>NC_092693.1:25673172-25997172 GCF_964275005.1 Diadema setosum
GACCTGAAAATACGTGACTTCCGGATTTACGGCATTTAGCACATCACCTTGCATCACCACATATTCTATCGCTCAGTAGAAACAGCTCGAGTGGTGATACGAGGTGATGCGGGAGACAAAATTCGCGGTGATGCGAGGTGAAGCGAGGTGCTCTCAGTACAAACACGTTCATTGTAGAGCAAGTCTTGGCCTAACTGTGACTTGACCGAAAGATTGGTCTGTATTTGGTTGTCAGGGATATGTTCCGCAGAGACTGTGTCTAAAGACTCCTCCGGACAGACGGATCTTTCTGTCTAAGCTGCAACCAGCCCGAATGCTTCGTGTTCGGGCTGGTTGCAGGATATTGAGTCACGTACGTACGGGCTCTGGATCTGGATCTGGTGGGATACTGGACAAACTCCACATCAGGGATATACCTACACGTGCAGGCGTGGTCGTATGTACGGAGTATGTTTTATGTGCTTTTTGGATAATTTTCCCTAAGTCAAATAAATTTCACTTCTGTTTAAATGAGTTTAGACTAGGAGCTTCTCTGATATCCGGTGGGAGGATGTTCTATTCAGCACAGGTTCTTGGGAATAAAGATTACTTGTAACAATCTTTTGATGTATTTAGCTTTTTAGAGGAAATAGACTGTTGTTGCCTTGTCGTCCTGCTGTTTTCCACTGGGCTTGATTGCAAGTGAGACGTATCCAGGGCATTAAGATTATTGACTGATTTATAGAGCAGTGTCAGTCTAAGAGCAGCCCTACGATGTTCAAGCAGTTTCCACTCAAGGCGTTCAAGCATGTCAGTGATACTGGAGGTTCTCTGGTGGATGTTAAGGACAAATCTAGCAGATCATCATTGGATGGCTTCCAGTTGAGTTATATACTCCTTCTGGTATGGATCCCAGACTGATGCACAGTACTCTAGTTTGGGTCATACGAGGGTTTTGTAGGCGATGGATTTGACCCTGGACGAGCAACTGAAGAGATATTTTCACAGGAGGCCAAGGATTTGGTTTCCTTTTGAAGAGACACCTCAAATGTGGTTTGCCCAGCTCAGTTTGTTGTTTAATTGAATCTCTAAGTAGGTGTGATCTGTAACAGCCTCCAAAATGGTTTCTCCGATATACTGTATGAGCTGAAATTTTCGCGGTGGTTATATTTTTTCGCGAATCGCCTTCGAACCGCGAAAATAACAACGCGCGCTTAACTAAGTTCAGTTAGACCCTCGTAACAGCGAAATTAACAACACGCGATAATGTCCTCCAAGTAGCAATTTGCGAAAATATCTGTACGCGAAAATTTCAGCTCGTACAGTAATAGGTTGCCTTGATTAGATTCTTTTTATGTGAAATGTGCATGACAAATCATTTTGCTTTGTTAAGTCTCATCTGCCATTGTTGTTCCCTTATTCTCAGACGATCTATTTGAAGGGTCTGACTATCTTGTGTGGTGTGAATCTCCTTGTACATATATTTACAGTCATCTGCTAACAGGCAAATTGTTGACGAGGAGTCATTAGAGATGTCGTTTATGTAGAGAAGAAAGAAGAGGGGTCCGAGGACAGTACCCTGTGGGACTTCAGACAGGACTGGTTCTGCGGTGGATGCGACGCCTTCAATTACTTGCTGGGTTCGTTTTGTGAGAAAATTTCGGATCCATGTCAAAATGTCACCCTGAATTCCAATATTGTAGACTTTAAAGGGGAACTAAGTCAAATGCTTTGCTGAAATCCACTTGAAGTCTACTTGCCCCTTGTTTAAAATTTTGGGAGATCATCAATGAGAAGAGCCAACTGTGTCTCGCAGGAATGCTTCTCACGGAAACCGTGCTGGTTATCGTTCAGGATGCCGTGGTATTCGATGAAGGACATGATGTTCGTGTGTATGATGTGTTCAAGAACCTTGCACGTTATTGAGGTTAGTGAGATGGGACGATAGTTACTGACGTCTGAACGATTTCCCTTTTTGTACAAGGGCGTAACGTTGGCTTGCAGCCAGTCTTCTTGGACATCTCTGGTAGAAAGGGATTTCTGGAAAATTGTTGTTAGGACAGGCGCTACACTAGTTGCACATTCTTTCAGGACTCTAGCTGAAATTCTGTCTGGGTCTGAAGATTTCTGAGGGTCCAGATTTTTCAAGAGCTTTTCAACTCCTTCTACGGTGACTGTGATAGGTGCCATGACTGGAGAATCTCCATTACATGTAAATATTGGGGGAACACTGGTGGTGTCATCCTTTGTGAAAATAGACTGGAAGTGCTTGTTGAGTAACGAAGCTTTTTCTAGGGCTGTTGTCGCGAAACCATTTGCTGTTTTTAAGGGTGCAATGCCTGAAAAATTTTGTCGAGAGTTCTTGATGTAACGCCAACACCAAACGATTGTGCTCTGTTGACTCAGGGTGCTATCACAGTGTAACTGTGTACAAGAAGCGCCCCGGGGTTAGTCTTGGCCTGTACCACTGCACAATTAGATCTAGCTCTTCTTGCTCGGATCCTAGCGATAATGGGGTTCATAGTCACTGAACAGACATTGTCTCGTAACTATATTATTATTTTATATTTGGAATCTCCTTTGCGAGATTCTATGATGTGAATATCTGGATCTTGCGCATGCGCAGGAATTCGGAGTCTACGTGCCAAATAAGTTGCATCATAGCTATTGATGTAGTGGTATTTTATCATCTATTTTTTTCCCCTCGTCCTCATCGGAGTTTAGATTATAATATTGTGTAGTTGATAGTTACAGACACCACTGGACCTGCCTTTTTAAATTCATCAAATATGACGAACAATAGTTAGACAATATCATCGCCATCAAAGCTGACTTTTGAGTCAGATGATATGCTCGCAGCAGCGAAAACGGCGAGCTTGCCTCACCTGCAACTAACTGTATCCCTCCCAGTACTTAAGAAAGCTGCTAACATGGGGAGGGGCATGAATGATGTCAAAGGCAGCTCAGGAAAACAATAGAAAAAGAGCACAAATCCCACTAACAGGGTCTTGGAAGGGCAATACCAGTACTTGCACCAAGAAATTATTGCTCAAATCTCAAGAGATGCAACACATCGAACGCATAGAGAATATGCTAGAAGCGCTCATGCAATGAGACACTAATCAAGCTGGCAATTTAAAAATCATGAAAACAGAAGGTAGGTTGGAGAGTTTGTCCAAAGAGAAGAACTCCATTCAGTGGTACATGAGGGAAGGCAAACTGGAGCTTTAGTTAAGTACTTGATTGTAATTCTGTTCCCAATGCATGAAAAAGAAGGTTTAAAAGAGAATTCATGCAAATATGCTACAAATCTGCTGTGAGCCGTCTGAGCAGGGTCTGATGGAAATTAGACAAAAATCATGTGAAATTTTTTTTTTTTTTTTTTTTGTAAGGTTCATTGACATTCAAGAGCCTGTAAATGTCTAGACAACAAGAGCCCTACTGGAGTTGATGCATGAGAAACTCGGCATATTTACATGTGTATATCTACACATTTGAAGTTGTTTGAGAGGATAATGTTGTAAATATACATGACATGGAAAATTCTTATCTGATCTCCACATAGCAGAGGATGGAGGACCAAGCAGCTCCCAAACCAAGAAGTACAAACCTTCAAGGAGAGTTCCCCTCTTTTGGCAGTGGGAAGGTGATAAGCGAAAGTGGATAGCCTGTGGCCAATCCCTCTCTGATGCAATCAATGACAGCCTAGACAGTGGTGAGAATGTGAAGTTTGAGGCTGTAGGAAAGACTTTGGAAGTTGATGTCAAAAAGATGGTCCAGCGGAATTGCACAACAGGCTGGGAAAGAAGAATAAGATGCTGTGTCAAGCAAAAAAGTGAATGTGAGTATAAAGAAATGGAAAAAAATGGTGAATGAAGCAAGCTTCTCAATATTGTTTGACAAGGAAATGTCATTAGAACTTGTTAGATGTGGCTATTCACAGTAAGAACTGGTAAAACTTGGTGAATGTATTTGATTTTTTTTTTTCAAATTCTAGGGATATTACAAAAATCATGGTGAAATAACAAACAGACATGGGCAGAGCACAACCAAAACTTCTCAACCAAAGAGAACATTTCAAAAAGGTTAACTGTTGATACCCATCATAACTTCTTGCAAAAGTTTAATAATATAATGTTTTGTCCAGGAGCATTAAAATGCTTGTATCCAAAATGTACTCCAGCGACAAGTGGTTGTTTTCTTTTGTGTTTGGCTTGTGTATTTCTTTTAAGTCCATAGCATTTTTCATGCCTCTGCCATGTTGGTCGTCCGTCCTTCCTTCCGTCTGTCCTTCATCCGTCCGTCCGTCCCTCAATCTGTCCGTCCTTCCATCTGTAATCAATTTTGTGGACAGTGTAACAACAACAACAGCAACAAAACTTTTGAGGTATCCTAATAAAACTTGGCATGTATGAGTTAGCAAAGTTGTGCCTATTATTTTTTTCGTGCCCATGTCATAGGTCAAAGGTCAAGGTCAAATGGTCAAAATTTCACTATTTCCTCCATATCCATGCAATGCCTGGAGGTATTTCCTTGAAATATAGTGTACATAATACATATGTACTAAAGATTCTTTAGAGAGAGTTTCCGGCCATGAGGTCAAAGGTCGATTGAAAATGTTAAAATTTCACTGTTTTCTCCATATGGCGTAAATGGTTCAAGGTATCTTCATGGAACTTAGAACATACTCATGTACTGACAGGCAGTGATTATATAGGGAATTTTGAGGTCATGGGGTTAAAGGTTAGGGGTTCGAAGTTCAGGGTCAACTCCCCAAAATTTGACTATTTCCCTTCTAGCTATGCAATGTCTGCAGGATTTTTCTTGAAACTAAGTGTTATTACCCAATAGAGATTCTCTGGGAAAGTTTTTTGCCAAAGGTCAAAACATCAAAGGTCAAGTGAAAATGGGCAAGTCCAAGGTCCCCTCAGAAAGCAAAATTTCATCTTTGCTCAATATTGACATGTTTGGTATCATTTTGAAGCTTATGAGTTGAAGTTTTGATTTCCATGGAGGAAAAAATGATATTATGTAAATTTATGCAAATTTCAAGGGCTTCATTTGCGTAAATGTGAAACACAGCGTTACGTATGGGACATTTATAAAAATTCATATTTATTCAAAAGAAAGCAAATGATATTTAATTATTATGTGGACATTAGAAGTTCATCAAATAGTTTAACTTTGTATGAAAATTTAGGGGTTATGCAAATGATTATGCAAATTAGCTCGTGTCCTATCATGAGATGTCCCATACGTAACAAATTGAGGTCATTTTTTAAGGTTTTTTCTGAAATTTTTAAGGTTATTTGAATGTCCTTTTGGAAAGTTCTAATTTATTGTTAGAGAAGGTAGATACCATAGAAAGAAGAACAATTAGTAAAAGAAATATTTTTTATTAGGCAATGAAATAATGTTACATGGAACAAATGCGTTACGTATGGGACAGCCTCACACATATTGCATGTGAAGGCATGTAGCTAGCTACATACTCAGGTTGGTCATAGAAATATAGAATATGATTAAATATGACTATGATGGGTAAATATTTGGGGAATATTGTTCCCTTGACAATCTGGATCAGTATTTGAGTAATTTCAACTGATTCTACCTAAATAATAATGCAAAAATTTGTTTATGGGTATTTTGCAAAATTATTTTGCAAAATACCCATAACATGGTTCTCATATCAACACAATAAACGAATGGGGGACAAAGGGCATGCAAACTCAGGTTGGTCATAAAAATATGAAAATATGATTGAATATGATTATGATGTAAATATTTGGGGAATATTGTTTCCTTGACAATCTGGATCAGTATTTGAGTAGTTTCAACTGATTTTACTTCAATAATTATGCAAAATACCCATAAACATGGTTCTCCACACACTAAACGAATGGGGGACAAAGTGTCCCATACGAAACTGTCCCATACGTAACACGTCATGTCTGTCTTTAATTAGAACCTGTAATTAAAGCTTTTTGCCTCATGACATGAAACTTACTTCTAATAATCTTGAGTGTTGTGACTTTCATCACAGTGAGTTACAAGTTCTAGAATGAAATACTTTCAGAGAGTTTTGAGGTTGAAAAAAAAATGTTTAAAAAAAGACAAAATTTTTCTGGTCCCATACGTAACGGCACATATTTTCTCTTCTAGAATATAATTGTGATGGTCATTTTTCTCCATTTTTTACATGATTATACTTCTCCTAGATATCAATCACCATGTTAAAGTTCAATATGATCAAAGGTCATTAACACTATTTTTCAGGTCATAAAAGTCTCTGAATGTCCCATACGTAACACGCGCGTTATCTTGGACTTGCCCAAATGCTAAATTTCTCTTTTTCCTCCAATCTCAGAAGTGGCTCAAGGTATCATAATGAAACTTAATACATATTTATGCATGTTCTACCTGACAGTGATTCTCTTGGTAATTTTAGGGTCATAGGGTCAAAGGCCATGTTAAAATGCCAAAATTTTAGTATTTGATAACTGAAACTACACTTTTTCTTCATATCTTGGAAATTACTTATTGCATAAACCTATAAAAAGGTCAAAAGTCAAGTAAAAATCCTCAAATCCCCCAATACCTGCTCCCTATAAAGACAATATAGCCATTTATCCAATGAAACCTAGTTCAAAGATTTCAAGTGAACATTCAACACATTTTTATGCCTCCGCCACAAAGTGGTGCCATGCAATTGTGATATTTTTCCAATTATATGTGAAACTGGCATCACACATTGTCAAGATGTACCATAGTCATAGACCTATGGGAAGAACCATGCATTATGGCGGAGGCATATCAGTCACCACAGCAGCATTTCTAGTTGTTGGGGTTTTTTTTAGGGGAGTATTTTAGCCCGCATTTTCAACCGCGAACATGCATTCTAATTGCCCAGCCGTGTGGTGTCTATACCTGTTCATATTTCAATGAAATAATTCTTACAGTCATCAGGACTTCCGATTGACTGTTTCTGTAATGTATTACACAGAGCTGCCAACTCTCCCCGTTTCTGCAGGAGACTTTCAGAGAATAACCCTATCTAATCTAATCTAAAAGTTGCAATTCTTCTTTTTAACCTTAAACCTTAAGTGATAAGCTAAATTAGTGATATTAGTAAGTTACATTAGTGACTGTCTTTTCAAGTTTGTGGTGGGTCAGGGGATGGGGAAGGGGGGACCAAATTGGGGCCAATAATTGAAAATTTTTATCTTCTTGTTGAAAATGCATGGTCAGATTTTCACCAAACTTGTCAAGGATTATCGCTAGGGTGATCGAATATAATTCTGTGCAAATGGGCACCATTCTCTTCTAGGGTGCTGCAAAGGGTACAATGCCCTGAAAGGTGAGAAAGCCCCCAAACTTAAAGGAACCAAAACCCAAAGAGAAATTTGCATTTAGTGAAAGCAGCAACATTGCTAGAACACATCAGTGAAAGTTTGAGGAAAATTGGACAATCAATGCAAAAGTAATGAATTTTTAAAGTTTTGGTGTTGGAACCGCTGGATGAGGAGACTGCTAGAGGTTATGATGTCATGTGTCGACAGTAATATAAAGACAATATCAAGGGAATTCCACAAAAAGTCATTTTTCATGAAAATTAAACATTCCATCAACCTGATACTGACATATGTTAAGGGTACCAAGTATTCCCCCTGCTTTCTGAATGCGGTTAGTAAAGTGTTCTTTCATTATAATGCTAGAAAATCGCAGAAGAAGAGCCTAGACATGGGGCATTGAGGAGGAAAGCGACTTGCACAGAGTGTAAAGAAGGCAAGTACATGTAGTGATAATGGGGGGGGGGGGGATAGCATTGAGGAAGAAGTTGAGTTGCTCTAGTGGAGACTGGAGAAAACGGGACAAAGAAGAACAGAGTGAAAATCAGGTAAAGGAGAAAGATGAAACAAATTGCTTTTTTTCTCTCTCTCTCTCTCTCCCACAGCAATTCTTCCTACCGTTTGTAGGATCCACTCAACCTTCTCCACTTCACGTTGATAGCTTTCATTCCTCCTTTTCTTTTCTTCTCTTACACTATATAGTCTCATCTCTCCCCGACTCACCTCTTCCCTTCTTGATTTATGAATTCCTCCTTTTGTCTTGGTAATTCCACATTCCATAGTCCACATCGTTTTCTGACTTTGTTTCTCTCGTGGACTGTGGTTTTGTGAAACATCCTTCAGAATGTCATTTCTACTTCACTTTTCTCTCATCTCTCCATCATTTTCCAATCTTCAACTTCTTCCTCCCCCCCCCCCCTTTCTGTTTCATCTTTCTCCTCCTAACAAGGTCAAAGGTCAAAATGTCATTGATTTTTTTTTCCTGATAAGCACTGTATATTGTGTGCTGTCAATAACTTTCCACAGCTTTGATACAGCAAGGTCAAAAGCTCAATAAACTTACATTGAAAAATACTATAATCACAAATTGCGATACACAGGCAAGACATCACTTGACTCTTGCCTTGTTTGACCATTTTTTTTTCACTTATGATTGTCCTAGTTCTTCTAGTTTTAGACAAAATTTCTGAATCATAGTGTGTGATAGGTTCCAACAATCTATAAATGTAACTGTTTGCCTATGCAGATTTTGTGTGGGAGTGGCAGGACGAAAAGAAGCGCTGGAATGCTTACTGTCCAGAACATGCCATAGCACTGGAGAATGGGTGGCAGAATAATGATGGAGCTGTGAGTCTCAACATTGCCAGCCGCAACTATACCATGGACCTTAACAAGATGGAGCAGAGTAATGATGATACCCAAGTGGTCAGGCAGATAAGACGAGACAAAACAGGTGAGAGAGATGCCCTGCTGTTATGCTAATGGTTCTTTACTGTATTATTTCATCAGCCTTAAGATACATAGTAAGTAGGCTTGCTAAAGGGGTAAATGCTGCATTCTTTTAGTACAAATTATGTCCCATGTGGCACAGATGTTCCTTGGGGCAATTGACATTTTTTTTTTTATCCGAAGAGACACTCTTCAGCTATAGATGCAGATAGGTCCAAGTATGCATTATTTATACAAACTAAAAATATATATGCATCCCACAGAGATGTCTAATTTGGTAGAAATATTATATGGTCCATGTGGAAAAAATCTTGCAAATTTTGATTCTTGTCTATTGAGGTAAACATGAAATTTGCATAACTATACAAGATAGGACATAAAAATTTGTATTTTGAAACAGTTCTACTTTTTCCAGCACTGCATTTTGGAGTACAAAGTTCTCACCTGGGATGAATGTTCCTTGGGTCAACAGAGAAATGATTCATCTAGAGAGACAAAATGTCTCTATGCAAACATTTATTTGTATATTTACGCATATAATACAATTGTAGACTGTCCATCTAAATCAGGGGCAAAAAGGAGTAAATATATCAATCGCTTTGAACTTAATAGGAAATATTCTTGCAACAAACAAGACTCGTTAGTTTTTTGGTTTTTTTTTTTTTAGTATTTACATTAATGAGACATTTTTTTCATAGATTATGTTAATAAGTACACAAAATGTGATATTTTAAAACATTAATCTATCAAGTCATCTCATTACCAATTTTTCCTCATGATTACACAAATATTTTGTAGGATGACTGAAATAGTAATCAATATCAACACTCTTTATCTGTGCATATAGCAGTGAACTGGAATCAGCTTTAATTCATGCAGATTGAAACAAATTCAGAGTGAATTTTCTTCCTTGCAAGAAATATTTAGTTGAGGTTATGATAGAGCAGTCATTACCAAATGATTACTCCCGAGGGAATGTGTGAATTCTGATTTTTATATTCCTAGGGCAATCCTGCAAATTAGAGGCTTGTTACATTGAACTGATAAGAAACGTGTTCAACACAGTATGGATGTGAGGGTACATCTGTAGATCTGCATTCATACAAAGCACTGAAAAGTTTAGGGTGGAAACAGAGTTTATTAAAAAAAGAAAAAGAAAAAAAGAATGTCCTCGGTATCTACGAGCACCTATGGATGGGACTTGTGTGTACATGAGCTTATGCACCCAATGACACTGTGATAAGGCAATATGCCAAAACTATCATGTGAATACGTACATGTGGGTGATATGTCATGAATAATTTTCATGTGATAACGTGTACTGAAGAAGGCGGAGGCCACTGAAAATTTGAGTCTAATAAACTCATTCTCTATTGGCCAAAAATACATTACCACTTCATTATATACAGTAAATGTATGTCACTGGGGCGACAAGACCCCGTATCTACAAAATGTCAAATATTCAGGAGAGCAAAAAACATGGCAGCCAAAGCACTGTATCTCTTGGGATAGACATTCCTTTGACATGCCATGGTGACCTCATTTTTAGGTAAGACAGCTAGGATTTGGACTGGACATGACTTCTGACCATTAATCCCAAAAAGTCATTTTCACTAGTATTTCAGATACAAGGTCTTGTCACCCTAGCGACGGTATATACTAAATACTTTGGATGGAGAAAAAAAAAATCATTTGCCCCAAGGAGCATGTTTGCCAAGTGGGACATTTGCACTACGAAATGCCACGATATGCCATTTATTCTTTGTAAGCCTACTTACAGGCTCTGTAGAGATTGTGGAAATACATACAATGAACCATGTCAAATACTGTATACGCCATATATTTTGTGAGTCTAAATTTTCATGAGTCAGGACTTCCCGACAATTTCGCGAGTGGTTACATTCGCGATCGTGGAGTCCTGTACTGAACAGAGAAATGTATACGCGTACGTCACATTCATATCGGCATTAGAGTCAATATTTTTGCGTGTTTTTAATTTCGCGAATAGCAGCTGACTCGCAAAATTTGCGAAAATAAAAACCTAGCGAAATATTCGCCGTATACAGTATTTCCATGTCCCAGCTATGTTGCACAGTTCATACATTGGGTTATAATTTGTAAGCACTAATTGCATGCATGCAATGTCAGCATAAGGAAATGTTAATCTCAGAGTTATGAAGATGCTGTACTTCAGTAAGGTTAAAAAAAAATGGAATCGGCTCTCGGAAGCTTTGTCTAAAATCTCAGTTGCTTAAACAATCCTCAAAATGCTTAAAGGCATAACATAATCTTTACAGCATGAATATATGTGAAATAGCCATGATGTTTTGTCTAAAAAAAGATGACAAATGCACCATGTAATATGAACAATGATTTTCGTACCTGTTCGATTTTGCTCTCAGAGCACACTGAGTCTGATTCAGCTGTGAAGATTTTGATGGCCCAATCAGAAGAAGAATCACAGCCAAGACAGTCAAGAAATAGAATGAAACCAAAACTGGAAGTAAAAGAAGAAATGGAGGAGGAGGAGGAGGAAGAGGCACAAGCAAGCACATCAACAGCCAAACCTAAAACCAAGTCAGGCCGGTGGAATGAAGGTATGCTCACTTTTTTGCTACGTATATTACAACTTTTAAAGAGGGATGGCAAGTACAAATGAAACATTAAACTGTTTCAATTTTTAGAAAGATAGATTCTCACCCTATAGTATAAAACATTTGTCTTCCACTGTATACATAATTATTAAGAAATAACATGACAAACAGCAGTTTCAGAGAGCGCTTCCTCGCCAAAATCGGAAAACGGCTTCCGATCTAATTATACCCCCACCCACATCTAGCTTGCATGAGGATATATAGGAATCAGTAGGTGCAGTCAGACTGGCAAAAGATCGAGAAGTTTAAGATTGCAAATTCTTCAGGATCTTTGGTCATGCGGTCACACTGGCAGCCAAAACTTCTCAGTCCAAAGATCGAGAAGTTTGGGTCATAAGTGCGTGCACGCAAGGAAGAAAAAAGAGCGTGCCGTCTGATGCCTAGTGGTTGTTGCATATAATGAGGGCATGTACAACACATCAGCCTTGCGCTTCTGAGGCAAGGCCGAATCTCTTTGGGCACGGCCCAGAAACAGGTGGTGGACTGGTCATGTTACAAAGATCTAGGAAGTCATGGTGACAAAGCTTTGTCACCTTGTAGGGTCTTTTTTTTCTTTCTGGACCTCATGATGAGAAAGTGGTACCTGGGCCAACTGAAGCTCATGGTGAGAAAGTGGTACCTGGGCCAGCTGGAGCTCGTGATGAGAAAGTGGTACCTGGGCTGGCTTGACCTCATGATGAGAAGGTGGTACCTGGGCTGGCTGGACCTCATGATGAGAAAGTGGTAGCTGGGCGGGCTGGAGCTCATGATGAGAAAGTGGTAGCTGGGCTGGCGGGACCTCATGATGAGAAAGTGGTAGCTGGGCGGGCTGGAGCTCATGATGAGAAAGTGGTAGCTGGGCTGGCGGGACCTCATGATGAGAAAGTGGTACCTGGGCTGGCTTGACCTCATGATGAGAAGGTGGTACCTGGGCTGGCTGGACCTCATGATGAGAAAGTGGTACCTGGGCCATCTGGAGCTCATGATGAGAAAGTGATAGCTGGGCTGGCGGAACCTCATGATGAGAAAGTGGTAGCTGGGCTGGCGGGACCTCATGATGAGAAAGTGGTACCTGAGCTGGCTTGACCTCATGATGAGAAGGTGGTACCTGGGCTGGCTGGACCTCATGATGAGAAAGTGGTACCTGGGCCATCTGGAGCTCATGATGAGAAAGTGATAGCTGGATTGGCGGAACCTCATGATGAGAAAGTGGTAACTGGGCTGGCGGGACCTCATAATGAGAAGGTGGTACCTGGGCTGACTGGACCTCATGATGAGAAAGTGGTAGCTGGGCTGGCGGGACCTCATGATGAGAAGGTGGTACGTGGGCTGGCTGGACCTCATGATGAGAAAGTGGTACCTGGGCCATCTGGAGCTCATGATGAGAAAGTGATAGCTGGACTGGTGGAACCTCATGATGAGAAAGTGATAGCTGGGCTGGTGGGACCTCATAATGAGAAGGTGGTACCTGGGCTGATATATTATTAGTAGTAGTACACACTCTTGGTCTCTGTCATTCCCTGCACCAAAATCCAAATTATATTCATCTCCCAACCCCCTGGCCTCATTGAAATAAAAAGTGCAATTGAGATAATTCCGGATTCGTCAAGCATAGACTTCAGTGGAGGTCTATAGAGAACTCAAAGCGTGAACTAGGCAACTAAGCGGGGGTGTGGAGGGTCTATATTATTACATTTAGTGTACCTGCACAGCCTAAAACAGAAATAAAGACAGTTTTCTAGACCTAGATCTATGATACTCCAGACTAGAGTCTAGATCTAGTGTAGATGTGAAATTCGTCCTAAATATTTTTATACCTAGTCCTATGAAAATCAATCATAAATTAAGCCAGGCCCCCAATTCATCTAGTTTACTAAGCTATCACAATGATTGACCACTCATTTTTTGTACGTCAAAAATTATAGTTAGCCTAAATAGAGTTAGATCTAGTCTAGTCTATGAGAATTACCCATTACTAGTAACACAAAACTCAGTGTTCCGGTCTGTACAGTTAGACACTTACACTGGCACGACGAAATTTTCACTTTACTTTCAGTTTCTGTTTATTCTTATACAGATCGAGAATCCCACAAATCTTTAGATTAAACAAATAAACACTAGTTCTTATTTACTTACCTATCAATTATTGTGACGAATCAACAAGTCAATTTCCATCTGCATTTTGTTTATCACGGCCGTAAGTGTCTCTGAGCATTGCGACCTTCTTCCGGGCAAAGTGTGAACGGAGCAAAGACCACAAGAAAGCTAGTCAGTGCGTAGCGATCTTATTGCAGGAACTAAATTAAGCTCTTTATTATGCCCTTTTTCACTTGCTGATATTTTGAGTTTCACTTGAAATTTCGAAATGATGTTTGCATCATTGGATATCTTATGATGTACTCTTTCAATATTTGAAATTTAAAAAATTGAAAAAAATTGCCCCAAGTCCCTTCTTGCGGGAAGCCAACGATAAATGAAAAGCGCGTTCAGCGCATACGCATAATTACAGTTGTAGTGTCATCGTGTAATGTGCATGTTGCTGCCCCTTTCTCTCCATACATGGAGTCATAGGCAACATGACTTGATATGTAATGTGAACTCTAAAAAGGGATATTTTGTGGATCAAATGAATGAAGGTTTATTCTGATGGTGAATTGCACAACTATGAGAATGTTGTGTCTTTTTTATCACCATTTTGTGTGCACGTGTGCACTTGTTGCCGTGGTTATCCATGGATTTGAAAACTGTAGCCCACATAGGCTTACTGGGCTTCATGTTGTGTGGTTTGCACAGGCCAATACCAGCCAATTAAGCGGGATCACCGCTTAAACAGGAGAAAAACTTGTCTCCGGACCCCTCCCCATTAAGCGGTGAGCGCTGTAGTACATAAACATTCATAGAAGCAAGTGTGATTTTGTCCATTTATCATTGAATATGAGTTTTACTTTTCATGTTTAATTTTGGGTTTAAGGCAATTACTGTACCCCCTGGGCAATTATCACAGACTCTTCCCCTGACCCTAACCCTAATCCTAAACCTGAACCTAATCCTAACCCTAACCCAAACTCTAACCCTAAACCTAAACCTAACCCTTATCCTAATCTTTACTCTAATCTTATTACTAACCAGTATTTAGCCGGAGGGGGGGGGGGGGGGGAGGGGGGGAGGAGGGGGAGGGTTAATTGTCCTCAGGGGGGTAATTGCCCTGGTACGGTTTGATTTTTTATACCCCCGCCAAACGAAGTTTGAAGGGGGTATATAGGAATCAGCGGGTGGTCGGACGGTCAGGCGGTCGGTCCGTTGCAAATATTGCGTCGCGAACTACTTCCTCAGTTTTCAACCGATTCCCATAAAACTTGGCACAGATGTGTGCCTTGGGTTGTAGATGTGCAAGACGTATTTTTTGACAGTACCCAAAAGTATGTTGCCATGGTAACGGCATATTATGGGCAAAAATGGGTACAAATCTTGCGTCGCGAACTCCTCCCACAGTTTTTGATCAATTTTTATGAAATTAGGTACAGATGTTCATCTGAATATGTTAATGTGCAAGACACATATTTCCGCAGTGGCAAAAAGTGCGTTGCCATGGTAACGGCATGTTATTGGTAAAATATAGGGCAAAATGCTTCATGGCAAAACTGCTTCATCAGTGTTCTTCCAATTCTCATGGAATTCATATTGAATGTTTGTCTTAGGATATAGGTCAGCATGACACATTTCTTGACAGTGACAAAAAGTATGTTGCCATGGTAACAGCTCACATATTATGAGCCAAAATGATGGAAAATTTTGTGTTGCAAACTACTTCCTCAGTTTTTGCCCAATTTCCATGAAACTTGGTACAGATGTGTGCCTTTGGTTGTAGATGTGCAAGACGCATTTTTCGACAGTACCCGAAAGTACGTTGCCATGGTAACGGCATATTAATGGCAGAAGATCAAGGAAAGATCTTGCGGATTTAACTACTTCCTCAGTTTTTTGACCAAAGCTTATGAAATGTTGTTTTGACCAAAGCTTTAAGATGAAATGTTGTTTGGCGGGGGTATAACCAGTCGCTGTAGCGACATTTCTAGTTTTTTTTAAATCTGAACATCTTTCTTTTGCCCAACAGTGCATGTAAGCTTCAATAAAAATCCCTCTTTACATGATCATCATATTGTTTTTATTGATCTTGGATGTATACATCTTTAGGCCCTGTTGTTATCATGGTCACGATATTGTGTTAAAAAATTTTATTTTACATATTTATTTTCATTATGATCACACTGTTTTCGTGGTCTTCATTTTACCTATTCATTTTAATCATCATGTGTATTCCACATATAGATGTTCTTAACATTCAGTAAATTTGAAATACACTGCAAGTAATGTACCTTTTTAAAGGACACCTTACAGACTTAATTTGAGTGTGAGCTTGTTTGCCTATATGCAAATTTGAATATTCAGAATGAGCTAACGACAGCTTGAGTCAAAATTGAATAACAATTGCCAAAAAACTATGCATGCATATTCAATAAATTAGAATGTGCAGATGCGAAATTGGTTGCAGCAGTAGTTAATTTGAACCACAAAAAAAAAAAAAAAAAAAAAAAAAAAAATATATATATATATATATATATATATACAGTTGAACTCGCATAAGTCGATCTTCTCGGGACTGAGCAAAACACATCGACTTAGGCGAGTTTCGACTTGTGCGTAAGTCGAAAAAATTCGACTTACAGTTACACCACGCGTTATGTATAATGTACGTTGTCTACTCTGGAGCCGAGAGCTGGAGCGGTGTGCCCGATATTTGCCCTTCAGCAAGACACTTTATCCACATTGATGCAGGTCAGGGCTCCACATTAAATTTTATTTTGGTGGCCCGATCGGGCCACCAAAATGATTGATTTTTATTTTTTGGTGGCCCGAAAAAAAAAAAACCCAAGTAAAACTGAATCGGTCCTACTAAACATAGAAAAATAAATATTAAGTATTACTGAAGTCATACAGGACGGTACCCACGTCTAAAATAAATAAATAGAAAATTTAATCATCTTATACCGTTATTCTGAGTTCTAAGATTTAGCAAATAGGCTTATGGATTATTATAAAAGTTGATGCCTATTTAGGTGGTCAAAATTTACGTTTGAAATGAGGAAGTGGGAGCATTTGCAGACATTTGTAAACATCCGACATTTGTTTTAGCATCGTAAAGAGCCGAATGTTACCATTAATCATTTTCAAATGTAAAAACAAGCAACCGACATTCATTCTAAGATCTTACGGAGCTGAATATCATCCTTATTCATTTCCGAACGTGAAAGCAAACATCCGCTTTTTCTTTTATCATCTGAGCCGATTGATACCGTTAATCGTTTCCAAATGTAAAAGAAACAATCTGTTACTTATTTTAACATCGTACGGAGCAGAATATTACCGTTATTCGATCTCCAAATTCAAAAGCAAACACCCGACATTTATTTTATGATCGTAAGGAGCCGAATGTTACTGCTGTCCACTTCCGAAAGTGAAATGAATCATCTGACAATTATTTCAGCATCGTAAGGGGCCAAATATTATACTGTTTTTCATATTCGAACGTCAAGGCAGACATCCGACATTTACGTTACCATCAAACGCAGCTGAATGTTATTGTTATTCATTTCGAAATGTTAAATAGCAAATGTCTGATATTTATTTTACCATCATAATTATGGAGCAGAATGTTACTGCTATTCACTTCCGAACGAAAAAGCAATCATCTGACATTTATTTTGGCATCTTCCGGAGCCGAATGTTACATGTTATTTACTTTCGAACGTAAAAAAGCGAACATTCAGCATTTATTTCATCATCGTACGGAGTTAAATATTATTGTTATTCATTTCAGAACGTCAAAGGGATCATTGGACATATAGCATCTTCCGGAGTTGAATATTATTGTTATTTACCTTCGAACGTAAAAGTAAACATCCGGCATTTATTTTATCATCGTATGGAGTTGAATATCATTATTATTCATATCTGAACGTCAAAGCAATCATTCGACATTTATTTCAGCATCTTCCCGAGGCGTATTTTATCCTTATTCATTTCCGAACGCAAAATCAAATATCTGACATTAATTTCAGCACCGTATGGAACTGAATCTTACCATTATTCATTTCCAAAAGTATAAGCAAACATCCGACATTTATTTTAGTATTATACGGAGTCGAATATTACCGTTATTAATTTCCAAGAGCAGACATCTGACATTTATTCTAGCATCTTATGGAGCCGATTGTTACCGCTGTTCATTTCCAAAACTGAAGGCAAACATCCGGCTTTTTTGGTGGCCCGGCGTGCGTTTTTGGTGACCCTGGTTGCAAGAAATCGTGAGTCGATTCGCGAAAAGACTCCGCTAAATATAAGGCATAGATCGCTACACTCGGAAAGGGCTACGTCGTCCTTTCACCAGGTCTCGGTAACGGAAACCAAAATCTCGCGTGAGTTCTTATTGCGTTACCTATCGTTACAACGAAACATCGTTAATTTACGCTTGGGATCGTTACTCATCGTTCCTACAAACATTAATTTTCCCGATCGTTAGTTTGCGTTAACGATTCAGGTGAAACCGCTTGCGTTAATGAAACGTTAATGTTTATTAACGCAAAGTTTCTTTTGGTATACTGTATGTAAACAAAAACTGGCGTCTCGTGATTTTGACACTGATTTATTACACAATAAAATCTTATTCGACTTAGGCACAGTGAATTCAATGGTTTTTCCGTGAAAGTGTTCTTGGAATTTCATCGACTTAGGCGAGTATTCGACTTAAAAAAATTCGACTTGTGAGTGAATTAATACACGTAAGTCAATGGGGAAAAATCGGGACTTTTTAATATCATCGACTTGCGCGATTATTCGACATATGCGACGTCGACTTAGGCGAGTTTAACTGTATATGCATAATGACAATATTTTGATGCATTAGTGTATGCTTCTAAAATGAAATTGAATGACAAAACATTGAAATTAACTGGGAAAACCTGCATTTGTGAGAAGTTCATGTAGGACATGTTGACTGTAACTATAAATCTAAAAAAAAAAGCGTGATATTTCTCATTGTTTGAGATTATTCTCTCTCCATGTGATGTCATGTATTTGATAATCTTGCAAATGGAAACCAAAATATTGTTACACTCTTTGCATTCACTGGCTAAACTGCATGCAGGGGTGAAAACTGTGAGGATCTCTGGGAACAGGCCACCGGTAGATCCAGAATGTGAGATGATGACAAGCAAAGCTCAGGTGTATATGGATGGAGCAGGTGCTGCATTTGATGCTATGCTCAATCAGGTATGAAACTTCTGTAATACCAGACAGAGTGAACATGTTTAGGAAATTATAATCTGAATGGAGCTCCACATGTATTAGAGGGGAATTCCATCAATTTCAGAAGAAAGAGAGAAAAAAAAATATAAGCACAACAGGGGAAACTTGATTATAATCATATCATTGTTGAGGAAGTACTGACATTGTGAATTTACTCTTTCTTATCAGACTAACATTAAACTATAATAAGGAATTCCCCTTTAAAAACAAGCAAGACTGCCCCTGATATTTTAAGCCGATGTGAAAATAGTGACTGTCCATCAGTGCAATGTCATTGTCATGACTGGTAATATTTGTAAGACAGATTAGTCAAGAAACTAGGTTTATGCAGAGGTTTATTGCAAGTTATATTCTTACATTATTCCATATCTATTTTCCCCTTATTAGACCAATCTCAAGAACAACAATAATAAGTACTATGTGATCCAGTTGCTGGAAGAAAATGCCAGGAAATGGTACCATGTCTGGTTCAGATGGGGGAGAGGTAAGATGTTACGATAGAGTTGGACATGTAAAACATACACAAAGAAACAAGGCCGAGGATGATTTGACCAAATGCAATGTGAAAAAACCCATAAGATTTATGCATACGTTATCACAATGTGTAATGTCTTCAGTTGTGCTTTGAATCATGTATTCTAAATGACTGTTGGTGTAACCATTTTTTTTTTTTTTTTTTAGGGGTGGGGGGGGGGGTAAGTGTCATGCAACTGTGTTAAATGTCTTTTGCACCTATAGTAAACTCTGTGTGAGTCAAGCTCTCTCATAAACTGAAAGCAGAACTAGAAGCCTGAAAAAGTCCTGATTTTCCTCATGTATTCCCATAGATGAATATGGATAAGTTGAATTGCAGCGTACACACACTTAGAGATTTATGTATACCCTCATTATCATTAGTTTGTATCAGTGTGAACATTTCATGGGAAATTATTTACGGTTAGTTTGCGGCGACATACAAGAGGAAAATGTCTAAACTACAGTTGAATACACACATTTAAATGTAAACAGAAAGAGGATAAGTTTTTTTTTTCCTTTTTTAAATAAAAATTGTGTGAGTTAATAGAAATTTACTCTCATGAGAGTGAAACAAGTTCTCCAATTTGGAGGATTTCAGCACATAATAATCAGTTTTTTTTAATGCTTTCTGCATTTGAACAGTGGGTCACAAGGGGCAAAACAATCTCATTAACTGTGGCACTGACTTGGAGAAGGCACTGAGCACATTTGAGCAGAAGTTTTGGGACAAGACAAGGAATGAATGGTCAGCCAGGGACAACTTTGTCAAGGTAGCTGGGAAGTATGATCTCCTCAAGATGGACTATACTACCAAGGTGAGAAATTAAGGTTTCTCTTTAAATAACACTTTTGAATTGCCTTTCAGAAAGTTTTCAGCATATTTCTTGTTTTTGTTGTTAGTTGTAATCTGGAATTAAGTAGGATAAGTTCTGTAATGATCTATATCTATTTAAATCTACTGTAAAAGTGGATATTTTCGGGCGACTAATTTTTCGCGCTCGGCCAGGTAAGGAGAGTTTCGTGTGTTTTTAATTCCACAGAATCAAGACGTCAACCACTGGAACATACAGCAAGCAAAAATATTCGCAGGATTTTATTTTCACGCTAGTTTCCCAATGCGCAAAATGCGCGAAAATTTCAACACCGTGAAAATTTCCACTTTTACAATTTTTGTATTCCTTTATGAAAGCTTTTTTTTTTCATCGTTTTACTACTCCTCTGTCTCTCTATTAAGCGTAGATCTTAATCATTTCAGTCATGGTGTTTTAGGGTGTTTGGACGCATTGGCCTGCTGGCAACGAAGAAAAAGAGGAGAAGGTGTTAACATTCTCATATACTTGATTACACAGTAGCAAGTTAGCTGAAAAGGCTTATTTCACAGACACACATGCCCATAATTGACAAACATATATGCAAAATGATTAAAGGAAAAAAAAATGACATTAGAAAAGGGTGGGGGGAAAGGAGCCAGAAACTTGCATATTTTATTTTGTGATTCTACAGTCATATCTCTTCTTCACTCATTTGGAGAGGGAATAAGTTCCCTCTATTCAAGTAGTTTTAGTATCCATCAAATTCATCTTTTCTTTTGCATCATAGTACTTTTTTATCACCTTTGGGATTACTGCTGAGATAGAGCTATTTTTTTTTTCTTTTTGGTTCTCCACAGAATTTCATTGGATTTTACCATTTTCCTCACTGGTTGCTTGATGAGCAGTGCCATTTCATTCACCCCACAATCATACAGTGTGTCATGGGTGACACAAGTATAAGCATCCCACATAATATGGCTAAGTCTGTTTAGGGTGCCAGCACCACAGGCATATTTTTCTCTTCCCGGACAACCTGTGACATCCTGTAAAAGGTTTCAAACAAGAAAATAGTGTTGCCATTACCGTGGTAAAAGGGTAGGCTACACAAGAACACTCAAGATATTTATCAAAAATGTCTTGTGTGTTCTCTGTCAAGACAGAATGGATATTAAGTAGAGACAAATTCCAGAGCATTGTACATAGATTTGGAAACCCATACAACAATGTTTTTGCATCCAGATTGAACAAACAAGTATAGAAGTATGTCTTGTAGGAAGCTGGATATGGATGTTAGATGCAGTTACAATATGCTGGAGGTCACTGAACTTCTACAATGCTCTTCCTCCATTCTGTCTTGTTCCATGTTGCTTGCAAAAGGTCGTACAGACCATGGACCTATGTTGTAGGTCCATTTACAGACCAAACAGTGGGACTACTACTTTTACCAAACTGGCCAACTCGGGCATGGTTTGCTCTTTTGCAAAGTATGCTGTTAAGAGGAACCTTTGTTGTTGTTGTTGTTGTTGTTATTATTATTACTATTGTTATTACTATTATTAGTAGTAGTAGTAGTATTTTATTTGTTTATTCATGTATTTATTTAATTATTTGACATTTGCAAAACAATACAAGTGAATGATCATGAAATACTAACCAAAGACCATAAGAAACTTCTCACTCAACTGGCGTCGGGAGAACCACATCAAAATCATCTCCCTCTTTTATGTTGCAATCTCTCTCAAGTAAAACTGTAAATATCATAGCAGCATCCTGGAGAAATTCAACTAAGTCACAGTACAATGCAAATATATCAAGAAGTAGACAAATTTTTGTGAGCAGAATTATCTCAGTTCTTTACATCCTACAGACTGTTCAGACTGTGTGAGCATTTTAGACATAATGTACTACAAAGATAAAACCAATGTAAATACCAGGTAATAGTCTAGATACAGCAGGAAGTGCTCTTAGTTCATTCATTGTTTTGGAAGGTAGCGATGACAACTTAGCATCACATCCAGGGGTATCCAGATTTATGTGAGGTGTTTTTAACCTACACCCTCCAGCCCCTGACTACTGATCTATCTGGAATGTCAAAATCATATTGGGTCATTTGCGCAAACTTTCTCCAGCCAAGGCACTGAACCTCCAGAAGCTAAAAGGCCCTGTCACACCTTTCCGGGCAAGCTACGCGGGCTTGTTACGAGTAGGGATTTTCCAGCACGCAGGATAATTTTCTGCAGGTGGAGAAGGATGTTGGTGAGTTTCGCACTTGCGTCTTACCTGCTAGACACATGCGACTTACTTGCTACTTGCGTGTATTCCATGTGACCTGCGTGAGAGCTTCAAAACCGATCTGTTTTCAGTTACGAGCGACATACAGGGACTGCGAAGTACCTGTGTTACACCTGTGAAGTACCTGCGTGGGAGTTGCCTGCAAGGTGCTGCCGCTAAGGGCCTCCTACTGGTGTTCTGCGTGTACCTCTGCGGACAACCCCCTGCAACTTACCCGGAACAAGTTTTGAGGATGTCCCACCGTGTCTGGGGAAGACTTGCAGGGACAAATTTTTGCTACCCGGAGCTCCCCACAGTTGGCCCACACACCTGACAGTACCTGGCACGTATCTCACCTGTAGTTGCCCAGAGGTGTGCATGGAAGTCCAATTTACCTGCAGCAGAGTTTTGACCAAAACTTTTTCTGGGTGAGTCACGGGGATTGGCCACAGAGTCCACGCAGAACACCAGTAGGAGGCCAGTAGCTGTCGCAAGTCACAGGCAGTTGATTTGGTAGAAGTGCGTAGGTTGCCCGTGGATCTATGCATATGCACTGGAAGTGCGTGTCATCTGCAGGCATTCTATGAGCATAATATGGGTGTTTTACTGACCAATAACGGTGTCCGACACTGCCCATATCTGTGTACTTGGTCAGTTCTGTGGGCGTGAGGTGAGCTATACGAGCAAACTGCGTGCATGCTGAGGGTCAGTTACTGCCTTTCTGCTGGTTAGTTGAGAGTCAGCTGCAGCCAAGATAATGACATTCCGTGGGACCTCTGCCGTATCAAATTCCTTCAGAGGAATTCTTTCACCAAGTTGTCAGCCCTCACTCGCGACCCATGCGCCTGACATGCAGGCCACATGGAATACCTGTAAGTGGAACTTAAGAAGCGCTGGTCCAGCAGGTAAGACATATGTGAAACTCGCCCAAATTCTTGTCCGCCCGCAAAAATTGTCCTGCATGCTGGAAAATAGCCACACACAACAAGCCAGCATAGCTTGCCTGGAAAGATGTGACAGGGCCTAAACTTGGCTGCAGGTAAATAGCATTTGCGTGCGCAACTCCGGGCAACTGCGGGCGAGATACATGCTAGGTACTGTCATGTGCGGGTCATCTGCGGAGACCCGGGTAGCAAAAATTGTTCTTTGCAAGTTGCACACAAGGCTTGCCTGGAAAGGTGTGGCAGGGCCTTTACAAAGAAAGTGACCACGCTGCTTGCACTCATTTCTGCACATAGAGTTCAATCACTATATCAAATTCAGATTGACGACATGAAAAGAACAATATCAGTTGAGGTTAACCTGGGTCATGTAATCAAACAGATCAGACCGTGCACAGGCAGGATCTCACATATTCTCATACGCAGTACTGCGTTGTCTCTCCTCCTCATCTTACTCATAAAAATAAAGATCGAATTTTGAACGGGTTAGTTCTCATTTAATCTTTCTGTTATCTTTTGAGCTCCAAACTTTTAGAGAAAACAAAATCATTTTCAGTAGGACAGCCTCGTGAAAAAGAGGCCTTTTTTTTCCAATATGGTTTTCCAATCTTCTTAAGTTAATTTTATCTCCAATCTTCTTTGTATTGTGTTTGTGTGTTTGACACCCCTACAAATGTGGGTTTGTCGAAGTTCATGTACCTGTCTTGTTTTATACTGCTTGATAGTCTCATCTTTGCTGGATTTATACACTTCATTCAGTTTATCAACCCCCTAAATAGTATGACGTACCAAGGAATATAATATGTTGGATTTAGTCAAATGATTAAGTGATATGTTTGTATTGTATAATTTTTTGTCTTATTTTCATAGGTTGGCTCCATCAGTGAGTTGAACACATTATGTACTGCATTCATGACCACACATTTCATTTTTTTTTTTTGTATGTGTATTGTAAGTGGTGGGACCACCAGTCTACAAGCTTCACGTTTGAGTGGGTCCCCTCATCTCTCATCCAAAAGCGATGTAACACTCATCTCTTTCACTTCTTTAATTCTCATCAAAAGTACAATATACCCTGCTTCATAGTTACTTCAGGTGATATCTCTTTCCTTACAATTGTATATTCACATTGTTCGTATTTGCTGTTGATTGTGTTTGAGATGGAGAAAAAAGAAACTTGAGGTCATATCCTATAGGAATATGAAGTATGACTGGGCACACGTTGAACAGGCTCTCAAGCTGTAAATTCTTTCTCCAACTCATTCATAAAATAAAGATCAAACTTTAAACTGGTAAGTTCTCGTTTTAATCATTTTTCAATTCTTTGCACAGTGTGCTGACTTCATTCTGTATTTTCTGGTCACAGAAGGAGAATGGAGATGACATCAAAGAAAATCAAGAGAAATCAAAAGTGGATTCCAAGCTTGATGCCAAGATCCAGGTTGGTTTTGGTTTGTTGTTGTTGTTGGTTTTTATGCCTCCGCCACGAAGTGGTGCTGGAGGCATTATGTTTTCGGGTTGTCCGTCCGTCCGTCCTTCCGTCCGTCCGTAATGAATTTTGTGGACAAGGTAACTATCGAAGCCTGTTGAGGTATCCTAATGAAACTTGGCATGTATGTGTATTAGGGGGTGAAGTTGTGCCTATCAACTTTTGGGTGCACATGCTCAAGGTCAAAGGTCAAAAGGTCAAGGTCAAATACATAAAATTTCACTATTTCCACCATATCTATTGAATGCCTGAAGATATTTTCTTGAAACTTAGTGTATGCATGTATTACCCAATAGACCGGTTTACTAATGATATGCATAATGACGTCAACCCCACGCGACCCTAGTGATTGTAACTAAGTCGGGCAAGCGAAATAAGCGCGGACGCGCGCGCAACACTGTTTTTGCATTCACGCGTGTATTGTCTACGATCATTACTCGCTGCGGATAATCGACAACTTTTGTTTGCTATAATCTTGCTTTGAGATGGCGTCAGCTTCAAGTTCTAGCCAAAGTTCGAGCAAGCCATGGAAGAATTGGACAGTTCAGGAATTAACTGAGTATTTTAGGGATATAGATGTGAGCACAAGCGGCTACAACAAGGAGAAACTCATCAAACTAGTGCAACTGCCGTAGCCGATTTGGATTTGCCCATCGATCCCGACCTCTCCCGGGCGGACACCGGCCGGTCACTGCAGGAGAAGCTCGCTCTGGTAGGCTGCTCGTTCTCCGATCCTAACAAGCTCGCTGGGTTTACATCCAACTTCGAGAGTATTCCAGATTTTGGACTCTTTGACGTGTTCAACTACCTGATCATCAATCGGACTGACTATGACTGGAAAAGCTAAAGGGATTCAAGTCATTTGAGGACTAGGCCTACCGTCTTTTCGCGGATGGGAGTGTTTCAAGCCTGAAGTTCAATGAGGTTTCGGACACGAGCCCTTTTCGTGTTTTCCTAAGTGAGGTTAGGCCGACCGGATATACCTCAACAAACCAACGTACCAGACCTGGGTCGTGATGAATACGTCAACGGGGGAAATAAATGTTGCCTACTGCGAATGTCAGGGAGGTTAGGTCTATCATTGTTTTCGTTTTTAATTTTAGGTCTACGTCTAGATCTACTCTAGATCTACTCTAGATCTAGTCTATAGGGCTAGGCCGCTGTTATTGTTAATAGAAAAATAGGTCAAAATCGTCATTCTATTTCATGAAGTCTAATCAGTCTGAGTCTAACTTTAAAAAAATCCTTGGAAACATATCGATTATGAGAGATTCGTTGTCTAGTTTAGATTTCATAATCAATCATAATGCTTAAAATCATTGAAGTTTGATTTGTGATGCGGTCATACTGTTGTATGTTCCGTAGCAGCAGTGTTTTCCACCCATTTTCAGAACTACTGAAGACAAAATTGAAGCCAAAATTCAATAAAATCGAAACTATAGTCCAAATTGCGTTTGATCACAGCAGAATTTTCCCTCATCTAAGGTTGGGAATTGATTTAGAGCCACACGAAATGCCAGGAGGTAAAGTCGAAGTTGATGCATCGCACACATGTACACAACATACACGTAAGTCTACATGTGGGGACGTGTCGGGGACGGCTGCAGCAGCCGACGTTGCAGGCTCGCATCCTTTGTTTGCCCGAGGTTGCGGCCGTGTGCAAAATTAAAGATCTGTGCATACATTAGTAAACCGGCCTATTAGGATTCTCTGGTGAAAGTTTGGGTCGTGAGGTCAAAGGTCAAAGGTCAAAAGGTCAGGGTCAAATACATAAAATTTCACTATTTCCACCATATCTATTGAATGCCTGAAGATATTTTCTTGAAACTTAGTGTATACATGTATTACCCAATTAAAGATTCTGTGGTGAAAGTTTGGGTCATGAAGTCAAAGGTCAAAAGGTCAAGTAAAAATATTAAAACTTCTTTTTTTTCTCCGTACCTTGGAAAATTGTTCAAGGTATCTTCATGGAACATTGTATATACATGTACTGACTGGAAGTGATTATCTAGAGAATGTAGGGTTCATGGGGTCAAAGGCCAGGGGTCAAAGGTCAAGTGCAAGACTTCAAAATTTTACTATTACCCTCATATTTATGCAATGCCAGCAGGGTTATTTTTTTACACTTGGTGTATGCGTGTGTAACCTAATAGAAATTCTCTGGAAAGTTTTTTTTTTCTCTTTTTGCCTCAAAAGTCAAAAGGTCAAAGATCAAGTGAAAGTGCTGAACTAACTTTTTCCTCCATATCTCGAAAGTGACTCAAGTTACCTTGAAACTTAGTACATTTATGCATGTTCTACCTGAAAGTAATTATGAATTTTAGGGTCAAGGGCCAGATGAAAATGGTAACAATTTACTATTCAATTCAGAAATTGCACTTTTTCTCCACACCTGTACCTTGAAAATTACTCAATGCCTAAATGTATGAATGGGTCAAAGTCAAGTTAAAGTCCTTAAATCCCTAGATACATGCTCTCCTATTCATCCAATTAAACCTACGTCAAGGAAGGTGAACATTCAACACATTTTTGACAAACTTGTCATTCCAATATTTTGCCAATTTTGTGAAAATGTAATCACACAGTGTCCACATGTACTATCTAGACCTATTGGGAAAATCATGCATTATGGCGGAGGCATACCAGTCGCCAAAGCGACATTTCTAGTTTTCCTGCTTGTACCGTAAAAACTCTGTGTTTATGGAGCACTTTTATTTTTTATATCAGGAAATATGAAAAGTTGGGATATGCCTTATGTACAGGTACAGTGTACAACAAAAATGCAGCAAAAGCTCTGCCATACATGTAAATGTACACCAAATTTTATAAAGTCAAACTGGGGCTATATGCACATGTGAGTTGATTTTCTGTGGGTTCATAAACATCATTTGTAAAATGTATTCCAGTTTCTCTTCCCCTGTGCCATAATTGATCAGTCAGTCTGCCACAACAATAATCCATACATACCAGTTATGCGTGGTGCTGATGTGTGAAATGCATGCACTGTGTTTTGGCTTGGTTACAGTGAATATGATTGTGCATTTGATAAAGGAATCATATGTCTTTTAAAAGCAGAAAACAAATAACTGTTGATCATAAAATAAATGAAATAATAATCAGAGCAATTTCACGGTTCAGAGATAAAGTTCTTCCGAATTTTGAGAAGTAACACACAGTTTTGCTGAGCGTGTGACCACAAGAAGCTCAGCTACATTGTCATGATTGCACTGTCAGGAAACTCTCACTAGTTCTCCCCAACTCCAACATGTGGCTCCAGCATGCATACAGTGTCTATTGCCCCTGTTAGAATTCCCAGAGCCCCATCCTTTCAATTTACATGCATGCGTACGCAAATTCCTTTCCACCAGCCTTGCCTGGCTGGCATGTGTGGGTGTCAATTTCCCTCTATCTACTATTGTCGTTTTTCTTATTATCCATTTTGAAAATTTTACTTCAACTTGCAAGAGACACCTGGGCTCTGTTGCATAAAGCCTTAACCAGAGTTTTTTTCATGGTTAAATCCAGAAACTCTGGTTAAGAATTTTTAACCAGAGTTTTTCTATTGCATAAAGCTTAACCATAGTTTTTTCTCAGGTTAATGTTCAAGAAACTCAGGTTATTTAACCTTAGCTGTCTGACCAAAGGTTAAATCTAAATTTCTCTGGTTAGCCCCACTTACACTCAGAGCTACCAAGGCTGCCGTTCTGGAAACAATTTAACGTTAGCTGGGAAGATTTCAGTGCAGGAGTCGGAAACGCAGTACAACAGCTAGTAGACTCTACTAGATCTAGGCCTAACAGTTAGATCTAGTTCTCTGATTATAAATTAGTTCTTTCTATAGTATCACCTTTATCAATGTAGGCCTACTAATCGATCTAACGTTAGATCCAGCTAGGTTCTTACTTCCTAGACTAGATATCTAGTTAGAATCTACTCATTAGACACTTTAGTTTTAGACGTATACTAGAACTAGATCTAACGTTAGACTCTAGAACAATCTAGTTCTAAATTCTAGAAGGCCTGACTTTAGAGCCCTAGATACGTGAATGAAGGTAGCATCAAAGAGGTAGATTCAATAGTATTAACGTTATTAGAGGTAGTCCTAGCTAGGGTCTACTGCAAGTAGCTGTTACATAGACTAGATGTAACCGTTGGGTACAAACTGTGACCAGCCCGAACGAAGCTAACGTTACAGTATCTGTGTGAAGGAGCGCCCCGGGCCGGGGTTAGATGTAGCCGTAACAGTTGAGTTAAATATACATAGGCCTACAGGTACTTACTGTGCCTGTAGATGTGTAGGGTGTTTGCACTTTCGTATCCATGTCAATAGCTCAGCTTCCATAATGTCGTATTGCACCAGAATCACAGATAAATCCCTATAACTCATAACTTATTTCCGAAAACAGATTGGCTATTGGGAAGCTTGTAGCAGGCTCGCTAGCGGACATAGCGCTACTCGTACTAACTGTTACATGTTTGTGTGGCAGCGACAGCATGCAGCGCGATACTGTCATGTGTATACAGTACATTGTACATTTAGACAGCGCGTAGCGGTGGTCGCTAGCTGCGCGCGGAGCGTAAAACTGAGAAAATCACTAGCACTTCCGCATTTTATCCTCGTCCAAGTTTATTTGAATAAAAGAAAGCCGATATACCGTAAGCTTACTTTTTTTTAACGAGAGAAATTGACTAACCATGAAACTCAGGTAGGCACCCGCCTCTAACGCGAGTTTTTCTCAGGTTATTTATGCAACAGGGCCCAGGCTGCCAGCAAGTGGTTGGTTGTTTGTTGCAGTGTTTCCCCCCCCCCCCCTTAATCATTCATAGGATCAGGGCCAGGGAGAGGGAAATCGAAAGAAGGAAGTCTACTCAGACAAGTTGTCTTTGACACTAGCAAATCGTCATCACTATTTGTTGTTGTTGTTGTTGTTGTTATGTTTTTTTTTTTACAAGTCCTAAAGTCGGGGTGTGCCTTATAAACAAGTGTGCCATGTACACAGAGTTTAACAATAATCATTGTTTGTAATCATAGCTAGTAATTATTATTATATTGGTCATATTATTATTATATTGGTCATATTTCCACAATACATTGTAAGATTTTGGACTCCATCTTTGGACTCCAATGAAACGTGTAGAGGGGATTCATGACATCTAAACAAGTATCCTGGATGATTTTTGTCTGGGTTTTTTATTCCTTGATATTAAATGGATATGTTACCCAGGGCTGCACAACTAACCCATTTTTTTTTTCTACTGATTCAACCTATACGATGGACCAGAAGGTACCCAGTTTTTCCATTTTTTTTTTTACTGGTCCATTCCTAAAAAAGTTACTGGTCTGACAGTATTTTTTACTGGTCAGAAACCGTCGGACCGGTGCCAGTGTGCAGCGTTGTGTTACCCATGATGAATGACATTACCATGTGAACATCTGCATATGCAAAGAAGGCAACAAAATTCAACTTGTGTGTCCTTTTTTACTAAGGTTCACAAGGGCATAAGGTAAAATGCAAAATTTAGCAAGAAGTAGAGAGAGTTCTGTGCATCTGCTAAATGCTTCTGGCAGGGCTCCACACTAACTTTTATTTTTGGTGGCCCAAAGGCAAACATCCGACCTTTTTTGGTGGCCCGATCAGGCCACCAAATTCTTCATTTCTGAAATTTTGGTGGCCCAATGTGCATTTTTGGTGGCCCTGGGCCACCGGGCCACCGTTAGTGTCGATCCCTGCTTCTGGTGTCAAATGCTTCAAAACAAACTTGGTATTTTAGCTTGTAATATCAGCTCAATCCAGATATCACTTAATGCTGGGGGGAAAAAAATTACAGCACACAATTGGAAAGCCAAACACTTGGTAATACAAACATTTAAGGCAGGATTAAGAGTTGGGGAGAGGAGGAAAGAAAAGATTGTTGAGGTAATGTCTTTATCTGTATTGTTGCAATCAATCCTCTCAGGAAAAGCATATAATCCTTGATGATATGTGATTGTGTATCACAAACCAACAAAAAGTTGCATGTACTGATTTTGTGTGAGGACTTAAAATAGGTGAAACGGGTCAACCTAGTCAATCAAGTTTGTCACATTTTCTGAAAGAGCAATTCTACATCATTCTAAAGTTTGGGATCATAAAATGAACAGGAAATTGTGTTTCTAGCAATTTTTGTATATCACTTTTTTGTAGAATAGTGTGATTAGGTGTGTCTTACAGTCCCATTTTCATTTAATAAAAACCCCTTTTTACACACTCTTCACTTTCAACTCTAATAACTTTTGAAAGGATGATGGTACTACTTTGGAAGTTATTAATAGTCATGGATAGAATGCATTAATAAAGCATGATCAGTGTCTGCATAATCCCTTCATTGTTGTTGCTTTGACATTTTACATCCTGTTTATGGTCCCATTCACTTGCACAGAGCACAGCTCAGTCAGATTAAGCTTTTGAATAAACCCTATACTTCAGGGTGTTAAACCCAGTGAAGTGGTCCCGCCTTACATCCAACTGGACCCCATGGAAGACCAGCTATTGCAGCTGAATGTAGACTATCCAGCCATCTTCTTAGATGGAAAATAAAACAAATAAACAAAGCCTTTTTTCTCAGTGCACGCTTTTCAACAGTGTATGATTTCTTTCACATATTCAGATAAGTTAGGAGAGTCTATTTCAATTGAGTTATACATCATTTTGAAGCTTAAAATCTCCCCTTTCAGAATCTGCTCTTAAACAGAAAATCTGCATCTGGTAACTTTTTGTTGGTTTTGTGATGCAGAGTCACATATAGGCTATAGAATTAAAGAGTGTTATTGCAGTCAAATGTTTTTCTCTACACTAACCTTAGGAAATAATATTATAGTGCTTTGTGCAAGTACACTGTTATGTGGTTATGCATGATCTAACAGGCACTGGTCAGCATGATTTGCAATGTCAAAGCCATGGAGGAGATGGTGATTGAGATGAAATATGATACACAGAAGGCTCCACTTGGCAAGCTGACAGTAGATCAGATCAAAGCTGGCTACCTTGCCCTCAAGAAGATCGAGAAGTGCATTGAGGGTAATATCATTGGAGACCGCCTCATCCAAGCCTGTGATGAGTTCTACACCAGAATTCCACACAACTTTGGGTAAGGGTCAGTTTTGCATCAAATATGAGTAGTCATCAGTTGTCTCATGAGAATAAACTTCAAATTCAAGGAATTTGCCTGTTGAGTAATCTGTGATGTTGCATCTTAGTTACATTGCAGGCAGCTTTGCATGTTGTGGAATTGTAGAGTCAAATATAGATAAATGCAGTGGTCACTTTATCTAATAGGTCCCACTTGAGGTCCCACTTGAGATCCTACTCTTGACACACATTCTTCCACACTCATAACCTTATAGAGCCCTTGCTATTTTGAACCTGCACAGCTGGGGGAGAGAGGAATTGCCCCCCCCCCCATCTTGGCCATTTGTCGACCAATTCTTATTGTAACCAAACTTGCCATCTCAGTGATATATTTTACAAAAATGCATAATCCTGTATATGTTCCCTATTGTTTCCTTTTTTCCATTTTCAGTCCTCTCCTTTAAAGAGCGTAGAGACACTATGGTAGTGATATGCAATATATAAACACCGTATTATCATTATTATTATTATTATTATTATTATTATTATTATTATCATCATCATCATCATTATCATCACCATTTTGTTCTTAATTCTTATAATTGATTATGCAGATATTAATCTTTGCCCAAGAAATTCTCTTTTTCCAGCCCCCCCCCCACCATTTATGGAGAAAGTGTAATCAAATTTGGTGTGTTTGTAGCTTGTTATCTAAAAGAAAGCTTTAGTCAATTCTATTAAAAGTGTAGTATTTGTAATCATGATTTTATATTGTAAGTCTCGACATCAAGACTACGCATTACCGCGTATGCGAATATAGGAGATCCCGCGCGCGTGCACGTGTTCAATACGTGCGCAGCCGTGTTCTGGAAAGGAGCAGTTGTGATCTTGCTCCAGCGTGATCGGGATTTCTACCCCTTTTTTGCCGTTTCTCCGAGATTTCTGTTTCTGGATTGCCTAAGAATCGTTACGGAAAATACAAGAACTATGGAGAAACAATCTCCTCCCTCTAATTCTCTGCTTGCTGCCTCGCGTTTCTAATCCAAGATGGCTCCTGCGCAGCGGGATGCCAGCAGTTGCAGTGGAGCTGCATCTGCCGTAACGGACAGTACTAAGAAAAGTACGAAACCACAGGCTGACCGCGTAGCGGCGGCTGGAGGTAGTGGCGGGAAGAAAAAACCGAGCAGGGTGAAACCTTGCTCAGAGTCAGACGCTGGATCGCGATCTTCTTCTACTGTCGGTACGAATTCGGATTTGGCAGAATTCACCGGGAGGCTAAATAAACTCGAAAATCTTCTCTCCCGAGTCATTCACGCCCTGCCCCGTGTATCGATGCACTACACGCAAGATGACTATGATTTGCCAACGGCGATAACACGTGGTGAATCCAATCCTGATTCGAGCGGGCTCGCGGAGTCACGCGATGAACATCTGCTGCCTATCGAGCGCTGTAGTATACAGGGCGACGACCTAGATCAGGGCAAGGTGCCTGCCTTCGCAGCCAAATTCGCGGTACCTTCAGATATTGGGCAGGCTGTCGACGAAGAGCTAGCGAACTCCGTGACTTATTTAATGAGCAACAACCAGGAAGAGAAAACGCTCGAGGATACAGCTCACAAATACCCTTGCCCGGCAAACTGCCAGTTGATCGACTCGCCGCGTGTAAACCAGACGATCTGGGACAACCTCTGCACAACTACTCGCACTCGCGATGCAAGGCTCCAGAAAGTGCAAAGGTCATTAACTCGCGGTGTTAATGCGTTTCTCCACACACTCGACCCAGAGGTAACTGAGGCCCAGCAAGATGCGCTTGCACTCCTGTGCAATGCTAATTTCGAATTGAATGCACTCCGAAAAGAACTGATTAGACCAGATCTGAACAGCAAGTTCACACACCTATGCAAGGCCACTCACCCCGTGACCAGGTACTAGTACCTCTTTGGAGATGACTTGGGGGAAAAAAGTCAAAGAGCTTAAGGACCAGCACAAGGCTGCTGCCGGGGGTTATGAAAGCAGCAAAGCACTCGCGAGTTTGAGTTTGAGCCTGATAAATTTCCACCAGTTAGAAGTTTACCTCTCCATCAATACAAGCACAATGAAGCTGACACAATGGCAATACAGGAGGAACTCCTGAACTTACAAGCCAAGAATGTTATAGAAACATGTGATCATGAAGAAGGGGAGTTCATATCAAATATTTTCACGAGGCCAAAGAAAAATGGTTGAATTCAATTGATTTTGGATCTGTCAGATCTAAATGAGTGTGTTGTCTATCAATTAACATTTCAAAATGGATAGCTTGAAATCAGCCTTGCCTCTTATCTCACCCAACTGTTACTTAGCTTCAGTCGACCTCCAGGATGCTTACTATTCAGTACCTATTCACTCCAATTGCGGGAAATTTCTGAAGTTTATGTGGCTTGATCAATTGTGGCAGTTTAAAGTCCTCCCAAATGGACTTAGTTCAGCCCCTAGACTATTTACTAAACTGCTAAAGCCAGTTTTCGCTTCCCTCAGAGAACAAAGGCACACAGTGATTGAGTATCTGGATGACACACTGATCATAGGCAAGTCAAAGGAGGATGTTCATTTGGCAGTAAATGCAACAACTGCACTACTGGCTGAACTGGGGTTCCTTATCCACCCACATAAATCTGTTCTGGTGCCAACTCAGAAATTGTTTCTTGGGTTCAATTTGGATATGGCAAACATGGAGGTTGAATTGCCAGGAGAGAAAGCTACTGAAATCAGACAGATGTGTATAGAGTTGAAGCACATGGAAAGTCCTACAATTCGATTCGTTGCCAAAGTCATAGGCATACTTGTAGCTTCATTCCCTGCAGTGCAATATGGGCCTCTTTACTACAGAGAACTAGAAAGAGACAAAATCTGGTCCCTTCGTAAGGAAAGAGGACATTTTGACAGAACCATGACCTTATCAGAGGGTGCTATATCAGAATTAGAATGGTGGATACGTAGTGTTAATTCCCAGTCCAGTCCCATTCAAAGGAAGGCGCCAGAGATGGAACTGTGCACAGATGCAAGTGGGAAAGGATGGGGTGCTACTGATCAAGTCACAAAAACAGGGGGTCGTTGGAACCATACAGAATTAAATTTGGCGAGCAAGAACAAAATCAACTATCTGGAGATGTCAGCAGTGAGCATGGGACTGAAATCGTTTTGCTCAAATCAACAAAATGTTCATTTTCTCGTTAGGGTAGATAACATGACTGCTGTGACTTACATCAACAATATGGGAGGCACCAAGTCTCCAGACTGCAATGAAATGGCTATTGCCATATGGGAATGGTGCATCAACAGAAATATTTGGGTAACTGCAGCACATCTACCCGGTTCCGATAACATTGAGGCAGACCAAATGTCCCGTAATTTCTCAGACAGAACAGAATGGATGTTAAGCAGAGACAAATTTCGGAGCATTGTAAATAGATTTGGGAAACCAGACATTGATCTGTTCGCTTCCAGACTGAACAGACAAGTAGAGAACTACGTCTCATGGAAACCAGACCCAGAAGCTAGGGCAGTTGATGCCTTTACTATAAACTGGAAGACATTGAACTTTTACGCTTTCCCTCCATTCTGTCTTGTTTCTCGTTGTCTGCAAAAGATTCGTACAGACCAAGCAGTAGGGCTACTTCTCGTACCAAATTGGCCAACCCAGGCATGGTTTCCTCTATTACAAACGATGCTGTTAGAGGACCCCTTAATAATCAGAGACCAAAAGAAACTTCTCACTCAACCGGTGTCAGGGGAACCACACCCCTTAAATAAGGCCAAAAAAAAAGAAATTGTTTGTTTGCCCTTAATTGTCAAAACCCAAGAGGGTCAGTAGGTCGTTTTTTTGTTTTTTTGTTTTTTGTTTTTTTTCAATACAGGGTACCTTTTTTTCCATGTCAATGCACTCAAAACTCCAAGGGATTCATTCAAATTTACATCTTGCCAGGGCCCAGTACGCAAGGCAGAAACACTCACTGACAAACACTTATAACGTTCATCTTTGTTAAATTTTGCAAACAGCTCCAAAAAAGTACCTTCCAGTGAGATGCTGGCAACTGAACTCCAAACAGTTTTGGTGCCATGACAGCTGGTAACGGATGCTGCAAAAGTAGCCATCTTGTGAAGGGCTGCACACTAACCCATTTTTTCTGCCGGTCCGACCTGTCTCTGTCGGACCGGTAAATGCCCCGTTTTACCATTTTTTACAGGTCCGAACAGAAAATTTACCAGTCAACAACGACAACATAAAAAACATTAAATGACTTGCAAACTTATTTTCTTGTTTTTTATGGATGTACTCCCCCCCCCCCCCATGTACATTTTACAGATTGATATTTTTTTAAAACTTGCATTATTTATTGCACAAGAAATTTGAAAATAAAGATAGGAAAAAATTAGAATGTTTGTTTGTGAATTAGTGTAAAATGATAATGAACAAAATCAAATTGTATCAAATGCGTTTGTGACTTTTTCTAAACATCGGCGCACGAACTTGCTGCGTAACCTGCTCTTGGTGGTCAGTTAGATTGCGATGATTCAATGAATTATTTTAGCTGTGATATTTTCTGATGCATGCGATACAAGGGGTTCTTTATTTTTCTCCCGATAATCTCGTCACATTTGTGCATGCGTTCTTGAAAAGTACACGACATGCAGGGCCGAATTCGCAATCCTTTTTGCGCCCATTTCCACCTCAAATATTAGCGGGATTGTGACGATTTCATAAATTACTTTGGCAGTAATATTTTGTGATGCACGCGCCAAAAGGGGTTGAAAATGTGTCCTTTATTTTTTCCCGATAAACTCTTTGAATTTCGTAAGTGCGTTCTTAAAAGATGTACCACACGGCCGAATTCATGATACTTTTTTGCGCCTATTTCTACCTCAAATGTCAGCGGGATTGTGACGATTTCATAAATTACTTCAGATGTAATCTTTTATGATGCACGCACCAGCTAGAATGGTTGGAAATGCGTTCTTTATATTTCTCCCCATAATCTCTTCGCATTCTGTAAATGCGTTCTTAAAAGATATACGACACGACCAAAAATCATGATTCTTTTTGCGCCTATTGTTTCCTCAAACTTCAACGGGATTGCGATGATTTTATGAATTATTATTCGGCTGTAATCTTTATGATACACGGGCCAAAAGGGATTGAAAATGTGTCCTGTATTTTTCTCCCAATAATCTCTTCGCATTTCGTACATGCGTATTGACACAGCCGAATTCATGATCCTTTTAGCGCCTATTTCTATATCAAATATCAGCGGAATTGTGGCGATTTCATGAATTACTTCGGATGTAATCTTTTGTGATGGACGCACCAGCTAGAATGGTTAAAAATGTGTTATTTTTCTCCCCATAATCTCTTCACATTCCGTACATGCGTTCTTGAAAGGTATACGACACGGCCGAATTCACGATCCTTTTTGCACCTATTTCTACCTCAAATATCAGCGGGATTGCGATGATTTCATGAATTACTTCGGCTGTAATCTTTTATGATACACTCGCCAAAAGGGGCTGAAAATGTGTTCTTTATTTTTTCCCCAATAAACTCATCACATTTCGTAAATGCGTTCTTAAAAGATATACAACACGGCCAAAAATCATGATTCTTTTTGCGCCTATTGTCTCCTCAAACTTCAACGGGATTGCGATGATTTTATGAATTATTATTCGGCTGTAATCTTTATGATGCACGGGCCAAAAGGGGTTGAAAATGTGTCCTGTATTTTTCTCCCTATAATCTCTTCGCATTTCGTACATGCGTATACGACACGGCCGAATTCACAATCCTTTTAGCGCCTATTTCTAAATCAAATATCAGCGGGATTGCGATATTTTGTTAATTATTTCGGCTGTAATCTTTTGTGATACATGCACCAGAAGGGTTGAAAATGCGTTCTTTATTTTTCTCCCGATAATCTCTTCGCATTTGTGCATGCGTTTTCAAATAACACTGCATGCAGGGCCGAATTCGAGATTCTTTTTGCGCCTATTATTGTTTACTCAAATTTCAACGGGATTGCGAAATTTTCATGAATTACTACTCGGCTGTAATCTATATGATGCAAGCGCCAAAAGGAGATGAAAATGTGTCCTTTATTTTTCTCCCGCTAATCTCTTCCCATTTTGTACATGCGTTCTTAAAAGGTATACGACACGGCCAAATTCACGTTCCTTTTTGCGCCTATTTCTACCTCAAATATCAGCGGGATTGTGGTGATTTCATGAATTACTTTGGATGTAATCTTTTGTAATGCACGCACCAGAAGGGTAAAAATGTGTTTTTTATTTTTCTCCCGATAATCTCGTCGCATTTGTGCATGCGTTTTGATAACCAACACGGCATGCAGGACTGAATTCAAGATCCTTTTTGCGCCTATTATTTCCTCAAATTTCAACGGGATTGCGTTGATTTCATGAATTGTTATTCGGCTGTAATCTTTTATGATGCACGCACCAAATGTGTCCTTTATTTTTTTTTCTCCTCTATAATCTCTTCCCATTTCGTACATGAGCTTTTGAAAGGTGTATGACGCGGCCGGCCGAATTCATGATCCTTTTTGGGACGATTTCTACCTCAAATATGTAAGCGAGACTGCGATGATTTCATGATTTTTTTTCTCCCTAGTATTATCTCTTCACATTTTGTGCATGCGTTCTTAAAAAGTACACGGAAGGGCCGATTTCATGATCCTTTTTGCGCCTATCTTCATTGTGAGATCATTCTGAACGAATGAAAATATTCATTTGTGAAATGACTGTGTAAAATGAAACTGAACGCAATCAGATCCATTTACTGTATCGTTGAATATCGAATATGTTTTTACTTTTCTAAAAATCGACACAAGTGTAGTTCTAGCATGTCAACTGCCACGCTGCTGCGAAGCCGGGATCGGATCGTGAGTAAAATGACCCAGAAATGCGTGCGCTTCTAATTCTATCAATGCTTCTTGTCTGGCATGACAGCCGATCGCAAGCAAACGAAAAGCAGTTACACTGTACATGCTTTGCATGTATTGCATGGCATGGCAGTGCGTGAGCAGTGCCAATGCGCAAGCTAGCGCGAATAACTGGTCGACTGCTAGTGCTCAAAACTAATGTTTACTGTACAAATTGCACCGGTAGACATTAATGAAAACTTGCGTAAGACTTGTTGAACAGTGCGATATCTTGCATTCTGTTTCTCCCTGATCGGGGCTGCTCTTTTTCTTTCTACTGACCCCGCCAATGCTTTTTTTTTTTTTACTGGTCATGTCGGACCGGTAACTTGTGGATTTCCTGAAAAGTTACCGGTCCGACAGTGACTTTTACCGGTCTTTGACCGTCGAACCGGCGCCAGTGTGCAGCCCTGTTAAGACTAGCGCATACATGCATGCATTGATTGCATTTCGTGCACGTGCACGCATGTGAGCCAAAAAGGTAGCTAGCATGCAGTGCATGCTATAAAACGTAGCCTGCGGCCCCGCACGGCCCGAACACAATTACGACGGGTCGATGAGATGGAAAAAAAAAACATTTTTAGACTTTTTTCATTCTTTCTTTACCTTAAAATGGATAATTTTGGGTTTAAAACCATTCACAAATTTGTAGAAGATGAAATTTGTCGAAAAAAATAAACTTGAAAGAGCAAAAAGAACAAAAAAACGTGACCCGAAATTTCCGTGATTTTCGGTCGGTCGCGAAGGGCAAACAAACCATTTTTTTTTTTTTTTGCCTAAACATCTTTCTCTTCTATGCTGCAGGCTTGGAGGAGACCATATGAGCTGCAAGGACTCCCCAGCGAAACTGTAAATATCATAGCAGCATCGTGGAGAAAGTCTACCAAATCACAGTACAATGTATATATCAAGAAGTGGACTAAGTTCTGTGAGGAGAAGCATCTCAATTTTTTGTATCCAAGTGTTCAGACAGTTTTAGCCTTTTTAAGTAAGATGTTCTATGTAGATAAAGCCAGTTATAGTAGTTTCAATACAGCAAGAAGTGCTCTCAGCTCGTTCATTACTTTGAAAGGTAGCAGTGACAACTTAGGGTCACATCCAGTGGTTTCCAGGTTTATGTGGGGTGTTTTCAACCTGCGCCCTCCAGTCCCGCGTTACTCATCTATTTGGAATGTAAAAATTGTCTTGGACCATTTGGGCAGACTCTCTCCAGCCAAGGCACTGAACCTCCAGCAGCTAACGAAGAAAGTGATTATGCTGCTTGCATTAATTTCTGCGCAAAGAGTCCAATCGCTACATCATATTCGGATTGATAACATGAAAAGAACAAAATCATCAATCGAAGTCAATCTAGGCCATGTGATCAAGCAGAGCAGACCCGGATATTGTGGACACGGTTTCATTTTGCAAGCCTACCCGCCAGACAGGAGACTTTGTATAATGAACTATCTTACAGAGTACCTCAACAGGACGCAAAAGTTTAGAGGCACAGAACAATTCCTCTTGTTGACTTTCAGAAAGCCATATCGCCTTGCGTCGTCACAAACAATCTCTCAGTGGCTGAAACAAGTACTGACTGATGCAGGTATAGACACACACAGATACAAGTCACACTCTACGAGAGCGGCCGCAGCCTCAGCTGCAGAAAGCCTGCATGTCCCTGTTGCGGAGATATTATCCAGAGCGGGATGGACTTCTTAGAAAACATTCAGAAAGTTCTACAGAAAGCCACTTCTTGACACAGGGAAATTTGCTTAAGCTCTACTGGACCAATAGTGGATCCAGAACTAAAGAAAAGGTGAATGTGAAAGGTGTGTATTCCCTGGTATATGACAAATTGAGTGTTGACTACTACACAGTCCCTTATGCCTATTCGGGCTTGTCATGTAGACTAAGTGCCCACAGAGCTTTAAAATCTCCTATATTCGCATACGCAGTAATGCGTAGTCTCGATGTCGAGACTTACAAAATAAAATAGAAAGATTAAATGAGAACTTACCTGTTTGAAATTTGATCTTTATTTTATGAGTAAGGTGAAGAGGAGAGACTACGTACCCACCTCTCCCACCCTAAAAATGGCACCTTACTCAATGCATAATGGTAAGCTAGCAACCTTATCTTGGGTCCTGATATCTGTGGACACTTAGTCACTTTAAAAATTGAACACGTGCACGCGCGCGGGATCTCCTATATTCGCATACGCAGTAATGCGTAGTCTCTCCTCTTCACCTTACTCATAAAATAAAGATCAAATTTCGAACAGGTAAGTTCTCATTTAATCTTTCTATTAATCATGAAAATATGTGAATTTTTCTCAATTTTGAATTTTGGTTTTGTTTTCTAGATAAGCTTGTAATAGCCAAAAGGGATGTTATCCGAAGGGAAATAAAAACATTCTTTTCCCACCATTTCTTCTACCATCCTATATATCAAATATCATTGGAACCACCATACTTTTGTGAGGCTTGTCATGAATATACATGAATAATATATATCTCTGTAACCAGACCCAAGATTTTTGTCAAAAAGGGTCTTAAAATGTGTTAGAGATATGCAGGAAAAAAAGGTCACCCCCCGGCTATTTATTTTGAAGAGTATGCAGAGTATTGAATGAATTGTAGTAGACATACATGCATCTACTCTGTACAATATCACATTCTAATTTTACTCAAAGACTAGCAGAAAAAATTGCATCGATACAAATATGTTCCCTTGGATTCTTCCAGTATGCAACGGCCACCTGTGATCCGCACAAAACAGGAGTTCAAGGCCAAGTTGATGCTTCTTGAAGCTCTTGGTGACATCCAGATAGCCCTCAAGGTGCTGGAGACAGACAAGACATCTGATGAGCATCCCATTGACCAACAGTACCATGCTCTCAAATGCAAGATGGAGCCACTTGACAAGTCAAGCAAGACTTTTGAGGTAACACTTCATAGTCCTGCTTTATAAGTTTGTGTTGAAACTGAAACCTGGAAGTTCATACCTTTGAATAATGGAACGATGAAAGTTGGGAAATTTAGCTGTCAAACATGATGCTACTTGTGTTATCATCTTCATTGTATTATCATTGTCATCAGCATTACTTGTTTTTATGCCTTCGCCACAGAGTGTCGCCAGAGGCATTCTGTTTTCGGGTTGTCTGTCCGTCAGTCATTGATTTTGTGGACAGCATAGCTTAGGCACCGTTTGAGGTGAGTGGACAAAGCTGTGCCTTATCAACTTTTGGGCTCACATGCCCAAGGTCAAGGTCAAATACTAACATTTCATTATTTAACCTCATATCTCTACAATGTCAGAAGGTATTTTCATGAAACTTAGTGTATGTATCACCAGGTAAATATTTTCCAGATAAGTTGAGGCCATTTGGTCAAAGGTAAAGTGAAAATGCTAAGATTTAACTTTTTTTTCCTTATTTCAGAAATTGCTCTTAGGTTTCTCCATGAAACTTAATACATATACATGTACAACTTACTACTTACTACTTCGCAAATGATTTTCTTGGGAGATTTTTAGGTCATGAGGTTGAAGGTCAAAGGTCAAAGGTCAGGTAGGTTAAAATGTGAAAATTATGCTGACATTTAATGGTGAAATTACACTATTTTCTCCATATAAAGATGTACCAAAGAAATGACAAATAATGTACACACTTAGTCAATCTTGTGTATACTGGACAATAGTTATGTACCGGTATGCAAAGATTTATGCCGTGGGGTCAAAGGTCAAGAAAAAATGTTGGAATTTCCTTGTTTTTTTTTTTATATTTTGAAAATGACTCAAAGTATTGTCATGAAAATTGATGTATACCAATGGTGATTATTTGCCAATCATATGAAGCCATTGTCTCACATTGCCAATATGTTCTGTAGACCTATTGGGAGAATAATGCAAAATAGCGGAGGAATATAAGTCACCAAAGTGACATTTCTCAATATTTATTGAAATCGATATCACACTTGTCATCCAATTTTTCCAGGTACCATCATCATGGAATATCACTGTATGATTATAGTAACCTTTTTATGTCATTCGCCACGTAGTGTCGCCGGAGGCATTATTCCGTCCTTCCGTCCGTAATAAATTTTGTGGACAGCGTATCTAAAAAACCGTTAGAGGTATCCTGATGAAACTTGGCACGTATATGCATGAGTGGGCAAATATGTGCCTATCAACTCTTGGGCGCACATGAGCAAGGTCAAAAGGTCAAGGTCAAATGCTCAAAATTTTACTATTTCCCCTATATCTTTGCAATGCCGAGAGGTATTTTCTTGAAACTTGGTGTATACATGAACTACCAAATAAAAATTCCCCAGAGAGAGTTTTGGGTCATGAGGCTAAAGGTCAAGGGTCAAAGGTCAAATGAAAATGTTTAAATTTCACTTTTTTCTCTCCATATCTCAAAAATATTTCAAGCTGTCTTCATGGAACTTAGTATATGCATGTACTGACTGGCAGTGATCATGTAGGGAATTTTGGGGCCATGGGTCAAAGGTCAAGGTCAACTCATCAAAATGTCATTATTTCCCTCTTATCTATATGCAATGCCTGCAGGATTTTTTCTTGAAACTTAGTGTATGCATGTATTACCCAATACAGATCCTCTGGAGGTTTCTTGCCAAAAGGTCAAAGGTCAAAGGTCAAGTGAAAGTGCTAAATTTCACTTCTTTAAATTTATAAAAGGATCAAAAGTTGGTTACAAATCCTCAAATCCCCAAATACCTGCACTCTTAGACAGAGTAGCCATTCATCCAAATAAACCTAGTTCAAGGAAAGTGAACATTCAATGCATTTGTGACAAACCTGTCATTTAAATATTTTGCCAGTTATGTGAAACTGTCATCACACATTGTCAAGACATTTATTCAGAGAACCATGCATTATGGCGGAGGCATACCAGTCGCCATAGCGACATTTCTAGTTCTTGTATTGTATAGGTATGCAAGCTTTAGTACTGTACTACACCTTTCAACACTTTATAGATCCAGTAGTGTCTGTACAAACTCTTTTCTTTGCAAACACTATCATCAACACTAATCCAATACTGCCTGCCTCCCCCTCTTTAATGTCTTCTTCCTCCTTTACCCTCTTTGTAAAGTACTACTGGGGGGGTGTTTCATCAACGTTTGTCGGCGCTGACAACTTGAATCACCATAGTAACAGTCAGTGACCAGAGCATCTCAGCCAATCAAAACCAAGGATTTTGCTGAAATTGGTCAGCGCCGACAGTTGTCGGCGCTGACAAGCGTTGATGAAACACCCCCCTGGTCTGCATGACATTTTCCCTTAACTCCTCACTTACAAATGTGACACTGCACCTCAAAACAAACAAAAAGTCGCCAGACATGAATTTTAAGTTAAGACCATATTCTGAAAGAGCAGACTTTAAGCTTTAAAATGATGTATAACTCAAATCAAATGGACTCTCCTAACCTATCTAAATATTGGAAAGAAAGCACAAACTCAGGAAAAGTGTGAACCGAGAAAAGAGCCTCTGAAGTACAGTGTCTATTCAAGCGCTTAATCTTTACCAAACCGTGCTGGCTGTGCAATGAATGGGACAAAAAACAGGAAGTAAACCACCAGAGTAACAACAATGAAGGGATTATCAGATTAAACTGAACTTAAGCATGCCTCATTAACACATTCTGTCCATAATTAATGCCAACTTTCAAAGCAGTAGCACTATCCTTTCAAAAGTTATTAGAGTCGAAGGTGAAGAGTGTGGACAAGGTTTTTCAGAAATGAAAAAGGGATTCTAAAGACACACCTAATCACACTATTCTATAAAAAATGTTCGAGATAAACTGCTAAAAAACACGCTTTCCTGCCCGTTTTATGATCCCAAATTTTAGCATAATGTAAGAGAAGACCCGCTCTTTCAGAAAATATGAAAAAGTCAAGTTCGGCTAGGTTTACCCATTTCACTTATTTTCAGTCCTCACGCAAAATCAGTGTGTGCGACTTTTTGTTCGTTTTGAGGTGCACGGTCACAAATGTACCTCTCTATGACTTGAATCATTCAGATTTGTGCATTTGTTGTGTCTGTAGTCTATATCAAGACCGAACATGAAAATATTCATCTTTTCCACCTTTTAATAGCTAATCAACAAATATGTCCAGAATACACATGCTGTGACACACAATCAGTACGCCATGACGATTGATGAGGTATTTGACCTTGACAAGCAGGGAGAGAGCGAGAACTTCAATGATGTTGGAAACAAGTAAGTATCAAACACAACTGACACCTTGTTTGACATTGCAAAATATCGCCATTGCAAAATTCATTCGCCATGATGGTTCATGACTTTTCTTCAGAGTCTCCCGTAGCTTTTCAGACCAAGTTTATGACACCTGGCCACACGCTTTTGATAGTACACATAAATACAGTACCATCGTTAAATCTTCGTGACAGCTTACACGATAATTGTTGGGGACGATGCACGAATGTCTACAACCTGTAGCTTGAAAAGACCAGCAAAACTTGACTATCGGTAGCATTGATCGTTCGGTGCTGTTTATTATTCATTAATATCACTTGTAAATAGTCCATTTTTCCTTTAATAATACCCTGTACTGAATCTGACACAATGGTAATCATAAGCAGATTCTCAAATCACTGTCGCTGTTTGACTGAAAAATCATTCGGTGTTTATTGTCAGGGATGTATTCCACAGAGACCATGCCTGGCTTCATGGAAGGAGGAGAACTATAAAAGTTTTAAAATGTTACAAAACTTCTCTGGACAGACAGATTTTTCTGTCTATGTCGCTGTGTTCTTGCATATAATACTGCAGTATTCCGACATAAATTCCACCATGTGCTTCTTCAGGCTGAGTTGCAGTATGAACGTTGTTCGTTTAAAATAAAATATAATGCTTGCGTTCAATAAAAGAAATCATGTATATTTACGAGTAGAACAATTAAGCGGGGTTCCCACTATCACGATTGGCGCCACGATTGAAATTGTTGTCTTAATCGTGAAGCAATCGTGGTGATCCTATTAGATTGTATCAGATCTTGAGGTCAGTCGTGGCAATCGCGTTAATCGTAGAAAATTTTTGGACGGTTCAAAAATTTTCTACAATTAACACGATTAATTTTTTATCGTGATCATCGCATCAGATTGTCTTTAATCGTATCAAAACGTAGCAAATCTTAAATCGTGCTTCTTAATCGTGTTGATTGGGATCGACTTTTTCACTTACCTTCTGCTTATTTTGCACATTTGCCCTTATTTTACTCCCAAATTGTATATGCAGGCCTCGAATTAGGATTTTGGAGGGGCAAGGCCATTTAGAAAAGGGCACTTTTTCCAAGAGGCCAGGGCACTTAGATCAGTCAGAGGGGCACCAAGGCCACATTGGAAAGGGCATGTTGGGTGTTTATACGTGATGTGAATGCCCCGTAGAGCTGTATGCGATCGACCGTGCTGCTACACTCCAGCAGCACACGCACGCATAAGATCTCTCCGCAGCAGACGACGTTAGGCAGTAGGCCATACGCAATACAATGTAGGTTCTGTAATACAGTACGTTCTCAATGCGTACGCCGCGCTTGCTTTGGAGCACTTTCGGCGCCATTTTGCTTTGAGCATGGGGGCATGAATGCAGAGCGAGAGAGATGGCAATGCTCACCGCCGTCCGACAGGCCTGGCGTTTTTAGCTCACCTGAGCCAAAGGCTCAAGTGAGCTATTGCGATCGCCCTTTGTCCGGCGTCCATCGTGCGTCGTCCGTCGTCCATCGTCCATCGTGCGTAAACTTTTTACATTTTCATCTTCTTCTTGAAAACCCCAAGACCGATTTTCATCAAACTTGGCACGTAGCATTCCTAGGGGGTTAGGAACTCAATTTGTTAAAATGGGCACCATGCCCCACCCAGGGGGCCCCCAGGGGGGCCCAAACCCCCCAAAATTAAGGAATCTGTAAAAATCTTCTTCTTCTGAACCAGAAGTGATAGAGCTAAGTTAATACTATGAGTTAGTACATTGATGACTGTAGTTTCAAGTTTGTTCATGGCAGAATCAGGGGTGCCCCCCTTGGAACCCAGGGGAGGGGGGTGGGGAGGGGTCCTAATGGGGCCTAAATGGTACATTTTGATCTTCTTCTTGAGAACCCCTTGACCCATTTTCACCAAACTTGGCAGGTAGCATCCCTAGGGGGTTAAGATCTCAATTTGTTAAAATGGGCACCATGCCCCACCCAGGGGGCCCTCGGGGGGGCCCAAACCCCCCAAAATGAAGGAATCTTTAAAAATCTTCTCTAGAATCAGAAGTTATAGAAGATAATACTAAGTACTAAGTACATTAATGACTGTAGTTTCGAGTTTGTTCATAGCAGATCCAGGGGTGCCCCTCTTTGGGCGGGAAGGTCCAAAGGGGGGCCTGAATTGTACATTTTCATCTTCTTCCTGAAAACCTCATGATGGATTTTCGTCAAACTTGGCAGGTAGCATCCCTAGGGGGTCAGGATCTCAATTTATCAAAATGGGCACCATGCCACACCCAGAGGGCCCCAGGGGGCCCCAATCCCCCCAAATTAAGGAATCTTAAAAAATTTGGGCCCTTATTGTACATTTTCATCTTCTACTTGAGAATGCCTGGTCAAATTTTAGTAGAGCTGTGAATAATTTAGATTAGTGACTGAGTGAAAGGTGAACTTGCGATACTCAGGTGAGCGCTAGACCCGCGGGTCTCTTGTTTAGCATGGCTTGCGACCACTTGCTCCGGCCCACCGCTGCCTAGCTAGTAACTCTATGGCCGCTGTGCTGCGGAGGCAGTCGGGACGGTAAAAGCCGGTCCGGCGTACATGTACGTAGACTTCTACACGTCGTCTCGTATCTCGGAAAGATACTTTGAGTTTGAATTTTCTTATATTGAGCATACAAGTGTATAAAACACTTATTATGTTAGCATTGAAAAAGATCCCGTCCTCTTATTTTAGCTTCAATTTCATCATACATTCTTCTTGTATTTCAAAGAAAGGTGAAAACATTTGTCTTGATTTTTTTTTTTTCTTTTTTCTGGAGAAGATTGGGCAATGATTTGATCTTGTGTATTCGGTTAATTGTTGTTTTATTTGGGAGGGGGGATGAGCATGTCGATTAAATAATCTATTAATTTCTTTAGGTCAAATTAGAGGAGGGACTATCTGAGGTTGTGGCTGGCCTAGGTGATGCTCTCTTATTCTGATGATAGCGTAATCATCATTCGCAATACATCATCAATGGTTGTGGATAGTAGGACTAATCACTCTGCAGAAGTTGAGGAAACAGTGAAATTCTTCATCAACCTGGCTATGATATTCCCATTCGGGTCCAATCGCACCTTAAATGCTGGTCGTTTTTTATCCCGATCGTGAAAGATATTGTATCTTATCTCAACAGCCCGCAGTGGTTCGCGGTATTCGTATTGGAACGTATCAGAACGTAGCTGCACGCACCAAATCAGGGATCCCGATCGCAATGATAATAGTAGATCCAGCAAGTAAGACACATGCAGAACTCGCCCAAATCCCTGTCCACTCTCAGAAATTGTCCGGTGTGCTGGAAAATCCCCACACACAACAAGCCCGTGTAGCTTGCCTGGAAACATGGTTGCGGGTAGAAAAGATTTGTGTGCACACCTCCAGGTAACTACGGGTGGATACGTGCTAGGTACCGTCATGTGCGGGTCATCTGCGGTGACCTCCGGGTAGTAAACATTGTTCTTCGAAAGTCGCACGCAAGGGGTGCCCGGAAAGGTGTGACACGGCCTTAACGTTTTGTTAAAATTATTGCCTACTAGTCAATGTACCCGTGGAGTGTCAGAAATCCTCCATGGGGATTCCCCCAGAAATGGTCAAGGTCACTGGGTCAACAGACGTCAATATCTGTTTTGCGCTACTCCTTGGTCCGATCTTGGCCAAACTTGCTGGAAGCATAAGTAGGCGTACACCAAAGAGATTTTGAGGAGAAAAATTGCTTTGGCGTACACCTGGGAATCCCCATATAAGTAGGCCTACATAGCGCCCTCTATCTGGTGTCTGATTATATTTCTGGGGGCATCCCCATATAAGTAGGCCTACATAGCGCCCTCTATCGAGTGTCTGAATTTATTTGACCTTTGACCTTAGTGACCTTGACCTTTCCAAAAATGAACCCCTCAACGGCAATTTCGCGGTCAACCTGCATCCACCCACTAAGTTTGATGGAGATCGGACCAAGGACCTGGGAGGAGTAGAGGAACAAACAGACAGACAAACGTTGCTCGAATTATAGTATGATGCTATGTATGCTATGTAGTTGGTGTTTACTATCAATTTTCTTATTAATCATTCTTATGAACTTAGTTGTTAGCATTGTTATCATTTGACAGGGACAAATAAAAGTTAGTCTAAAAAGAAAGAGTAAACTCTTACAGGCACGACAGTGAAAGTTAAATTGAATGAAAATTAAAGGAAGTTATCACATTGTGAACTTTGGCAAATTTTCATGAAACTGTTCTTGAACAGTCAATATGAATATAAAAATAGTGAATTTATGATGTCATCCCCTCACAATTTGCCATGCAGTATGAACATAAAATGAAATTTCCATTTTCTTTTAATCAAATACAATATGCCTTTGTTTTAAATCCTTCTATATCTTACTGATCATTCTTTATATTTAAAGCTATTCAGTCAGGAATGATAAGATAGGCAGTAGTTCACAACAACAACAAAAGTGATGATTTCCGATTCGCCACAGAGAGAGGGGAAGAGGGCAAACTTGTTTATGCTTTAAATGTATGACTATAGTGATGGAATAGAGAGATGTAGATAAAGCATCTCCCTCCTAAGTATAAAAACACCCTTACGTATACTCTACATAAAGATATCATAACAAAATCAATTGTACATACATACATAAAACTATTTATAAGGTTCAGAAGAACTTGCCCTCTTCTCCACAGTCCTTTAGATGCCGAAAATCTATTTTGTCTTGTTCTTTAGAACACATGGTCAAATTTGTCACCAAACTTGGAAGGCATTATGTCTAAGGTGACAATATGTATATGTAGTTCATACAATTGGACACCATGCTCCTACCACGTGGGGATCCCCAGGGGACCCCAGAACCCCCACCCCCCCCCCAAAAAAAACCAATGATTAAAAAACAAACAAACAACAACAATCTTCTTCAGAATTGCTCAATAGTGAATGTCCTTTTCAAGCTTATTTGTGCAGGGCCAGGCTGGGACTGCACTGGGGGTCAGTTTTTACATTTGGTTATTTCCTTCTTCTTCTTCTTTTTTCGAAAATGCAAAGCTAGATTTTTGACATACTTTGCAAGTATTTTTTGCCAGTGTGAAAGAATATACAAATGGACACCATACCCCCTGGAAGCCCTAAAAGCTCTAGCTAGCTAGTGGTACTTTGCTGCAGTGCGACGACCTATCTCATGGATGTTTTCCGCGAGTCTGCCTTTTTCGCGAGATACGCGTGCGTGATATTAGGTCAGACCAGAGTGCAACGAAAGAAAAAAAAAATAGCGCATTCAAAAACTTTTCATGTAGCAGCACTTGTGACAAAAAATGCGTGTGCAACTCATCATTATATACTTTCCAAATTTAGTTCCGACTTCCAGTTCTTTTGCTGGTTAGCAACTATGAGTGTGGATGATTAAAGCCAAAATAATTAATGAAATCATCGCGATTCCACCGGGTAACAGTAGCGTAAAAATAGTTGAATAATGCATGTTGAACCTACTTAATCGGTGTTCAGAAAAAGAAACAAACGCACTTATTAGTTTTAGTAGAATTGGATTTGTTCATTATTATTTAGCAAATGATAATTTAAATATGAGTGTGTATGATTACAGCCGAAATAATTAATGAAATCATCGCGATGTCGCCGGATGACAGTAGCGTAAAAATAGTTGAATAACGCATGTTAACCTACTAATTGGTGTTCGGAAAAAGAAACAACGCATTTAACAGTTCAAGAACAGATGTACAAAACGCGAAGAGATTTTCGGAAGAAATGAAGAACGCATTTTTTATAATCCCTTCGGGCGCAACGATCATACAATGTATAAAATTACAGCCGAAATGATTCATGAAATTATCGAATTTCCGCTGAGCACCAACAGCATAAAGTACCTCCAAGTTAATGGTAAACAACGCATTTATGTTACTCTGAAATCATCGTGATCCCACCAGGTGACAGTAGCGTAAAAATAGTTGAATAATGCATGTTGAACCTACTTAATCGGTGTTCAGAAAAAGAAACAAATGCATTTATTAGTTTTAGTAGAACTGGATTTGTTCATTATCATTTAGCAAATTATAATTTAAATATGAGTGTGTATGTTTAAAGCAGAAATAACTAGTGAAATCATGGCGATCCCGCCGTATGACAGTAGCGTAAAAATAGTTGAATAATGCATGTTGAACCTATTTAATCGGTGTTCAGAAAAAGAAACAAACGCATTTATTAGTTTTAGTAGAATTAGATTTGTTCATGATCATTTAGCAAATGATAATTTAAATATGAGCGTGTATGATTACAGCCGAAATAATTAATGAAATCATCGCGATGTTGCCGGATGACAGTAGCGTAAAAATAGTTGAATAACGCATGTTAACCTACTAATCAGTGTTCGGAAAAAGAAACAAACGCATTTAACAGTTCAAGAACAGATGTACAAAACGCGAAGAAATTTTCGGAAGAAATGAAGAACGCATTTTTAATCCCTTCGGGCACAACGATCATACAATGTATAAAATTACAGCCGAAATGATTCATGAAATTATCGAATTTCCGCTGAGCACCAACAGCGTAAAGTACCTCCAAGTTAACGGTAAACAACGCATGTATGTTACTCTGAAATCATCGCGATCTCGCCAGGTGACAGTAGCATAAAAATAGTTGAATGACGCATGTTAACCTAAATCAAAAAAAGAAACAAACGCATTTACTAGTTTGAATACACCTGGGTTTGTTCATTATCACAATTTTAACACTGCATTACACAGTGAAGATTTCTCTGTCTTTCAGAATAATCTACCAGGTACAGATTTGCGTAAAAAGGATCACAACCTTCCACATTCAATCCTGTCGCATATTTTTCATGAACGGATATACAAAACGCGAAGAGATTTTCGGAAGAAAGTAAAGAACAAATTTATAATCCATTCTGGTGCAATGATCATACATTGTACAAGATTACAACCAAAATGATTCATAAAATCATCGCATTCCCGCTGGGCACCAACAGCGTAAAAATGCCTCGCAAGTTACAGTAAACAATGCCTGTATGTTTATACTCTATTTGCGCTGGTGTTTAGAAAAACTTAACAAACAAGAGTTATGATAAAGAATTAATTAACTCATTTCAGCCCCTACCTTTTCGTCTTATTCACAAACAATTTCCCTTTATTCTCTCATAACATTGACCCATAATTGTGTAATAACAACGCAAAGGATGTTCTTATAAGTTCTATTGATGGGTATATGATGTAGTGCTTATGTTTTTCTTTGTTTTTGATGCATACGGTTGTAACGCGGTACCGGTTATAACGAGGTAATATCGCCGGTCCCACAGACCTCGTTATAACGGGGTTTCACTGTATAACCGAGTATACACACTTGTTTTGTGTTTTGCTTCCTAGTATTATGATGATGTATTTTTACACACTTTAGAATAAGATGTGTACATCGTGTAAAATGGTCATGGAAATTTACATTTTCTGCTCTGGAAAGTCATGGAAAGTCAGGGAATTTTGAAAATGTGGAATTTTATTAACCCTGGCAACAGTTGTGTGTTCTTTATAAATAATATTATGCAAGAATGTGTGGAAGGTGATGCTGCGATATTCAGGTGAGCATAGACATCATAGACAAACACATTGGTTTTTCCTCGATATCCACAATTTAATTTGCTAGGTTTTAAGAGGGGCACCTTGTTCACTTCGAAACTCTTGGTATGATTTGTAGCACACCATGATCACCTATGTCTTTGGATGCGGCACCAAGAGAGAGAAATTCTCACTCACGGGCTGAAACAGTTTTGTTAACTCTTCTCATTTGTGAAATTTTATGTTTTCATTTTGTCCCAATGTTGACATTTTCTAGGATGCTACTTTGGCATGGATCTCGTCTGACTAACTGGGCTGGCATCCTTGGTCAAGGCTTGCGCATTGCCCCTCCAGAGGCTCCAGTCACAGGTTACATGGTGAGGGAAATCAGTGGCCTTGAAGTGTCCAATCAATATATCATGTTTAATAGCACTTTCACTGAATGCAAAGCTTGTTCCACTACACCATAGAAGACTATACTATTCGTCTCGTACAACACAATCATGTTCTAAGCCAAAAGGCTGAACGTAACCACGATGACATTAATGTTGCAAAACTGGGAGTTCAATGAAGAGCCTATGAGAGTAATGTGCATGGTTGGTGACGTCATAACACACCATCAAAAGCTGCTCACTACTCATTGGCAAATGCAATGGTTCTTTTTAGCATACAGCTGTATGTCATGTGATGAGCAGTCACCCAGCCAAGCAGATGGTGTATGATGTATCAAATCATTACAAGATGGTCATTTTTTTTTTTTTTACATGGGCATTATTGAAGAGTATTGAGAATTCACAATTTTATTTTATTGCATGGCAGCAGCCTTTTTTTTTTTTAAACTGAAGTAGCTCATATTTGTTAAACTTCTGTGCAGTCTGTCTGTTGTCAAGTAGCCACAGAGTAGAATAGAAAAAGACATACACGGTTATAGGAAGTGGCATGTTGGAAATCCTACGTATATGCTACTCAGTATCACAGTGTATCGACGTTCATTTTTGCCTGTTGTACATACAGTTTATGTTTTTATTGTTTTATGTCAAGCACATACATGTATATTCCTACCACATATTCATCAAAAATTAAATTTTCATGTTTGTTCTTTGTCTTTGTGTTCATTACAAGTTTGGAAAGGGCATCTACTTTGCTGACATGTCCTCCAAATCTGCAAACTACTGCTTTGCCACAAGGACCAACCCATATGGGCTTCTCACACTCTGTGAGGTTTGTAGAGCAGTTATTTTATTTGTTTAACTGTTCATCATGTGTATTTGACGAAAACTGTATTACAGCCAACCCACATATTGAACCACCTGTATTAAAAGTGCAAATTGTAGTGTACCCATACCAGAACCGATTAGAAGATATTTGGCAGTCTGTTCCCAACAAGTGAAAGCAAATTACACTAATGAGATCTTTATGTGTGTGGTATATTCCAATGTAGTAATAGTCCCCTTCAGTTTAATTTCTACATTCAATTGCCATTATACAGTACAGTCCAACCTTGATTATCCAGCCCTCTCTTGTCTGGATGCCTCCAAGTACACTTGAAACTTACTTCCATGTTTGAAAGTGTTAATGGTTTGAGTTCCAGTAGATGAATGCTTTTGCAGCAGTTTGTTTTTCACAAGATTGGCAACATTAAATAGAGCACATACCAGAGGTCTCTGCTCTAAGGCTGTGTAGTAACCTGTTATGTCAATTTATGTTTGATTTCCTCAGTAAAATGCAAATTACAAGTCTCAATCCCTAAATTAGATTTTTATTAAAACCTCAAAATAATAACCTTTTGTTTTGGGTTTTTTTTTTTTTGTTTTTTGTTTTTGCTGATGATGAACACCCTTTCAATATCATATATAAATAAGGCAAGGATTATAGCATTCATGCTCACGTTTCCTTCACGTAACTCTAGTGTATTCCAAGTCAGAGTACATGTAAACTGCATTACATTTACAAGAAAAAAAAATGTTTTCAGAAATTATATGCATTGATTTTCACACTCAGTAGTGCATGTCAACTCATAGTATTTGACAGATCATCCTCATATGAAGGTTATTGTGTACATGTATCACTGAACATCCTTGAAACATCAAATGTGACCCTGCATCACAAAATCAACAAAAAGTCGCCAGACATGGATTTTTAGATAAGGGCAGATTCTGAAAGAACAGACTCTAAGCTTTAAAATGATGTATAACTCAATTCAAATGGACTCCCCTAACCTACCTAAATCCTGGAAAGAATGCGCACGCTCTGGAAAAGTGTGAACTGAGAAAAGAGGCTCTTAAGTACAGGGTCTATTCAAGCGCTTAATCTTGCACCAAGCCACACCAGCTGTGTGATGAAAGGGACAAAACACAGGATGTCCACTATGGGAGCAGCAACAATGAAGGGATTATCAAATTAAGCTGAAATTGAGCATGTTCTATTAACACATTCTGTCTATGATTGATGCCAACTTACAAAGCAGTAGCATTATTTTTTTTTTAGTTATTAGACTTGAAAGTGAAGAGTGTACAAAGGATTTCAAGAAATGAAAAGGGGCTTCTAATACATACCTGATCATTGTACTCTCCTCCGAAAAGGGGTTGCGGAAAAACTGCTGAAAACACACTTTCCAATTTGTGTTATGATCCCAAACTAAAGAATAATGTAGGAGAAAGATAGCTCTTTCAGAAAATATGAAAAACTCAAGATTGACTTAGTTGACCAATTTCACGTGTTTTGAGTCCTTACATAAAATCAAGGGGTGCGACTTTTTGTTTGTTTTGTGGTGCACAGTCACAAATAACCAGCTTCACAGTACAATGCTAGTTTTCTTACAACATTAACAAGCAGGCTAAGAGATTTACTGTGATGTGATATCTTGTGTTTTCTTTATATCAGCACTTTTTTTCAACTTCTTATTTCTATTACCAAGCCCCACACAAACAAAACTCAACTTCTAGTGTCACATACTGCAAACAGTGCATACATATGATTAAATTCCCATTAACCCTAGCCATTATACACAAAGTTCAAGCATCAAATTACCAGCTTAACCCGTTGAGGACAAGTCCTGAATATACTCTGGCAGGTGTCTTTGGGAAATGCATGTTGTAGCAAAATCAGTCCGTCCTCTTAAGGGTAGTGGAATGTTAGCTTTATTTGACTTTAACATGCAGTCTGAGAGCCTTCACTTTGATTTCATGTTCTGTTAACATTGGCACCTTTGACAACTCCTCATTTCTGGAAATACTTCATCTAGTCCCCCACCCCCTAACAAAATTTTATGGTGTCACATACTGCATAGAGTGCAAAAAACACAGTGATGTGTGCAAATACACACACCAAGGCATGCATCATACTGTGTGATAGACTGAAATATTGAATTATATTTGATGTTAATATGAAGTAAATACATGTAGAATACTGGGGTGGTATTTGAGCCTGCTTTATCACTGTTTTAAGTCTGTTGTAACAAATCAGTATTCTGAACACCGTTTTAACTCTGTTGTAACTTCTGTTGTATGTAACTGTGTTTTATCTTGCACTCTCTTTGCCTGCGCATACCATTGTCTTAGGGAATGCACACATGCATAACTTTTTGCACAAACCTACACCCAATAGGGTACACAATATTATGGAGACCATTTTATCTTTTGTTGTAACTCTCACCACATGCAAATTTATATAGACCAAGTGGTATGTAGACAAAGTGGCAGTGAGCCGAAGTGGGAATTAGACCAAATGGTGTTAGACCAATTGGGAATTAGACTACAGGTGTAAGTGGTATTAGCTGAACTGGTCGTTACATGAACTGGATATTAGACCGAGTGGGAATTACGAAATGGTTGTGGCCTAAATGGGTTTAGCCCAAATGGTGTTAGCGCAACTGATGATTAGACCAAGTGGTAAAAGCCCAAGTGATAATATACCACTTTTTCATGCCAGCCTTGTTTCTTAATATCCAACAACCTCTGAGTTACAGTCCACTTAAATTTTGACTGTGTCATCATGTCCCGTCCTTGATTTTGCAAGATATCAGAGAAACCCAAACTATCAAAAAGTCTTTAATCTTTTGAATGCTATGAGTACCTTTAACTAACAATGAATAGTTAAAAGAATATAATAAATGGGGTAATTTACCCTCTTACCCATGGATAAGTTTGTACCAAAATAATAACATATGATTTGCAATGTCACATTCTAATTTATACAACACATGTATAGATCCTTGCCATCGGATTGCATGAATGCAGGTCACGTGACATTCAGAAGAATCAGCTATCCCACGCTCACTCTTAATGGTGGTGCAGTAGACGTTTATTGAACAGTAAATCAAGCTAGCCAGCCGCGCAATAGATCCTAGGACACGCTGAACTTGTCTTTCATAAAGCATTGATGCATACGCGCACCCATTTTCACTTCCAGCAAGACCTACAATGAAGAGTCAGATCAGGGAGGTGTAAGAAAAGGAGAGACAACTCGTTCGTAATTCATGCAAACACATGTTTGGTTTCAAAGCGTTACAATTGGATGTCTAGCATTCCACTACACGCTTTGAAGTCATGCTCTGCACCGCTCTAGTTGCAAGGCGAAGTTCGGAGACAAAGAATGCATTTCACCTTTCGTTGAATTACAAGCTTTATTCCCCCGTAAAATTTCAAATGAAATACTCAAATTGATTAAGAGTAGTTTAGGAAAGAATTCAATATCATAAACATGTATTTCTAGTTTCTTCGTAATGCACGAATCGAAATGAAATGAAAATTAGGCCCTCTTAAAAATCTAATATTTTTCTATAATGCACACATTTCCGCATATTAGTTTTCTATCCTTGAAATCTGGGATATTTTTATCTTTCAAATAAAGTACTCCGCTAAAGCGTGCACCAGCGTGCTTTTAAACTATTTGCTATTAAAATTGTCAGTTTTACACTGCAGTTTTGATTCGCTGCTCCAATTCAAGGTACACAAATTCATTGTTGCTATCACATTGAAAGAGAGAGAGTGAAATGCAGTAGGGGCAAGTATTTCTAGATGTGAGAGCGCTAGTCCCGATTATTGATGCTCTCTTTTGTTAAAGCACCTGATTTCCACCTGTAATTAAGCGCATAACTTCTCGGCGGTGCCACGCATCCTTCAAAGGAGAGCAGGAGTTGTCTCTCCTTTTCTTACACCTCCCTGGTCAGATCTAGGCCTAACTGTAAGTCCATCTCCTAGATAGGCTTGATGTTGGATCTATTTTGGCCTAGACGAGGCCCATCTCGTGTTTTGTATAAAACAAATACAGTCAACCTCGCTTACCTTGACGTCGGATTAGCCGAATATCACTTACCTCGGAGGCAAAATGAAAGTCCCGATTTTTCCTTTTGAGTTTCCGTGTGTTAAAACTCGTGTAGCTCGAAAAACTTTCGAGTTACCTCGAAGGGAAATCTAATGTCCCAATCTTAATTAACTTATTGTTTTTCCCAGTATGTTGCTCAAAGTGAAATTCAAACATCACTCAGCATTTCCCCCCGATTACGCGTGCGTGGATAGCGAAGACATGTCACAAATCTTTTCACACTCAGTTGTAAACTTGCTTTGTACTGTCAGACGTGAGTCACCTTCCATGCGACCATCATTCTCCAAATCATGCATACACACATTCACTGTATGATGTTCGCCACGTGCACAGTGGGTTGCCATTCTCTACACATGTTTATTGCGCCAGTTTCTCATCCATATAACCACGCGTCATCTTGTCAATACAGCATAGCTAGCTACAATGTGAGTGCTGCAGGTAGACACATGGAAGACCGGTGCGTAGCAGTGCGACATTGCCATCGCTCCTGTAGCTCTAGATGTGCATGTTTTCACTGGACGTACAGCTGTAGATGTCAATGAAGTCACTGTTCTTGGTGAGCTGCAGGGTGCGGCCTATATGCTAGCACAACCAAATCATGGCATGTTCAACTTGGCAAATAAGCAGCTGAATCAACACATATGTAATCATATATGGGACTATGCAATGTGCCAATGAGCAACTCGATGTCATGTAATGAATCAGTCAATCTTATAGACAACGCTATGTTCTGCAATCAATTGACAACATTTTGTTGTTGTTGTTGTTGTTGTCATCACCTAATAACGGCTTTTGTTTGCCTGCCAATTTTGGGGATACTAAGCACAGCGCGAACAAGTTGCTTTGTAGAGTCGCCCTGGCCACTGCATTTCAATAACCTGTCCTGCACGTATCATAACGTCACACAATGATCATAATCATAGCTCTACGTGTCTCATGCAGCACAATTCTCTGCTATTGCACAGCAAGCTGTGTGAATAAAAACACAAACGTGCAAGCTCTTTTTCATACAAGTTTTATTCCATAGTTTAATACATGAACACTGCACACAGACACTCAGTATCCTTCATGGAGTTTGCGTCATTCAGTGTTCATACCATCAAAACTTAGAATAACACACACACCTACACACATGCACACACAAATGAGGAAACATGCAAAAGCAGGTAGAAATACATACAAAGTTTGTTGTCAGAATTCAGAAAAAAGGGTGAAAGTTTTGAGCATTTTAAAGTACTTCCACATTTTTTTTTTCTTTTTGTCGCCAAAGTCGGGGTGCAGCCTATGCGGAGATACAGCCTTATCTATCGCCAGAGAATACAGTATATCCATCTCCACAATTCCAAGGGGACCTCAAAGCCCAAAGACTAGAGAATTTTATTTTTTTTGTAGTATAGAAAACCGGAAATTTTCTATGTAATTACTTTAGTGAGTGTACTTTCAAGCTTGTTTATGGCAGATCCAGAGTTGGCCCTCTTTGCAGCAAAAAGCAAATTTGGGGGCCAGTTTTCAAATTTCATCCTTCTTTTCATGGATAAATGAAATGGTGCATTTTGTGTATAGAAAGTATTCATGTCCTCTACATCTCAGATTCTTATTTCTACAATCTGTAAAAAGGCTTCATAATCCATGTACAGGGGAGTCCCGTTATAACAAGATCGGATACAACGAGAATCCGCTTATAACGAGATAAATCGTCCGGTCCCAAATAAATTTGCATGTTAGCCTATGGAGATTCGGAGTTCTGGTTATTGCAAGATAATTTTCGGGCCTAAAAACAAAGAAAAACAAAGACAAATTTGTGCGGATATAGCGACAACATTTTCTTCTTTTTTTAAACCGAACTAAACAACGTGCAAAATCACGCTTTATTTCAAAACCAGAGAAGGTTAGTTCTCCGCGAATTGTCTGTATTATCATTGCGTGCAAGCAGAAACCAACATCTGCCAGTGCCAAACAGAATGCAATCAAGGTGACGCACCGCAAGTCTCTTTCCGAGGGCTGTGATGGAACAGCATCGGAATATTTAGAAGCTATAGCCTTCGCTATTAATGCCGAAATGTTATCACAAATGCTACAATTCGAATTAACGTTCTTTAATGGCTTCAACATAAAAAATGGTGTACATATCCGAAACGTTTCCAACGATACGTAACAGGAGTATCTAACTGTGAGCGGCGAACACACCGAATTGTACGTTTTGGGAAAAATTTTGAACATGTTCAAAAATCTTTGCGATAAGAAAAACTGGTTGTAAAAATGAAAACTGTTTTTGAGTTTGATCGCAACTATTACCAAGCCCTGACGAAAGTTAGAATCTGCTATTATTCACTGCTTTCGCAAACATTAGCCGCTCAGTTAAATACCCATTTACATAACTTTGATTATAAGATAAATTGAATTAGATGTCAAAAATAAAATACAATAGGGTCGTATGCTAAAATTTTAATTATCTCAACTCTAGCTTATCGAAATACAAGTACTATTTCAGTTGATTTTGCAATCCACAGTTACCCGGTACTGGCTTTTGTTTCCGTAAACGGCATTCAACCGTCAATCTCGTCGGGTAAAACATTCACGCAGAGCACGCATTCAACATGATGCATCGCAACAAGCTGGAAGCACATGGCGCTCATGCAGTAAAAGTAGCACGCGTTTCGTTCATCGCACTGTACAGTAATAGTGAGCGAATAAATAGGATGTAGGGCACAGTTTCCGTGGAGGAAATAAAAAAACGAGAGTGTAAATTGTGGTGTAAACTTTCACCATAATACACGTGGTTTATATCAATAATTTGTCATAGAATGAAAGGTAAATTTGGATTGTACTCACAGCTTTCATCCATGCAAGTTATGCTAAACGCAGCGTTGATAGCGCGATTACCTTACCTTTAGTTGCATAAATTTTGCTTCATCTCTCTCTCTTCTCAGATGTGCAGATTGATCAGCGTGGGGATAACAAAAGGCAGGCCCCATCTATGACATTATTATATGATTTGTCAAATCTGAAATATTCTATAACAAGCGGCGAGAAAAAAAATAATTGTAATTATCGCCAGAATGCTCTCGCATTTCTTGTCTTTCTGTTCATCAATATGACGTCGTCATCTTATCTAATGCAGGTAACCCAATTTTAACAGAGCATGTTTATATAAAGTGTACATTCCACAAGTGTTCGGATACGACAAGAATCCGGATATAACAAGAAAAATCACCCAGAACCAACGATCTCGTTATAATGGAATTCCCCTGTATTTAACCTGTTCCATATAGGAACCTGGTGGCTTGTGTATTGAGTCTATGGAGATTTCAGAATTCAGTAAGGGTCAAGAAACAGTAACAGTGGACGACAATCGTTGGTTATCTTCTGTGTCCATAGCAATTCATGGGGGAATGTATGAGCAATCCCTGTGAGGATGAACTTGTACATTTACACATTAGTGCTATGCCAAATAGAAAAGGTTTTCAACTCAGTCAATGGAACATGCGTACCACCTCTCTCACGATGCATGGACTGATTTCCATGACACAATCAAAAGCCCCTAATATTGATCTGTGTTGGCCACCATACCGGTAAGCCAATTCCTTTCACAGACAGGTGTCTGTCTGGCAGGTTTGACTGAACTCAGACATTTGTAAAGAATTTTAAGACAGACTGGTGAAAAGTGCTACTAATTGTTGTCACCATTGTTGGTTTGCCAGGTTGCTTTAGGCCAACCCAACAAGCTGCTGGCTGCTGATTATAATGCTGACAAACTACCCAGTGGCAAGCACAGTGTGATGGGGCTTGGGAGGATAGCTCCAGAACCAAAGGACAACTTCACAATGTAAGTGCAAATCCTGTACTTGTAATAATTCAAAGAAGTGTAAAAGAAGTTTCCTTGTGTTTGGAACATGTAACCTTTCAGAAATTTCTGTGATATTTCATTAAGTTTACATCAGGAAAGTCATCAGTAGGATAATTGTCACAAAATAATGGGACAATTGATGTTGATGACAAATATATGCCAGGACTATGTAGTAAAGCTGAAATAAGGAGTGGTGAATTGGTTTTATCAACCCAATGTTTCCAAAGAACGGTACAGACAGATGAACAAGAGCAATCTGACTGCTGTGCAGTCAACTGTAATGCCTCCACTTCTCTCTTTGTAATAATCACTCTTAGTTGCTTTATTACCATGTACATCTCCCTTCATTTAAGTTTTTATGCCTCCGCCATGAAGTGTCGCCTGAGGCATTATGTTTTCGGGTTGTCCGTTTGTCCATCCTTCTGTCCATAATTAATCTTTTGGACAGCATAATTTACGAACAATTTGAGGTATCCAAATGAAACTTAGCATAGTTATGTAAATGTATGTGTGAGTGGACGAAAATATGCCTATCAACTTTGGGTTGCACATGCTCGAGGGCAAAGGTCATGTTCAAATTCTTCAACTTTCACTATTTTACCCATATCTATGCAATGCCTCAATGTTTTTCTTAAAACTTAGTGTAAACATGCATTACCAGATAAAGATTCTCAGGGAAAAGTTTTGGGTCATAAAGTCAGAGGTCAAGTGAAAATGCTAAGATATAACTTTTTTTTCCACATCTCAGAAATGACTCAAGATATCTTCATGAAACATGGCATTATATGTTTGTATGTATGGGGTCAAAGGGCAAGTATCAGAGGTCAAGTGAAAATGCTCAAATTCCCAAATACTTGCTCTGTCAAACAATTTAGCCATCCATCCAAATGAATCCTAGTTCAAGGAAAGTAAACACTCAACACATTTGTGACAAACATGTCATTTCATTTTTTTTTTTGCCAAAATATTTTGTTAAATTGTCAACTCACATTGTCAAGACGTACTGTAAACCTATTTCGAGAACCAATTGATATAGTGGAGGCATACCAGTCGCCATAAGACATTTCTAGTTATAAAGTGCATTGATCTTGACCACTTGACAAAGGATTGAGCTTTCATGCTACTGTGTAAGAGAAATGTTTTCAGATCTTTTTCTATCCATTAAAAAAAAAAAAAAATACCATCACTGAAGTACTTCCTTTGTTAGTAGATATTTGTGGATATAGAAGGACACTGTAGCCAGATTTAGATCTTAGACCCTGACCTTTGAACTACCCATTAGTTCATGTGACTTTCTGCTTAACTGTCCTGACTACATAATGTGTCACCACTAGACAAGTACATCAATGACCGTAGTTTCAAGTTTCTTGTTTTTTAATTAAATGTATGTTTTATTATCAAATGTAAAGAATTAAATGTATTGGCTCAAACCCATAAAATTATAGATATATTATCCCTTTCTCAAGAAACACCAAAATGCATATATATTTTGTTGGACTTCTATGCATGTGTGATGTTCTAATCACTTTGGGCAAAACCAAAGGACCACTCTTGTGAATGCAATTGTAAAATTGATGGTGGTAATGAGTTTGGTTATCATGTTGGTTAATGTAGGTGGTAATTATGATAGTGACATTCATGAAAATGTTGATCTTGACAACAATGAGTGGTGATGGTTGTAATTATGATAATGTCAGCAAAGTGATAGTAATGATGTGGACAGTGTTTTCATTAACCTTATGCCTCATCAAATGTCAAATTCTTGTGAAATCAAACCTTATATCTCATATTTCTTTTTCTAGGGAGAATGGAACAGTAGTTCCCACCGGAAAAGGTGTCGGTACAGGGGTTGTCAACCCCAATGGATACACACTCAACTACAATGAGTTTGTTGTGTACAAGACCAATCAGGTTCGCATGAAGTATCTAGTGAAGATTAAATTTAATTTCAAGTAAATATGTCATTCACTTGCCAGAGTTGATGTTGCAAGTACACTTGAACTTGAAGTGCCACACTGAAGTAGGATGGGTTTCAACAACCATTCTGCCATCGTGAGGATCTATCCTAGTGAGCATCACTAGACCTTATTTTGGGAGTTTGGTTTGGAACCATATTATCAACTTCTCTGTTTGATAATGTAATATTTTAGGATTCTTCCAACATTCTGTCGGATGCATTATGTTGTAGACGGATAATAAATTCAGTATGGTTGTAGAAGCATTTCATTGCTTTTCAGAATTAGACAAATGCTGTAGTAAGTAAAGAAAGGGACAGTGAATTGCCCTACTGGTTTTTTGTTGTTTTTAGCTCAGTGTTGAAGCCTCATTTGCATAAAGTAAACAGCTTTTGTATGTATAACTGCTTGGGAAATGTTGAAGGACAATCGTAATATCTTGCCTCAGAAGCCATCAAATGATAAAATCTATACAGAAAATTGAAGGAGAAACTATTCTCTAACTCACAATGTTAGTTATTTTGGGTTTTATTGAGGATAAACCTGTGAAAATAATGTCAAAACTTAGCTTCCAAAAAAGACAATTTGATCTCTAAACAAGTGTTATTTTCTCACATTTTCTTTCATTGCCCAAAAATGAAACTTTGGTATATGACTTGTGGTAGTATGTACATGCTGTGTTCCAATTATCTTTTCTGTATCATTTGTCGCACGGTTATGACGGGAAGAGTACTTTCATTTGTGACCCATGTAAAATCCATAGCGTAAGCAGTACGCAGTCCAATGTATCGGTATTCATGCTGCATGAAACAGTTAAAGCACATTGCAAGGTTCGTCTCTCACCCACTCACCACGTGTGGACTGAAACCAAACCCTGTCGCTGTGCGCCTAACGTGACGCCGCAGATTGGTTAGGCGTTCACTGACCAGTAGAGAACGCATGCGCAGGAGGATGATTTATTTGTGCATGTCCAGTATTTTTCTTTAATTCGGCTGTCTTTTTGCTCTGATTTTCACCTAACTACTGATTGCGCAAACATGAAACTTCACAGGTAGTGAGTCTGGTGTATACAGACTAGCAATATGTTAATCAAATGCATATTCATGCTGTAGCAAACTTGTGTCAGGAAATGATCGTAACCCTTTCCTACGGTCGACTCAAACAGAAAAATACACATATCTCGAAAGATACATCGAGCATTTTTGCCAAAAATCATATGAAGGATGACATATCCATATTCGACATATGTGTTAAGTTTCAAGGGATTTTGTGGTGAAATAAGGGAGATACGAGGAGGTGAATTTTAGAGATTTTTTTGTCCTTCGCTCCACCCACTACTTCGATGACCGTTACGAATTCAAAAGCTTTGGCCTCTTATTGCGGAGTTAATTGCACCGTATCAGCGGGCTTGATCATGGGTACACTTTTTACATTTTCAGTGCCTTCTTGAAAGCCCCTTGATGAATGTTCACCAAACTTGGTAGGTACCTATCTCTAGGGTGATAGGATCTTCATTTGTTCAAATGGGTACAATCATCCCAGGGGTCCCCAAAGCCCCTAAAATCAAAGAATCTTGAACAATTTCTCTTGTACCAGGAGCCTGTTTCCCAAAGATTTCATCATAAGAGTGATCTTGCAATTGATGCGATTCAAAAAAGTTACATTGGACATTCAAGAAATGATTCACCTCACACATATCAACCTTTCGCAAGGGCATTACTGGGCATGAGTGTTTCAACACCGCTGCGATTTCAGGGTTTGACTGAAATGGTAAAATCAATGCTTTGTACATCGTTCTAAAAGTGGCATGAGGTTGATCATCTCTGCCTTTTTGGGATTCGTAGTTGTTTTCTTATGCTTATTATTTCCTTTATTTTTACGTGACAAAGGCATAAGACAATAAATATGATAGAGATAATTAAAAACAACAGTGTTTTCCAAAGATTGTCCTTCTATTTTGTGTCATTTTGATTCCTTCACCGAAGTTATGCCTGTGAAATCATTAATTACCTCCACCAAGGGAAGAGGTTATGTTTTCGTTTCCGTTTGTTTGTTAGTTTGTCCGTGTGCAAAATAACTCAAAAAGTAGTGAACGGATTTGGATGAAACTTGCAGAAAAGATTTAGAATAATACAAGTAACAGATGATTAAATTTTGGTAGTGGTCCGAGAATTTTGGGGGAATTTATGAAGGATTTTTGATATTTTGGCAGGTAGGGTCAATGAACTTGGGAGTTCAGGCTGCGCGTATTTGAGGTTGGCATCCGCGCACTAAAGTGCGTGCTCTAGTTTCTGCTAGGGTGAGGCGCGCCGTGCAGCTGAGGGTTTATGACGTAACAGAGGCTTCTATATTGGGAAATCGGGCGACTTTCAGCAAACAATGCTATAAGTACATATGGGTGGAAATCACTGATATCTCTATGGAAGAACAAGATCAAAGGTGGAAATGAGCTGCATGGTTGGCGGAGGTCTGCGCTCTCAGAGTGCTTTTCTAATTTATCATATTATCAATCTGCAAACTCAAAATTCCAATATTCTGCAAATATGAAATGTGATAACTATACATGTACCTATTCCAAACATTTGATCACAGGTCTCATTATGTATTTATGTTGTTATAGATACCACTCCCATGTGGTTACCTTGAGAAATTTCAACCGTAACAAATAATAAGATTCCACTTGCTTATCATTTGTAGTGAATATGAAAATGAAAATGTATCACACGACATAAATAGGGATAAAGAAATTATACAGGAAAATCATATTTTCAGTATATTTCCAAAATATTTCTCTTTATTTTAAATAGCGCCCTCCATGGGTGATCTTGAGAAAATTCAAGTGTACGGTCATGTAGAGTATGAGTTGCTCTTACCCATGTGCCAGATATGACGATGATACATCAAATGATAAAAGAGTTACATAGGGTGCCTGGGAAGGGTCCAAATAGTTTGGACTTAATAGGGTTAACCAATACTCACACAATGATATTTGAGCAGCTTGATTGATGTTCTTGCATGAGGAGACCAATGGCAAGCATGTTTTCATCACACACAGTAGTAATTTAGTAACTCTATATTTTTGTTCACATTTTTTCTTCACTTTTGAAAGGGTTCAGAGAGTCGACATGCCTCTTACGTTACTGTTAATGTAAGCATTTTTGTGTAATATTCTCCTGGTATCACCGTAATATGAGTCTTTCAGGAAATCAGTGCTGTAGTGATGAAACAAAGTTGTGAGGAAAAAGAACTGTTCATGATGCTCTTACTGTTATTATACAAATAATGCACAGGTGAGAGTGTACTCACGGGAAATGCAGTGCACTCAAGAGTACATTAATTTTGTATTTGCGATGGTGAAAAATGCTGCATCTGCACAAACATGAACTTTAAAACCTGTGCATTATTTGGTTTATGAAATCTGTCTTTCTATCAACTAAAAAATAGCTTTAATATGATATCAACTTTGTATTTCAATACAATTTGGCCATTCTTTGAATGGCCTCACAGATGGCCATAAAGCAATTGTTTGGGTTTGTGTTGTGGGCACATACATACTCGCACAATGCACAGCTGTACCTACACAGATAGCTAACATTGCTAGTAGCTACACCATGAACTACACTGAGAAGTCAGTAATGTGCCATAGAATTACACCCCATGCTGATAGACTTTCTCGTTGCACACTTTTTGCACAAAACTTCTGTACTTCCGATTGGCTATATTCCTGAACCTTTTTTATGAAGATTTTGCTGTGTTTGGTCATTTTAAGCAAGAGTGTATTCTTTTTCCTATGTTAGAGTTTGTTGCCAAAGTTTTCATGTGAATCATTGTGTACTGAGGAGAAGCCTCTGAGCATTGCTGCATATTTGTGGCTGAATATGAAATCTGAGCCAAAGTACAATTCCCAGTGAACTAGAGGGAAGGATGCAGAACTTCATTTTTTATTTTTATATACATATATCATGGGTACACCTGTGCTTGGAGAGAAAGTGATTAAAATTGGGACCAATATGTTTGTAAGTGTACATAGTGTATGATGTCAATAAAGTTCTTGTAATTTCTTGTAAGTTTTCTCTCCATGTATTTTTTCTTTAATCCATGTAAAATGGATGATATGGATATCCTCAGCCAACCACCTACAAATTGTTGTAAGACTAGTTTACCTGTTTCAATTAAGGAAGGATATATATTTCTTTTTAGCATAAACTGCACTTGACCTTTGATTGCATGAAGTGCATAAAATGTGAATTTAGCACTGAAACCAGAATCAAAACTTGTCTGTCAGAGCTCTTTAGTCTCATGTCTCTGCTTCAATAGCAGTTAGCAGTTGCTTTGTCCAGTAAATTTCAGAATGTATGAAAGCTTATGAAAGCTTATTTCAAGTGGTTGCGTTATTGTAACAGACATGTGTGTTTATTTTTTCCCAAAATGTTGCATGTTTATTGAGAATGCCTGAACTCATGATGAATAAAGGATAATAAGCAAGCACAATGATGAAATCTTGAGTAATGACTTGACATTCATTTTTCTCTTAGTGCATCCATACGAAATGTGCACATTGTATCATGTTGTAAGTAAAGTTTGAATTGGTTTATGAGTTTGAGTGTGGTCAGTGTTTCTTGCCCTCTGTCTTTCTCTATCAGCAGAGGTTGTTTTATTTGTGCATTTTTGTGTTTGTATTTTCATTCGTACATGTGTATTATACAGGCGTGAAGAGCCGAGGGTGAATAAAATTTGTTCTTGAAAATGGGATGTGGGTTGGACAGAGGACAGATAGCCCAAAAACACCATGCACAAAGAACCTTTCCTAGTTGAGGCATGAAAAGAGAAGAAAAATGAGGGCTTTTTTTTTTTTCCTTCTTCTTCTTAAACCAATGCATCTCAGGTTTATGGGTTCATAGTGGTGTAAATTCTGTATGTTTAACGCCAGAAAAAAAAAAAAAGGTATAATTCAGGTTTAAAAAACAGAGGTAAAAAGTCCAAAGGAAATTGAAGGTGATTACAGGTCCAAATTTTGTATTTGTCTGTGGCATTCTTACATCCTACAATTTTGCTTCAGACATTGTAGGCCAACTCTGACATTTTTTTTTTTTTTACATCTGGCATTTTTACCTGTGACACTTTTGCAAGAACCTGCTTTAATTTGTCCCTTGAAAGACTGAGAACACTCCAATTCAAGTAAGCTAATCATGAGAAAACAAACACTTGTCATGTGTGTTTTTTTATACTCAACTGAATTGATGAAAAAAGAACAATAATCAAAACAGATTTTGTAAACTTAAGTATAATCTTCAGATTTGTTGTGTCTACAGCATTTGATTTGAACATGATAAAATGATATTATGGATACACTGTATTTGCAAATGAATGACAAAAGCCTTAAAGATAGGGGAAAAAAAGCAGTCCTGATATTTCAAGACTTCTCCCAGGACACTGCCATGTGTGAAATTGCTCTAAATGCAAGTAGGCAGGCTGAGAAGATCAAGCTGTTAATTGTTGATAGTAAGTGAGCAGATATGTTTAGTTCTGTTGGTGGCAGCTGGAGCTTCCATCTTTCCCCGACCTGGAAAGTCCCCTGAGAAAATATAAGCTATCTAGATGGAGATCGACACTCTGTGTTCTTGTCAATTATTTACCTTATGCATATAGTTAGACTACATGTATCATGTAATTCTACCATCCAAAACAGACAACATTGTGTGAAAGGAATTCATTTTTGAAAGAACGTATCTACTGTACAGTGATTTTGCTTACCTGTGAACAAAGAAAAAAACATTCAAAATACAGATCTTAATGAAAAGAGACAAGTACAACATTCTAGTATAACTCTGGAAATTGGCATAGAGTTGCTACAAATAGCTTCATAATCACGTTAAAAAGACCCTAGCTCAAAAAAGGGCAGAGCATTTGAATACTTCTGTAGATTTTGCTACAAAAAAAAAAAATTAAAAAAATATTGTAACAATGTACATACACAACTCCAAAAAAGACTATAGCTGTCCGATTGGTTGATTGCGCATCATGTGACATTCAGTTAAAAGTACCATCGCATGCTGTCTATGTCAGCCCTGCATTTTTGTGTGAGCAAAAATTGATATAGCATGGCTGATGTTACCAATTTCCATTGACTCCTGTGTTAAACTCGCAATTTTAAGATGGGCTGTAGAATCGCTGCAGTCTGATTGGTCAATTATCACGCATTGATTTTCACTGACCCACACTGAGCCATGCGTCTGTTAAAATCAGAACACATGGCTTAAGCCTTGTAGATGTAAAACTGGATGCATGATGTTCAGAGAATTTGAAGAAATCATCCAGAAATTGACCAGAAATGAATATGCTAATTTATACATGTATATTCACTCAAAGTTTTTGTGCCATTGCACAGCTCTAATGTCACAAATAATCATTTGCCGCACGCACTCAACAATTACAACTGTACACATGAGCTTTAAAGGGGCCCTGAAATCCAAATGCATGTTGATTTGTGTTGGTTTATGATACACCCAACATCACCTTTGCGGTGAAACAAATATCTAGAAACATTCCATATATTTTTAACTATTTTTTTCTTCTATTTTTCTTCAGATTACTTGGGAACACCCACAAAAAATCTTTCCAAACCAATATTCCTCAGATGACCTCATCTGTCAATCATTGCTAAAGTACTGAAATGTTTAACAAAAGACATTGGAATGCATCTTCCCCTCGACTCAGCATAACTTGCGTGTTCCCTCGCCATGTCTTGTGCTAGTCACATTAATATCAAAGAAACATGAAAGTTCTTCCTCCTCCCAACTTACCCCCAGTAAGGAATCTTTACTAAGATTTTATCTAGAACCAGATGTGACTGAGCTAAGTTAATGCAATGAGTCAGTATATTGATGACTGTTGTTTCAAGTTTGTTCATGGCAGAATCAGGGGTACACCCCCCCCCCCCCCCCCCCGACCCAAGGGAGATGGGTGGGATTGGTCCAAATGGTGATGTAATTTGTACATGATCATAGTCTTGATGAATATTCACCAAACTTGACAGGTAGCATGCCAGAGGGTTAAGATCTCAATTTGTTCGACAGGGCGCCATGCTCCCCTTTAGAGACCCGAGGGGGCCTAATTCCCCCCCCCCCCCATTATAGAATATTTACAATTCTTCTCTAGAACCAGAAGTAATAAAGCAAAGTTACTTTGATAATTTTGTACACTGATGACTGTGGTTACAAGTTTGTTCATTGCAAATCCAGGGCTGCCCTAATCTAAGTGCGGGCCTAAATTTTCATCTTCTTGCTGAAAACTTGGCAAGTAGCATTCCTAGGGGAATAGGATCTCAAAGTGTTTGAATGGGCACCATGCTTTTCTTTGGGGGGCCCAGGGAGCCCAAACGTCCTGAATTAAGGAATATTCAATAAAAATCTTCTATAGAATCAGAAGTGATAGGTACTTTTACCAGTGTGATGGAATATGCAAATGGACGGTATACCGTTGCTCCCTGTCCCCAAGTTTCCAATGTTCTCAGGTAAGAGTCTGCAAGAATGAAAGGTGAGCTTGCTAACTTTGTTAGTTGATTTATTCTAAAGCTATAGAAATTCATTTCATATATAAGTGATATTTTTATTCATGTACTCCAAGCACACTGGAAGCTCCGTCTTGCTTGATGCCTGATGTTTAGTCGTGTTCTGAGCAATATGTGTGCTTTTGTTGTTTGTCTATGTTTTGTTTATGTTGTCGCTTGTCATGCTATTTCTCATGTACATATTCAGCTGTTAATCTATCTTCATTCCATTATTTGGTTCCCGCTCTGCATATGCAAATGTTTGTTATTTTCAATTTAGGAGCCAACGCTCAATATTTAACACTGAATTCTGGCTGGCACAGACAATTTTGCTTTTCATTCTTTAGGAAATGAAGATTTTATTGACCTCTTCTGAATCAATCAGAAGGATCAACAAAGCAGCAATAACTCATTTAGATATTAATACCGTGCCGGAGATATCATTAACTCTATATTTGATCATTTGAATATAAACAAAAGAAGAAAATACATTATATCAGGGTTCTGATTATTTAATGATAAATCACGAGTTTCAGTCTGTAGACAAATTTAATGATAACGTTTCGTTGATGCACCTGAATGTTAGAAGTCTAAATAGTAACTTTGATCATTTAAAATTTCTATTAGGTAACTCTGCCGAGACTTCCTTTTCTGTTATTGGGCTGAGACAAGGCTTACTAAAAATTCTGCTAATTCTTTTGCATTTTCCTGTTATAACCTTATTACAATTAATAGAACTAACAAGGTAGGAGGAGGGGTTGCATTTTGTACACACCGAACTCATGGATGAAATTATAGAATCTCAGGTTGTTGAAATAAATATGCCAACATCCAGGAATATTTTGTTTACAGTGATTTATAGACCACTGAACTCCAGCAGTACATTGTTTTTAGAAGCTTTACAGGATCTTATCCGTAACCCAGTTTTTGTTAATAAAGAATGTTTTATTATGGGCGACTTTAATATAGACATTCTTAAATGTCACACATCAAATGACTCTCAGAAATTACTTGACAGTATGTTTTCTGCTTCCTTTTTACCACTTATTACTAAACTCACCCGAGTAGCAAATAATACAGTTTCTCTCATTGATGATATATTTTGCAATGTTACGCCCACTCCTAAATTGAATATTATTTTATCTGATATATCAGACCTCGTCCCGATTTTCACTTCTATCCCAGTTACCACGAAACCAATTAGTCCCATTAGAGAAGCATTCAGAAAAGTCACATGGGATACTGATTTATCGTTTGATGTTTTTATGAAAATGTTGAATTCTCATTTAGATAAATAAGAGTTTGTTTGCAAAAACCGATAAGTCCATATTTGTCAAATGGAGATATTTGCGACCAAAGGTCAAGAAAAATAAAGAGAATAATAAGAAAATTTTTGCTTCTTTTGACCATAACTTCAAAAATATACCTTTATGTGTAGTGACCAATATATCATTTAAAAGGTATTATTTTGTACTTTATGACAGAGACCGTACTTGAAAATCTTCAAAAATGGACTTATCGGTTTTTGCAAACAAACCCTTCATATGTTCATTTGGTTGAAGTTAAACGTGATTACAAAAAGTATCCCAGATTACCATGGATAACAAAATCTCTTTTATGATCTATAAATCGAAAAAATAATTTATATTATGCCGATAAAATCAAACGTCCTGAACAATCTCGCTGTAAATATACTACGTATAAAAATATTCTTACAAGAATAGGGGAGAGCGGGGAGAAGTGGGACAATGTTTCAAGTTCGCCGATTTTCTTCTTATGTATATCTTTTTATAGAAGAGATGATTACATTTCCTTTCGGGCTTGCATGAAGGTTCATATGGTAGGTTACATAAAGAGCCATAAGCTGGGGGTGGCACTGTTCTCAATTTTCTGCAGTTAATTAAAAGAAAAAACCTGTTTGTTTTGTATGAATTCCAGATACATGTAATGGTATTGTGAGGGACAAATGGGACACGTTGTCCCAACTGTCCCTCACATGACATACATGTATACATAAATATGTAGGACTACTCAGTGACCATGCAGGCATTTGTCAAAAACAAGTTATATTAGTTGCATATTAATAAGGCTCACCACCCTTGAAATCATGAATACAAAGACAACGGGTTAATTAACCTGATTTCAAAAAATTATTATATTTTGGGGGAAATTTTCAATAGCAATTTATACATACTTAGAATTTGCCGAACTGCTTGACTTTCTTAGTGTGATGTATGGTTGCTAGGGGCTTATTGTAGATATAAGCCAATCGCTGATTGGTTGAACAGTTTTTGATTCAGAGAACGTGTCCCACTTGACCCGCGTCCCAACTCACCCTGCTCTCCCCTAATGCGTTATGAAAAAATGAAATATTACACAGATCAGATATCTTTTTTTTTTTTTAAAGCATGACGTGAGAAAGACTTGGAAAATAATAAGCAATGCCATCAATAAAGAAAATGATAAATCCCGTATAACAAGAGTTGAATTTGATGATAAGGAAATAACAGACCCTACGTCGATTGCTGATGCATTTAACCTTTATTTTTCTCAGGTCTTGCCAAAAAAAGCCTTTCATCTCTTAAAGGGGAATTCCAGACGATTTTCATAACTTCACATCATGTAGTACATAAATCAGCAGCTCCATGTATAGATTTGTGGAATTTATTGTGGTTCTTGAGCAGAGAAACAATACTTTGAAAAACCTCTAACAAATTACACTGAACAAGGATGATGACATAGGACGTTCACATATTTCAGAAATGTAGCAGTGTAATTCCATTACAATACCGCTTGCTTGCGAGTTCACCTGTGTATAATCTATGCATGCCTTCTTCTTTTGTTCTGCTTCCTTCAGCCCAAACTCATGGTGACCCTGCCATGTCATCATCCTTGTTCATTGCAATTTGTAATAAATTCTGAAAATATTCTAATTCTTCATCCCAACTATCATAAATTCTGAAACTCTGTCCTCAGTACAACTAATTTATAGTTGTTAAAATGTAGAAATCTAAAAATCACCTGGAGGTCTCCTTTAAAAGAAATTTTATGAATTTCTTCAATCACCCAATTTGAATTCATTTTTTAAATCCAATTATAAGTTATGAGGTAAAAATATTTTGAATTTGGAAAGTAAAAGAAGTTTGGGACCTTGTTGTATTGATAATGTTATTTTGAAAAATATAAATGAAAGTATTGTTGAACCTTTAACTTAAATTGTTATTTGTCATTTAGTAATGGTGTTGTCCCGTCACGAATGAAAATTGCTAAAGTAATTCCAGTATATAAGAGAGGTAACAAAAAAAGATAATTGTAATTATAGGCCAATTTCATTGTCATCCTTTTCAAAACTAGAAGAAAATGTTTATTCAAGACTCCTTCAATTTCTTAATTGTTATGATATTTCCGATTCACAATTCGGTTTCTGCAAAGGACGCAGCACTTCTCATGCTATTCTCTCCTTTATTGAAAAAGTAGCCAAAGCTGTAGATAGGGCTCATCACACAGTGGGTGTCTTCCTGGACCTCTCCAAGGCATTCGATACCATTGATCATAAGATATCACTTCATAAAGTATGCCATTACGGTATTCGCGGTAAGGCCTTGGAATGGTTCAGGAGCCATCTTGCAGATCGCAGCATGTTTCTTTATCTGGTCAAAACTCCTGCAACCAATCTGTCAACTGTGGTGTTCCTCAGGATAGTTTACTGGGACCTCTTTCGTTCATTCTGTACGAAAAATATTCTAATATTTTATCTTTTGTACCGTTTGCTGATGAATCAAAAGTTCTGAACTTTAAAAAAAAAAAACGTTGTGTTGGATAAGGTCAAATAAGTTGTCTTTAAATCTTCTTAAAACTAAATGTATGTTATTTACTTTGAATAGTCTGTCCAATAATATAAAAATAGATGATAAAGTTATAGATGAAGTTTCATCAATGAAGTTTGTAGGTTTGGTTATTTATAATAAACTTTCTTGGAAGTCACATATTGATAGTGTTTGTCACACAATATCTTGAAATATCGGTGTTATTAATAGATTTAAATATTATTTTCCCACTCCCACCCTTTTAATGTTATATTCAGCTTTAATTTTTCCTTATCTTGATTATGGTATCATAGCTTTAGGGAACACTCATTCAACTTATCTCAACAGACTGTCCCGTCTCAAAGAAAAAAGCCCTTCGAGTTATTTGCCATGCATTTTGGAGAGCTCACACCGATGTTTTATTATGTTATTTTATGATATATTATTATGTTATTTTCATCTAGGCCAATTTATGTACAAACTCAGTAATAATTTATTGCCGTCTGTTTTCACCAGCATGTTTGAGAGACACCGCTCCTTCCATGAATACCCGACTCGTCACTGTGATGAATTTCATCTTCCTTTAACTAGGACTATTTTTACACGGCGTAAATCCATACTAAGGAGTGGGGGGGGGGGGGGGGGATGGTCACCATCACCACGATTACAAGCCCATAACCGGACCGACGCAGCCTTTTTTTTTTTTTTAGGGGGGGGGGGGAGAAGCTTTGTGCCTCCCCCCCCCCCCCACACACACACACACACACTTTACAGGGATCGGATGCCCCACTCTTTTGCATGAAATATAAAGTGGGAGAAAAGTGGCAGCAACAACATAAAGACTTTTTGTTCTTGTTGCTTTTTTTTTTGCTTGTCAGACGACTTTAGGCGGAAAATCAGACCTTAAAAGTATGAAAACATTTTTTATTTTTTTTTTTTTTTTTGGGGGGGGGGGGGGATAACTGTGAGAGGGAGCGGAACGACCGAACGGGGGAAGGGTGTGTATCGGGGGGGGGGGGGGTATCCCTCTCCCACACGAGGAAGATTTCGCATTTTCAGACCTGAAATTCAGTGATCTGGTGCTCACTTGTGGTGAACATTTTCTTTTCTTTTCTTTAAAAAAAACAATAAGAAAATGAAATATTCACAATATATTATTGAATGACAAAATCGTGGTATTTCAGCTCTTGCTATGGGGCCTATCATCGGCGTAGACAGGATTTGATCTTAGGAGAAGCGGTTATGTGAGGGAACGAATCAAGCGAGGGGGGGGGGCTATGGTAGGGGGGTTTCCCCCTCCTACGGTGAAATCTCTTTGCGTTGAAAATTTTGACATTTTTCAGTCCAAAAACTGCCGTTTGTAGCTATATTCTTCGCTTTGGAAATTAAGGGGGCACACCAGGCGCAACTGCTGTCAATCACTGGCAGCAACATCAGGAGAATGGCATAGCGATTAAATGCGAGCGAGCGGAGCGAGCGAGCATGAAAATTTTAACATTTTACAGTCTAAAAACTGCCGTTTGTAGCTATACTTTTTCGCTTTGGAAATTAAGGGGGGCCGCATCAGGCGCAACTGCTGGCAATTACTGGCAGCAACATCAGGAGAATGGCATAGCAGTTAAATGCGAGCGAGCGGGGCGAGCGAGCTTGAAAATTTTGACATTTTACAGTCCAAAGACTGCCGTTTACGGGTTGAACCAGGGCATAATGGACTGCTTGGAGGGGGAAAAAGAAGGAAAAAGGAAGGGGAAAAGAGGGGAAGAAGGGGGAAGGGAGGGGGAGAAAAAAGCACGGATTTCTACAAAATATACTGAAAAATACTTGGTTTTCTGTATATAATCATTCAATTTTGGGACCTTCGACCTTTATAATAGTCAGGTCAACTTGATACTTACAAATACTGACTAGACTTGCACCCTAGAGTGAGAAAAAATGGCAACATATTTCAGGATCCTACTTCAAAGCTTTTAAATCTTAACCTTATATTACTGCATCTTCCACGCAAAAAAACAAGTTTTTGTAGATAACAAATGAACATCTACACACACGTAACTCATGACAATTCAGACAAACACCAAGCCATGTATCGTCATCGCCCACATAAATATTACACTCTGTCATTAAAATGTTTTTTTTTTTTTTTAAGTGTATTAGTTCTAGAGTTTTACTTCTGACCTTTTACATGTACATTGTTCAATTTAACCAAGTACTTGACAGGCATATATCTTTAGCAGATGTACCCATGTTTGAGTTTTGCGGACATAGCTCGAAGTTGTGGAAATTCGTTATTGAGAGCGAACAATATATGACACTAAATCAGAGAAAGTTCATTGACCATCTGACCTTTGACCTAGTTCCTAGAATATTTACCAATATTCAAACTTGAGCAAAATCTTCAGGTGATATGCATGCGGTGTTAATGTGTGGCTATCATAGCTCTCAATGTGGAAAGTTATTGAGAGTACACCACAATGTGTCCTTATATTGTTTCAAGTGCTTATTAAGTAAAGTTCAGTGACCATTAATTCCATTAATTTGACCTCTGAATTTGTTGGACTTCACTCATATACAACTTGATTGGCATTTTTTATTTATTTAGCCTACCTAATTTGTGAGTTTGGTGGTCACTGCTCTAATCTGAAAAAAAAAAAAAATATTGATGAGTACACCTCAATAATAACAATAATGATAATAATAATAATGATTAGACAAATCTGTATAGCGCAGCTACTATGTAAATATACTCTACTGTGCTGTGATGTAACAGAGCTCCTGACATTGCTACTGATTAGACACACACAAAAAAAATAAATTAATCAAATGCTTCTGAAAAGGGTAAGTCTTCAACAAAGATTTGAAGACAGCAAGTGATGGGGCCTTCCTCATTTTCTCAGGTAATTCATTCCAAAGTTATGGAGCAGCAGAGCTAAAGGCACAATACCCAAAAGTTACTTTTGTTTTAAGTGAGGTTGCTTTAGAAACAACTTACAACTTCTGTGTACTTCGTAAATTATGTGAATATGAATATGATTTTATTCATATTAATTCTGACAGACAACCAGGTGCTTGACCATGCAGTACTTTATAAATAACATAATCTTAAATGCAATCATCTGCCTTACTGGCAACCAATGTATCTTCAATACTGTGAGTACTGTGCCTATGAGGAAAAATTTTTCAACCATCTGACATTTGAACTTGTTTGACTTTGACAACCACATTTTGAACTTGATTGGTATCTTTAGGTCATGCACCTGTGATGAGTTTGGTAGTCAGAGCTAAGCCTAAGATCTGTAGAAAGTTACAGAGTATACATCAATATTATGAGTATAGTGCTTATCAGGGCTAGTTCATTGACACATTCACTTTGACCTTTGACCTAGTTAGACATCACTCATATTTGAACTTGACTGGCATGTTTAAGTATGTAGCTGTTGTGTGAGGATTGATGGTAATAGCTCAAAGTTGTGGAAAATTGGAGGAAGATTGGGTGGTATAAGACTTAAAGGTGCAACACTTCTTTCTAGAAAAGGTCTTATCCGGGCTGGGAAGGCCCTTTTCAGGGCCAAACACATAATCTTGAAAATATATGCGGTGCACCTTTAAGCCTTCTACCATCCAATGTTTTACCGCCGCAAAAACCTTCAAAGATTTCATGGAAAGAGTACATCAAATTGTTGATGTCACCATTGACAGAAAAGTGATGTCTGTGCCTCGTTTTTGATGTATGGGAGAGACCAAAACTTTACAATGAACATAAATTATACACATGAACTTACTCGTAAAACACATAAAATGAAAATGAAAGAGAGGAAAACAAATTCAACCTTCATTTAACATGATCTGCACCAAAAGGTTTATATTCTCTTTATTCAAAACTATGATCTTCATTAAAATGAATTTGGCAAGATTCATCAAGATGTTACATGGCATTTTGCACACAGACAATGAATACCTGGAGTGTTTCCAGATGCAACTGTCAAGTACACCATGTTTTCACTACATATGCTGTCACAGAAAGTCACTTATTTCCTGCGGCAAATATCACATACATATTTAACTGGAAGTGTTTCCTAAATGAGCTGGGCAAGTATGTAATGCCTCTATCAATTAACGTAAGTCACCAAAATCATTCAATATAATATTATGCATTGTTATTTGGTACACTGGCAATACAGCTGTATATGCAGGACATATATCCTAGAGGCAACTGGCAAGTATGCAACCACAGGTACAAAGTATTGGTAGCCTAAACAATTTCATGATATAATCATAAAACATTCTGGAAACTGACACATATATGTCTTAATAATGTTCATAAAAGGTCCCTTACTTTACTGAGCACATGAAATAATGCAACAAGACAAACCAAAACTAGGCCAGGGGAGGAGCCCCCCTTCCCCCCCCCCCCCCCTCCTCTTCTTAACATTCTGACATTTATGTTATATAATATGTCTTAATAATGTTCATAATAAGTTCATAATGTTCACAAAATGTCCCCTACTTTACTGAGCAGATGAAATAATGCCACGAGATGAACCAAATCTAGGCCAGGGGATGAGCCCCCCCCCCCCCCCCCCTCTTATCATTCCTCTACCAATAAACATAATAAGTCATCAGAATCATTCAATATAATATACATTGTTATTTGGCAGGCCTACACTGGCAATACAGCTGTATATGCTGTACATGTTTCCTGAGGCAACTGACAAGTATGCAACTACAGGTACAAAGTATTGGTAGCCTAAACAATTTTATGATACAATCATAAAACATTCTGGAAACTGACACATATATGTCTTAATATTAGGGGATGGCTAGTAACTAATCAGTGGGAATGCTGGGGATAATTGTTCCAAGCCTTGTGGGATTCATTTTAGAGTACATTATATAGATCTATTGTGTGAAAATCATTTGCTCCAGAATGGTCTCATATTAAAGTAATGTTTCCAGGTTAGCATGACTGTGCAGTGACGGGGTGATCGTTAACGATCACCCCTTCACTGCACAGTCATGCTAACCTGGAAACACTGAACTGCACATTACTTGAATATGAGACCATTCTGAAGCAAATCATTTTCACACATATATGAAATACTCTAAAATCAATCCCACCAGGATTGGAACAATCATCCCCCTAGCATTCTCACTGATTCCCACTGATCAGTTACTAGCCACCCCCTTTAAAAAGTTTCATAATAAGTTCATAATGTGACATTTGAACGTTTTCTCTTGACCTTTGACCCCATGGCAAAAATCTTTCTTTACGAATCATTGGGCAGTGAGGTATGTGTATTCTTGTGCCTAGACTTGTTATTCATCTCCAGGGAATGGAGAAAAAGAGTAATCAAATAAAATGGAATTTTAGCCTCTGAACCTGACCTTTCAGCCTTGACCTTTCACTCAATGTCGCCCAAATCCCAAAGAATAACTGTCAGGCAGTACATGCATAGCCACTAAATATCATGATGATACCATGAGCCATTTCTGAGATATGGGAAAAATAGAATTTTAGCATTTTCATTTGACCTTTGACCTCTGATCCCATAGGCCAGAATTTTACCAATGCAACTTTATCAGGTAATATGTATACAGACAAATTTTTAAAAATTGACCATGGCCATTGACCTTGAACATGTGCAACCAAAAGTTGAGAGGCGCAACTTCCTTCTCTCATACTCACTGTTTATGCCAAGTTTCATTTGGATACCTAAAATGGTTCTTACAGGGAACCAACCTCAAAGAGAATTGTGGACTGAGTAAATTGAGTATTCCCTTGTTTTTCTGAAAGCAGTTAGTCATGTGCTCTTTCATCATGCTAGAAAAGTGAATTTTGGTGGAATTTCTTTAATATTTTTTGAATTGTTGTCCACAAATACGTCATAACCTCTAGCCTCCTTATCCAGCGGTTCCAACACCAAAACTTTAAAAATTCAAAACTTTTCCATCACTTGTCCAGTTTTCCTCAAACTTTCACTGATGTGTTCTACTAATGTTGCTGCTATCACTCAATCCACATTGCTCTTTGGGTTGGGTTCCCTTTAAGTTATGCTGTCCACAAAACTGATTACTGACTGATGGAAGGAGGGATGGACAACCCCAAAACAATGTCTCTGGTTACAATTTGTGGAGGAGGCATCATAAAAGAAAAAATGATTACATTTTTTTCATCCACCAAATTTACCAAAAATATGCCTTTTTGTGCAGTTTTTAAAGTGATTTTTCAGCAAATTGTGACATTATGCATACATTAGCATAAATTGTTGGGTTTTTTTTTTTAAACAAAAACAAAAACACCCAACTTTACAGTTTTGTATGTACTGAATTGCAAGGGGGGGGGGGCTGGGAGAGCTCTGCTCTCTTGAAGACATCTGCAAACATACATTACAGAAAAATAACCCAACCAAATTAAAGTGTTAAGGATATATCAGTCCTTACATTCTGAGTGAAATTATGTGACCTTTTCACACACTAGACCATGTACAGTGTTTTTGAGTTGGCATGATGTTGTCCTGATGGAAAAACCCATGACTTTGCTGGTAATGAATATTATTGCTTGAAATTATAAAAAAAAAGTTTAGTACCTTTAAAGATATCAAGAGCCATTGTCAACTTTCTCAAGGTTTCATTTTCCCAGGTTAATAATATTAATCATGAAAGATTACTGCTAGTTCATGCAAGTGTGCTAAAACAAGTTTGAACAGACAACCCAAAATCTTTTATGATGAGGGTATCATGACAACATGTCACTGTCATATAATAAGATATATAATGCAAATATTCTGTGATACACAACTCACATTTAACCCTTCCTAATCCAAGTGTGGGGTTGGAACTTATTTGTCCCCCTCCTCAGATCTTGACCTCCAATCGCCCGACAATGGGGAAAATGGGGGAGAGGGTTGTTTGGGCTCCTCCTTAAGATCTTGGCCATCGATCAAACTATCGCGGCGAAAATTGCCAGGCATGTTCCCTATCGCATAATCTCCAAGAATAAAGAGGTATTTTTTCCAAAAACATGGTTGTTTTCTCTATATTATGTTCATTATGCTAGTTACGTTATACAACAATTTGTTCTTTTGTGTGTGTGTGTGTGCGTATCAGATTTTAAGCTCTAACTTTTGAATGAATGCTAAAGGGGCAACTTTTTATCTGAACTTTTTATATAGTATTAACAAATACAAACACAAGTTTGAAAAATTGCGGTGTCAAAATAAATCTTCAGCAGGAGGTACAGATTCTTCAGCAGGGGGCACAGATTCTTCATCAGTGGGTACAGATTCTTCCGCAGGGGGCTGGGATACTGTGGCAGGGGGCCGGGATACTGTGGCAGGGGGCCGTGTCTTTCCTGCATGACAAAACAAACAATGCAGAATATTTTCACATACATATATTTCAATATCTCATGTGTATCATGCACAGCTGACAAGTATAAAAAAAAATACAATCTATTTTGTTCACTATTCTAAGACTTATTCATACAAAGCCATGTCTGGGAAATCATTGCTTATCAACATTACAATTCAGCATCATTGCAATTGATTGACATATTGCTCTACACTGATTTCAATAAGCACTGAACTAATCAGTGTCTTTTAGTAGTAGCCATGACAAAAAGACATTATGGGCATATGTACTCAAGCAGGATTTGAATCTATGACCTTCTGATCTTCGGACAGGCGTCATCTCCACTAGACCACCAAGCTTTCGCCTGACAGCAAGTGGTGGTTCTGATCCTTATGGCATGCAGCGGATACTGCTCAATTATTCAAATTAATGAAATTCTTCCGTCAAGATGCTTCCATTGCAACTGACAGACAAATGGCCCTACACCGACGTAAATAAGCACTAGGTCTGAACTGATCAGTGTTTTGCCAGCAGCCAAAACAATAGAAATCATGGGCATAATGTACTCAAGCAGGATTTGAACCAACGACCTCCTGATCTTCTGACAGGCATCATCTCCACTAGACTACAGAGCTTACGCCAGACAGCAAGTGGTGGTCCTAATCCTTATAGCATGCAGCCGGTACTGCATAATTATTCAAATAAAACATTTCGACAGAGGAAGTTCATGAATTTGAATACAGCATCACTCAAAGAATCTGGTCAACACTAATTCACATAGTTCTTAGAAGTATAATTCAGTTTATCACTTGTATGATGAGCGTGTGATCTTAGTTCAAAATGAATGATGCATCAATTGTCTTCCATAACTTTTACGGTAAATTTGTGTAGCTGTTAGAAAATACACATATGTCAATATTGTCCCACAATTCTACAAGCATTTCAAGCATGTTCATTTACGATGGAGGAAAGAAATTTGGAATTTTGATACGTTTCACTTAACTTTTTTACAAAATTCATCAGCCAATAGACAATCATCAATTATGATACTAACCATACATTGCTGAATGTCTTGGAAGAGCTGGCAAAGATTGTGTTGTTGCGTGCTGTTCAATATCTTGAATAAGCATCTCTTCTACTTGGACACGACACATTCTGCCACATATCTGGCAAGACACCTGTGCATGGTACAGTCATGATGCTCTGCAAAGTCTTTGACTAAGATATTTCAGTGACAAAGGCCACATTCTCTTGCTGCCTAGTTTGAATACTGTTGCTCGGAAGATGCAGGTTGTTGAAGCCGAGCAGATTGTTGAGGTTGAGCAGGTAATGGAGGCTGAGCACATGCTGACACTGACTCAGTTGCTGGATGCTTTGTTGCTGCAGATGATGAGATGCTTGTCACAGGTGAAATGCCTTCACTGCTTTTCTTAGTCGGCTGTTTGTGAGAAAAATAAATGTGAATTCCAATGTAATACACCTCCACATACTTGTCATGACCATAAAAATTCAAATTTAAAGAAGGATAATAACAAACTGCTGTAACCATTAGACCTAGATAACTGGAAAGAATAAGAAACAATCTTTCAAATGGGTAAAATATTTTTGATAGCTATGTATGTTACTGTTGTTATTGTGCTGATTTAATGTAATCAGATGGTTCATTCTTTGTCGCAAATTACAAGGACTTCTTGATATCTATTTAACAGGAAAAGAGCTCCAATTGAATCCATGGGACAAACCTGAACACTGTAGCACACAATTCACTTCCCCAAACAAACAAACAAACAACAACAACAACTAGAAATGTCGCTATGGCGACTGGTATGCCTCTGCCATAATGCATCGTTCTCCTAATAGGTCTATAGTACAACATCTTGACAATGTGTGATTACAGTTTCACATAACTGGCAAAATATTAGAATGACAGGTTTGTCACAAATGTGTTGAATGTTCACTTTCCTTGAACTAGCTTTAATTGGATGGATGGCTATACTGCCTAAGAGTGCAGGTACAATTGTATGTGGGGATTTGAGAATCTTCACTTGACTTTTGACACTTTTATAAGTCTATGCATTTAGTAACTTTCAAAGTATGGAGAAAAAGTGTAATTCATGTATTAAATACTACAATTTTTGCATTCTTACTTGGCCTTTGACCCTGGACCTTAGACCCTATGACCCTAAAATTCCCGAGAGAATCACCGTCAGGTAGAACATGCATTAATCTGTACTAAGTTTCATGATGATATCTTGAGTCACTTTCAAGATATGGAAAAAAAGAAGAAGTGAAATTTTGCACTTTCACTTGACCTTTGGGCAAGAAACTTCCTAGAAAATCTCTATTGGGCAATATATCAAGTTTCAAGAAAAATCTTGGAAATATTGCAGAAATATGAGGGAACAAATGATATTTTGATTTGACCTTGATCATTGACCCCTGACCTTTGACCCATGATACCTACATTCCCTAGATGATCACTGCTGGTAAGTACATGCATAGATGTAATTACATTATATGAAGATGCCGTGAACCATTTCCAAGATATGGAGAAAAAAAGGTGAAATTTCAACATTTTAACTTGACCTCTCACCTTTGAACTTTGACCTCATAATTCCAAACTCTCTGGAGAATCTTTATTTGGTATCACATGTTTGCATCAAGTTTAAAGAAAAACCTTCAGGCATTGCATAGATAAGAGGAAAATAGTGAAATTTTGGAGCCATTTGACCTTGACCCTTTGACCTTTGACCTTGAGCATGAGCTCCTAAATGTTAATAGGCACAACTTCGTTCACTCATGCATATACATACCAAGTCTTATTAGGATGCCTCAAAGGTGTTTTTTTTTTTTTTTTTTTTTTGCGCTGTCTACAAAATTCATGGCGGACAGAAGGACGCACGGACGGACGGAAGGACAGACAACCTGAAAACATAATGCCTCCGGCGACACTTCGTGGCGGAGGCTTAAAATTGTAGGCTGAGGGTCAGAATTTCATTTCAAAGGCATATTTGGAGCTTAGTTCATAACTGAAAAAAAAATAGCATTCAAAGACAAACACTAAATTCATGTCCACTCCGAGGTACAATCATTCTCATCCCTCTGATACATTATTACAGTCCTGGGCTGAAAGCCATACCAAAAGTCAAATTGTAATTTCAACATACAAATAGTTTATCATGTAGAATCGCAATAACACATTTTGCACAAGAACTTGCTGGTACAAAAAGATTAGGTCTAAGGCATGACTTCTAAGATGAATGACTTCAAAATTGGTACAGTTTAGTGTGCACAAAGTATTTCACCAATTTCAATATATGTTTTATTTGGACTTTTTTAACTGACATTTCAGACAGACTTCTATTCTTTTTCATCATACATAATATGATCTAGAGGCTGCAGCTGAAATTAGACTTTCTTCACTTCTTTCCAATATTGCATCACTTTAAATTCCCCAGCAAACAATCTCTGAACCTAATATATAATGTATTGGACATTTACAACAGTCTGTATGAACTCTGCATCACATGTACAGCTATGCTTTGCAAAACATGAGGATGGAAATATTTAATCTGACAACTCAGGGGACTTTCTGGGTGTTATCCTCCCCCCTTACAAAAAACAAAAACAAAAACAAAACAAAAACAAAAACAAAGCAAAACAAAATTAGAAAAGCACTGAGAGCGCAGATCTCCGCCAAGCATGCAGCTCATTTCCACCACTGATCTTGTTCTTCCATCCACCCATGTACTTATAGCATTGTGTGCTGAATGTCGCCGGATTTCCCAATATAAAAGCCTTTGTTCCGTCATAAACCCTCAGCTGCATGGCAAGCCTAGCCCTAGCAGAAACTAGACCACGCACTTTAGTGCGCGCATGTAAACCTCAAATACGTGCAGCCTGAATTCCCAAGTTCATTGACCCTACCTGCCGAAATATAAAAAAAATTCTTCATAAATTCCCCCAAAATTCTCGGATCACTACCAAAAGTTAATCGTTTGTTACTTGTGTCATTCTAAACCTTTCCTGCAAGTTTAATCCAAACCGTTAACTACTTTTTGAGTTATGTTGCACACGGACAAACTAACAAACACACAAACCATAAACGAAAACATAACCTCCTCCCTTGGTGGAGGTAACAAAACAAAACAAAACCAAAACCAAAAAAAAAAAAAAAAAAAAACTCACCTCGTGGTAGGGCCTATTGATGTTTGCAGGCCAGCACAGCTCCAAACACACCAACAGCTTGCTTCTTCAGATGGAACCATGAAGGTGGCAGGCGTCAATCCTCTTTTTCACCTCCTTCCACTTTTTTTTTTTTTCCACCTGGTGATTGGCCTACACCAAACCGATATTGTCCTCTTGCACACAATCTCATAATATGGTCCCAACAGCTGTACGGCTTCCCAGTCTTGGTCATTTTGCATGCTGAACTGTAGTAGTCTGTAGACAACAAAAGAGAAAACGGTAGAAGGTTTGACCTTTTTTAATAGCATACTTATACTGTCCTGAGTTACTCAGGAGCGGATCCAGGAATTCCATAAAGGGGGGGGGGGGGGAGAAGGTGTAAAAGTACTGCTTTGAAATACAGCACAACTCTTTCTACATTTCAGTGCTTACTGAAGTGCTCCTTTTTTTAACAGTTACCCATGATTGGCTAGACAACATACTTTCTATCCTGTCTTACTGCATGTGAGTGTATGTGTTGTGCGTGTGAGTGTATGTGATGGTGTCTTGTTTTATCTACTCGACTTCACACAGAATTATTTGTAATGTTGCCAAATATTTTCCTGTGTAGGCATCCTACTGTATAAGCACTAGATGCTTTCAAGGCTGCCAGGCTCTCGTCGTAAACGCCACTATTATTATACTGTATGTTTTTGTGTTTTATTTTGCTAAATAAATAGCCTAAATTGGCCTCAATCAATTAAATGAATTCAATAATAATAGCTTTAACAATTTATTGCTATCATCACCGTCATCATCATTGTTATTACTATTCATGGCATGAGAGAGAGGGACTAGACGAGAAACAAAGAACAACATACAAGATACCAAACAAAAAAATTAAGACTAGAGAAGAAGAAACATGTACAATGTATCACCGTTTAAGATACACTGTATGCTGAAATGGAAGTTTACCTTACACAGAACAGAACATTGATGTTAAACTGTATGTGAAAAGAACTGTTGACAAACATACTTGTAGACATACTTGTCATACAGAGAGAACTACATGTAGTAGAGGCTAGATTGTAAGACTTAGTGTGACAGATGACTATCAGCCAGCTTACCATCCTCAACCTGACCCCAAGTCAAATTTGAAGTGACAACAATTTGATTTTGTCACTGTAAGGGATCACCACTTGGCTAATTGTATAACTTCCTTTACCTCATCATCCTTCCTATTTCTGTGAACATTTCCCTTGTTTCATCTCAATCATAATTCTCTTCACCAATGTTCTTCTCTCTGCTGCATTTCTGTTATTAGTGATAACATTTCCCTTTAACTTACTGTTCTTAATCTGTTCTGTATAGTTTCTAAAGCTAGGGTCCCAGACCCAGCTCTCCTCCTCTGTCGTCATTATAATGAGACAAAGGACAGAATGTAACATTCATCAATCAACCACACTTAATCTACAACATAAGACTCCGGTGACATATAAATTGTCTATTAGTAACCCTACTTGTCATATACCGGTCATAGAGAACTGGTTGAGGCTGGACTGTGTGACTTTGTGCGCAATGCTAAATGGCAATCAGCCAGCTCGTCACCCTTGTCCTGACCTAAGTCAAATTAGTAGTGACAATTAACAATTCGTTGTTGTTACTGCCACATGCCCAAAATTGTTAGACCCATTATCTGCTTTACATCACCTACTCCAAAATTCCCTTTACAGTGACAGCATGCCATAAAAGCCTTGGCCATAGACACGCTGCATTTACATCACAACGCAGCAAACACTGCACTGGCACTGGTCTGACGCTCCAAGAACATTAATAGGCCCTAAAAACCACTGTTACACGAGCAAATTTTCAAAGATTGTTAAATTTCTGGTCTGACATGACAGGTAAAGGCCAAATCGTGATGTCGGTCCCCTCTCGTTCTGCGTGTGTGTTCATAATTATATACAATTGTATGTGCAAAGTCTACAACTCACAAGAAAGAAGTCCCCGGCTTTGACGAAATGACTGGAGGTGAATGGAGTGGGGACCTACATTGTATTTTGCGATAATGCCCACGTAAAACAACCAATACAACATGGTCAAGGCCAACTGAAAAACAAAAACAAAAGTAGGCCACTACTCTACAGAACCAGTTATGGGAACAGAATAGGGAAAATGCATGCCCATGGCATGGGTTAGTCACTGTAAAGTGTGCAGTGCCCTATCTAGCTGTGTTTAACTGTGGAGTTATACATGTACAGTTACTCTAGATCTGGTATACAAGCAGCAGAAACATTCATGAAAATTAGATTTAGCAGGGGAATTTAATGAAATTAACTTTCAATATGCTAAGTTACGTAAAAATTGAAGCAACGAGTGGATCTAACGTTAGAACCTCTATACCGTATACCGATACCGTACTAACATTGTGAATATTTTAAGTAGATTCTACAGTTGTATTTACTTTTGAATTTTGGTTATATAGGCCTAGGTAGTAACGTTAACTATTAGAGTAACATTTTGTCATCAACCTCGAAATGTAGTGAGGACAAAACTAAATCATGTTTCAGTTTCAGTAAATATAACCACAGTAGATTAACTCGATGAAAGACGGAGTGGTTTAGATTCTACAATACCGATTTGGGAAATAAATTAAGAAATGCAGAGACAACCTGGCCACTGCACTGGCACTGTATGTAGACCATACGCAAAGCACGACAATAAGCGTTGACGCGTGCTTGAGAAAGTAACTCCAACATCAACATTTCCTCACACATGTATCACCCGGGTATTTCCCTACACACGTTCAATTAGTATTATGAGATTCTTACTCACCTTTACCTTAGAAGGAAGTAACTTTTCTCGAACTGGCATTCGTAAGAAACATCAGACAGAGGTTCGACCGATCCACCTGCCTCACCGTGCACCACCACCACCGCCGGGAATCGCCGCCGCGCCGCCGGGCGGCGCTCGGCGGCCAGGATTGTCGAGAGTTCGCTCCAGGTTTCGAGTCTCGCGCGTGTTGGTTGCGCGAGAGAGAGCGACGATGATACGAAGACTGTAATTTACATATGCAAATACAGTACTGTGATGCAGCCATTCACGGGCGACGGACGTATCCGCATGCGCAGATAAGGTTTTGACACAGGGGCATAAGTTCGGAAACGTTAGGAAAGTGTTAGGAATGTTAGGAAAGTGTTAGGAAAGTGTTAGGAAAGCGTTAGCAATGTTAGGAAAGTGTTAGGAAAGTGGGTGCCGTCCAATCCCCTCAATCTGCGGGTTTATTTTTCGCTTTGGAAATGATGGGGACACACCGGGCGCAACTGCCGGCAATCGGGCAGCAACATCAGAATGGCGTAACGATTTAATGCGAGCGAGCGAAGCGAGTGCATGAGCTTGAAAATTTTGATATTTTACAGTCCCACATGTCCTTTGTGGCTGTACTAGTATTTTTTCGTTTTGGAAATTAAGGGAGGGGGGGGGGGGGGGCGCACCGGGCGAAAACTGCTGGCAATTACTGGCAGCAACATCAGGAGAATGGCATAATGATTAAATGCGAGCGAGCGAAGCGAATGAGCTTTAAAATGTTGACATTTTCTAGTCCCCAAAACTGTCGTTTGTGGCTGTATTTTTTTGAATCGCTTTGCAAATTAAGGGGGCGCACCGGGCAAAAACTGTTGGCAATTACTGGCAGCAACATCAGGAGAATGGCATAATGATTAAATGCGAGCGAGCGAAGCGAGCGAGCTTCAAAATTTTGACATTTGACAGTCCAAAAACTGTCGTTTGCAGCTATATTTTTCGCTTTGGAAATTAAGGGGGCGCACCGGGCGAAAGCTGCTGGCAATTACTGGCAGCAACATCAGGAGAATGGAATAATAATTAAATGCGAGCGAGCGAAGCGAGCGAGCTTCAAAAATTTGACATTTTACAGTCCCAAAACTGCCGTTTGTAGCTATATTTTTCGCTTTGGAAATTAAGGGGGGCGCACCTGCTCACAATCACTGGCAGCAACATCAGAAGAATGGCATAGCCATTAAATGCGAGCGAGCGGAGCGAGCGAGCTTGAAAATTTAGACATTTTACAGTCTAAAAAACTGCCGTTTGTAGCTATACTTTTTCGCTTTGGAAATTTAGGGGGCACATCGAGTGCAACTGCCGGCAATTACTGGCAGCAACATCAGGAGAATGGCATAGCGGTATAATTGCGAGCGAGCGGAGCGAGCGAGCTTGAAAATTTTGACATTTTACAGTCCAAAGACTGCCGTTTGTGGCTGTATTTTTTCGCTTTGGAAATTAAGGGGGCACACCGGGCGCAACTGCCGGCAATTACTGGCAGCAACATCAGGAGAATGGCATACTGATTAAATGCTAGCGAGCAAAGCGAGTGAGCTTGAAAATTTTGACATTTTCCAGTCCTAAAAACTGTCGTTTGTAGCTATATTTTCGCTTTGGAAATTAAGGGGGGCGCACCGGGTGCACCTGCTGTCAATCACTGGCAGCAACATCAGGAGAATGGCATAACGGTTAAATGCGAGCGAGCGGAGCGAGCGAGCTTTAAAATTTTAAAATTTTACACTCCAAAAACTGCCGTTTGTAGCTATATTTTTCGCTTTTGTTTGTCCCACTTTTTTTGAGAACCATCCCCCCCCCCCCCCATCGACGCCTCTATACATATTAGGTTGCTTTTGTTAAGTGAAAGATCTGCTGCACACTCTTTGATAAATTAGGGAATATACGTCTATGTCAAAAGTGTACAAAGTTTATCCCTTATCCTGTATAGCGGACCTTTTGCATGTTCATGATTGCAATACAACCATCTGGTGCATAGTTCTGGCGATATTTGGACAATTTTCCATTAAGAAAGTTCGAGATTTGTCCTCATCTCGGGAATTTGCTTGGGGGATAAATGATTTGTCTGTCTAAACACTTCCTTTGGGGCGGGGCAAATGCCCCTTTGCCCCCCATAGATTCGACGTCCCTGATCTTCCCTTGGTATGCCCATAGATGTATCCTGACTGAGTCATCAGTCACTGTCGTTTCTCAGGAATGATTCAGGAAATGGAGGGGATTCAATTATGGCGATAAAGTTGTTGTTATTGTTTGTTTGTATGTTTTCGTACATATTTTGCAGATGGTCCCCAGTTACTCGCGTCATGACATGTTTATATGTAGACCTATACTATTTGACGTTGTCAACGCCTGAGCCATACCTTACAGTGTATGTCGATGTTACTTTCTTCGCGAGCGAGCAAAGCGAGCGAGCGCTTGAGAAAATTATACATTTTCCTACAAGATACAATACTGTTCAGCTCTGTTACCTGTCTGAAGGCCGGCGTACAACATGCAATATGCCAAAATTGATAGTGTTTCTGCTTCCTCCATTTTTTCCCCTCAAAATTCAGGGGGGATGATTGTACAGGCCATCCCCCCCCTCCTCCATTTCAGGGGGGGGGGGATATCCCCCCCATCCCCCCGGGATTTACGCCAATGTTTTACACAATCTGGGCCTAAATATTGGAATAACCTCTGTGACAGTGTAAAGGTATCCCCAATTTTAAGTTCTTCTAAGAATAGTTTAAAGAAAAAAAAAATGAACATTTACAAGATTTATCTGAATCTCATCATGAAAATTAATATTATGTATATTAACATTATGAAATTGTAAAATTGTGCTGATCCTTTAACGGTTGCAAAGAACTGGAAAATTCAACTTTCAAGCGGCTCCAACCATCCATTACCTCTCGTCTTGTTATAGTCTTCTACTGTCACACCACGTAATAAGTTTCTCTCTCTCACACACACACACACACACTCTCTCTCTCTCTCTCTCTCTCTCCTCTCTCTTCCTGCATGACAGTAACTTAGTATAGGGATTTGTCCATTGTGTTTGTTTCAGGTTAGTTAGGTTTGTTATAGGTGTCTTTGGTTTTTCCATTTTTATGTATATCAGTCTATCAATCACATATTTTGTTGTATTACATACTAATTATGTGTGGGGGGAATGCACTCTACAAGCACTGCTTTTTAGCATATTCCTCCCCATTTCCAGCATTTCCGTATACTTGCAATATTTTGTAAACTTTCCTTTATTATGTGTAATGATGAAATTTATGTACTATTCAATTTCTGTAAAATATTTATATGTTTCTGTTGGAAATGGAAAAATAAATTAATGATCCTCAGATGAATAAAAGATCCCCCGGGTCTCTTGTTTGTGTTTGCCAGACAAAACATTGCCACGGTAACCACCATTTTACCAAAACCTTGTGGGACAATCTACTTCCAAAGTATTTTGGCAATTTATTTCAAATTTGGTATACATAATGATCCAAGGTGTAGTTATCCAAGACACTCTTTGTGTTTGTACCCGACGAGGCATTGCCATGCTAACAGCATGTATATTTTCTTGAAAATCTTATGGAGTGAACTTCTTCCACAATTAGGAAGCAACTGAAATAAAATTTGGTGGACATTATGGCATCGAGGTACAGATGTGGAGACCTGATTTTTGTATGTGCCAGACAAAGCATTACCATGGTAACCACAATTTTACCAAAACCTTGTGACATTTGGGGATTTCTACTTAAACTTGGGATGTACAAGAAAGAGCATGGCAGACCTGATCAAACTCACAAGGTACCAGGTACTCGCAAGGTACTACACACACACACACACACACACACACACACTGGTACACACACACAGAACTTTTTATCAAATCCTGGTTCAAATCTTTATTATATGAGTCTGAGCTGCCAGAGCAGGGGTATTAATCACCATTTTGAAATGTCATTAAGGACGTTCCTCAGTTGTGTTTGTGCGCATCCTAGCTGCGCAGGTTGGCAGTGACGTAACAAAGAGCGTAGAAGCGCACGCACGAGTGATGAGCTGATCTAGCTGAGTTGAACAGCTGCTAGTAGATCGAGCTAGAGTGTGGTACGTACGAATACCCGATAGCTCCCCACCGCGGCCGCGCGCTGGGCGGCCTCGCTCGGCTCGCTCGCGTGCCAACTGCACGTGTTACAATCTGTACGTACTACGCAAAGTTCAGTGGTCCGAGCCGCATAATTATACATGGTCATGGTAGCACAACACTGATTGACGGAAACGGGAAGCTTGGAAGTGGAACTGAAGCTGTTTCCATTTTCAATCCATGTACAGCATAAGTTTTATGAACCCAGCCTGTCAGGGCATCCCTGCATAGGTTCCTGACCAGATTTTGGGGACTTACGATGATATATGTCGCATGGGGGCGCTGCCTGCACAAAAACGAGCATATGAACCCCCACTTTTTATTGTTTTTCTGGAATTAGTAAGCCTTCTTCTATATTTTGGTCAAGATTCGTGAAAATTACATGGGTTTTGAATGTACAGCATAAGTTTTATGAACGTTGTCCTTTAGCTCACCCCTAACAGAAAACGTCGATGAGAAGGATTTGAGAGATTTCGGTATTTTCTGTCGCGTGAGGGCGCTGCTTGCTCAGGAATGAGAGTGTAAACCCTAACTTCAAAACCTTTTCCTCGTTTTGGGTACCTTTTTCTGCAATTCTTGCAAATTTGGAGAAAATATTGTGGATTTTGAAAGAATTATGGGGATTTAAGTTTGTCATTGCAGATTTTGTTGCCAATCATGGTCTTGATCCTGTAACGCTATCATTTTGGTGCAGGGCGGCAGATTAGTCATATTTCAAAGTCCCGTAGAAGAAAAACAAGCATATGAACCTATGGTCTTATTTACATATTTGGGCTTCGGATGGGTCAAAGTTACGGTATGGAAAGTTTGAAGAAAATGACATGGACTTCACTTTAACTGAGGAACGTCTTTAAGAGAATGTGCTTGGTACCATAGCGAACAGAACTTCTAGTATTGTAATGGGATGCTCCTGGCGACGTCATTAAGGGTATGGGTATATGTTACAGGTGGGACAATATTCATTTTTGGTTTTTCTTGTTTTATTTTCAGTTTCAAATGATACGAGTATACATGGGTTAACACAAACGTCAAAATGATAGTATATTCTTGTAACATAGTATCATATAATCAGTTGGAATGCATCTTGTTTCATTAAGGACTTGATGGAAATGAAAATTGAGGGGCTGCTAAAAAGGAAATTTGTAGGCCTATAGTGCAGTTCCCTCACTTACGTTAGGTTACTAGTACTACAATACATTAGGCCAAAAAAAAAAAATGGTTTGTTTGCCCTTCGCGACCGACCGATAATCACGGAAATTTCGGGTCGCGTTTTTTTTTTTTTTTTTTTTTTCTCTTTCAAGTTAATTTTTTTCCACAAATTTCATCTTCTACAAATTTGTGAATGGTTTTAAACCCAAAATTATCCATTTTAAGCTAGAGAAAGAATGAAAAAAAGTCTAAAAATGTTTGTTTGTTTTTTTCATCTCATTGACCCGTCGTAATTGTGTTCGGGCCGCGCGGGTCCACAGGCTACGTTTTTTCATATTTATATAGCATGCATTGCATGCTACAATGTAGATACCTTTTTGACTCACATGCGTGCACGCGCACGAAATCAAATCAATGCATTGAATTGTATTTAAACCGTAGAAAAAGAATTAGGTGATCCGAGTATCCTCTCGGATCACCTTCTGTATCTGTACGGATTCTTTGTTGGTTCTTCTTCTTCTTCTTCTTCTTCTTTATTTCTGGACAAAATTTGTGTAGAGGTTAGCTCAGAAAGTCCTCTTCCTATCAATTTCAAAATTATACCATATATGTATCATGTCCCAAAGACGACAGATCTAATGTATAATAGTGATCAGTCGACCGTGACGTCACTGTGACGTCATTATATGAAAACACATTCTCAATCATATCTCACTAATGGAATAGAGTTTTTCAATGAAATTTACGTCACATATATTTCAAGTTATGCGCATTCTACTCATATTCTCAAAATTCATATTTTCTCTTAAAACGTGCGCGTACGCGCGCGTTGAAATATTTGTATCCTCAAATCGAGCTCAAAATTTTTTTGCACACGTTTCAGACCATTTGGAGCATTTTTTGAAAAATTGAAAAAATCGGACGGACGCGTACGCGCGCGCACATATACGCACGCACAGCTCATATGCAATGAAAATTTCCCGTTTTTTCACTTTGATCGGATGTCTGAAATGTCAAGGAATATTTCTACCAAGTTTCAAGTCAATCCCACTCAAAATGACGTCATACGGGCCCGTCAAAGTTGAAATTCCGCGCGCGCGTCAATGGCGATATACAGTACAACAATGCCAAAAAACCGCCAATTTTAAATCCGATTTTACTCGTCAGGATGGACGGTGACCCCCCATTTTCTTTACATATTCTGAAAGCTGATGAGTTGTACATGTCATTTCATGGGTTGGCAATGCTGGAAAAATGATGAAAAGATATCAAATTTCTTAATAAATCAAAACAAGTAAATTTTCAAAATGACGTCATCAAATTTCAAGTTTACTCGAGCGTATCTCACTTATCCTTAGTCAATTTTCACCCAGATTTCAGTATGCTGTAGCTTATTCAATACTCTATCAGTTATGTAATAACACAATTTTGATTGAATGACAGCATGACCTCATAAAAATGAATTGAAAGTAACCTTGTCGAATTTGACCAGTTTACGTGTTATCTCTATGGGAGTGCAGTTTTTCTGGAAATGAAAATTGACATGACTATCTTTTTCGAGCACTAGCTCACTTATGCTTCGGTGAATTTCTCCCAGATTTTAATATGTTGTAGCTGAGACCTTGGGCTATCGTTAATGTGCATTTTGTTTTTTCATACGATGTCGGGATCACGTCAATAAACGTGGTTGAAATTAAAGCTTATATTCGTTGTATTGAAATATTTCTTTCTTTCTGCAACTTTCTTTGCAATAACTCAAGAAAAACATACCCTATCAACACCATATTTTGTACATGCTTAGTTCATGTCACGTTCATTATTTCATAAAATAACAACTACTTGATCAGATGCCATCTTGGTTATGTAAAGTAGGGTCAAAGGTCATAAATGTTTCATCCTGTATCTTGGTGAATACATCTCCTATCTTTCCCATATTTTGCACACGTAAAGACCATGTGACAAGGATCATATCACAAAATAACCACTTTTTGCTCAGATGACATCTTGTCTTTGCAAAGTGGGGTCAAAGGTCATATGTACTTCTTTCTTTATCGTCATTATGACGTGTTATCTCTATGGGAGGGATTTTTTCTAGATGTGAAAATTGACATGATTGTCTTTATCGAGCACTAGCTCACTCACCCTTCGATGAATTTCTCCCAGATTTTAACATGTTGTAGCTGAGACTTTGCGCTATCGTAATGTGTCCTCCGTTTTTTCATACGACGCCAAAAGCACGTCGAAAAACTCGGCTTAAGTAATCAAAGCTTAGCTTCATTAGGTGATCCGAGTATCCTCTCGGATCACCTTCTGTATCTGTACGGATTCTTTGTTAGGTGATCCGAGCATCCTCTCGGATCACCTTCTGTTTCTGTACGGATTCTTTCTTCTTTTTATTTCTCCCCAAAAGTTGTGCATCGATTAGCTCCGAAAGTCTCCTTCCTATCAATTTCAAACTTATACCATACATGTATCGTCTCCCAAAGACGGCAATCGAACTAAAATCAAAGTGATCAGTCGACCGTGACGTCACTATGACGTCATTATATGAAAACACATTCTCAATAATATCTCATTATTGGAATGGAATTTTTCAATGAAATTTACGTCACATATATTTCAAGTCAAGCGCATTCTACTCATATTCTCAAAATTCATCTATACCTTAAAACGCGCGCGTACGCGCGCGTCGAAATATTTGTATGCTCAAATCGAGCTCAAATTTTTTTTGCACACGTTTCAGACCATTTGGAGCATTTTTTGAAAAATTGAAAAAATTGGACGGACGCGTACGCGCGCGCACATATTCGCACGCACAGCTCATATGCAATGGAAATTTCCCGTTTTTTTACATTTATCGGATGCCTAAAATGTCAAGAAATATTTCTACCAAGTTTCAAGTCAATCCGACTCAATATGACGTCATACGGGCCCGTCAAAGTTGAAATTACGCGCGCGCGTCAATGGCGATATACAGTGCAACAATGCCAAAAAACTGCCAATTTTAAATCCGATTTTACTCGTCAGGATGGACGGTGACCCCCCATTTTCTTTACATATTCTGAAAGCTGATGAGTTGTAGATGTTATTTCATGGGTTGGCGATGCTGGCAAAATGATTAAAAGATATCAAATTTCTTAATAAAGTAAAAAAAGTAAATTTTCAAAATGACGTCATCAAATTTCAAGTTCATTCGAGTGTATCTCACTTATCCTTGGCCAATTTACACCTAGATTTCAGTATGTTGTAGCTTATTAAATTATCTTTCATTAAAATAATAACAACATTTTGATTGGATGACGGCATCACCTCGTAAAAATGGATTGAAAGTAATATTGTCAAATTTGACCAGTTTACGTGTTATCTCTATGGGAGAGCAGTTTTTCTGGCAGTGAAAATTGACATGACTCTCTTTTTCGAGCACTAGCTCACTTATGCTTCGGTGAATTTCTCCCAGATTTTAGTATGTTGTAGCTGAGACTTTGGGCTATCGTAAGTGTGCCCTCCATTTTTTCATACGATGTCGGCATCAAGTCGAAAAACTTCGTTGAAAATGGCACGAGGCTTCGATGCAGCGTCATTTTGCTTAAAGGGAAGGTAAACCCAAAGAGCAATGTGGATTGAGTGAAAGCAGCAACATTAGTAGAACACATCAGTGAAAGTTTGAGAAAAATCGGACAATCGATGCAAAAGTTATGAATTTTTAAAGTTTTGGTGTTGGAACCGCTGGATGAGGAGACTACTAGAGGATATGACGTATGAGTGGACAACAATACAAAGAAAATATAAAGGATATTCAACAGAAATTCACTTTTCTAGAATTATGAAAGAGCAGTGGACCAACCGCTTTCAGAAAGCAGGGGGAATAATTGCTACCCTTAACATATGTCAATATCAAGTTGATGGAATTTGTAATTTTCATGAAGAATGGATTTTTGTAGTATTTTCTTTATATTTTCTTGATATTGTAGTCCACTCATACGTCATAACCTCTAGTAGTCTCCTCATCCAGTGGTTCCAACACCAAAATTTTAAAAATGCATAACTTTTGCATCGATTTTCCGATTTTCTTCAAACTTTCACTGATGTGTTCTACTAATGTTGCTGCTTTCACTCAATCCACATTGTTCTTGGGGTTTATCTTCCCTTTAATACACAGGGCCTATGGAGAATGAAATAGGTCATTGCGTAGCGCATCCGACTCGTAATCCTAAGGTCCCTGGTTCGAGGCTCACTCCTGCCAATATTTTTTTTTCAATTTTTTTAAACACTTTTTTCTTCTTTTTCTTTAGTTAATCTTAATCTCCCTTTCCTTACTTTATCTTTGTCTGATTTTTTTATGCTTCTCCTTCAAATTTCTATAAAATAACATAATTTTTTCTTTATTTTTCTTTCTTTCTACTACTTTCTGTGCAATAGATGAACAACAACAATGGCTATCAATCCCATATTTTGCACATGTCTAGTACATGTCACGTACATTATTTCATAAAATAACAACTACTTGATCGGACACCATCTTGGGTATGTAAATTAGGGTCAAAGGTCATAAATGTTTCATCCTGTATCTTGGTGAATACATCTCCTATCTTTCCCATATTTTGCACACTTAAAGACCATGTTACAAGAATCATTTCATAAAATAATCACTTTTTGCTTAGACGCCATCTTAGGTGTGCAAAGTGAGGTCAAAGGTCAAATATACTTAATTCTGTATTTCCGTTAGTGTATACGGAATTCGGTACCAAAGATGGCAGGTCTCACTCTCTTTTCTAAATGAGAATCCAAACATCACACGGCCAATGTCCCGTCAACACAGATGGAACCTGTATGGTCATGAATATTTGGATCAGGACTCAAATCATTGATTTTCGAAGAGATCGGATCACCTAATTTGTCAGTCTTGACAAATTCCGAGTCTAGTTCACTGTGCTTTTGTTGACTATAAGAAAGCCTTTGACCTTGTAGATAGGTCTAGGTCAACTTAATTGATATCATCATGGATCAATGGGAAAATCATTAATGTTGTTTATATTAATGTATAAGAATGCAAAATCCTGTGTAAAACTCGGTAATAACTTGTCTGAGTTTTTTGTTTGTAACATCGGAGTACGCCAAGGAGAAAATTTATCTCCCCTTTTGTTTGCACTTTATCTTAATGATTTTGAATATTTTGTTAGTAGACATTATAAAGGGCTAGATATGTGCTCCTCTGCAATAAGGGAGCATTTAAGTGATGAGGATGTTGAGGTCTTTTTGCGTCTGTTTGTATTATTTTACGCTGATGACACTGTAATATTTGCTGAGTCTGCTGAGGAGCTCCAGTGTGCTTTATCAGCCTGTTCACCAATACTGTGATTTATGGAAACTCACTGTAAACACGAGTAAAACCAAAGTTTTTTTTTTTTTTTTTTTTTTTTTTTTTTTTTCCAGAGGTCGTGTTCGTAGGTTTCCTCAGTTTATGTTTGGGGAAAGTTCTCTTGACGTTGTATATGATTACACTTACCTTGGGGTTATTTTCTATTATAATGGCTCTTTCAATAAAGCAATGAAAAAACAGATTAATCAAGCACGTATAAGAGCTATGTTCCATTTGAAAAGCAAAGCCAGGAAACTATCCTTGCCAGTCGATGTGCAATGTGAGCTGTTTGATGTCCTTGTTGCTCCAATTTTACTGTATGGAAGTGAGGTTTGGGGTCATGAAAATTTAGAATGTATTGGAATGTTTTATAAGAAATTTCTTAAGAGTCTTTTAGGTTTGAAGCGTGGAACAGCTAACTGTATGGCGTTTGGTGAGCTCGGGAGGGTAGGCCTGACTTACAACATTGAGAAGCGCATGGTGAACTTTTGGCTTAGATTAAATGGAAATGTAAATGGGAGATCGAAACTGTCTTGTATTATTTATAACCTTTTATGTCAATTGCACGATAAAGAAATCTTTAGGTCAAAGTGGATAGTAAAAGTGAAAGATATTCTCGACAAATGCGGTATGTCTAATATTGGTCTGATCGAGCCATTTCACTCAATCTAAAATGGGTTGAATCAGCCGTCAGTCTTCGTTTAAATGATATTGGTCAGCAGAATTGGTGTGCGGAAGTAAATAGAAACCGCCTTTGCACTAACTATAGGATATTTAAAGAAAGCTACATTTTTGAGGAATTGTTTGATTAAACTTGATTATTTGGAATGGTTAGCGTTATGTAGATTTAGATGTGGAAATCATAGATTACCTGTTAGTGATCTTGAGAGGGACGTTATCTCCCTAATCAGAAGTTAAATCCTGCACCTTGTGTAAAATGAATGATCCAGGTGACGAGTTTCATTTTTTGTTTAAATGTCCGTTCTTTGAAACAGATATCGGAAAGTTTTAATTAAGACCTATTATGCTCGCCGATCGAATGTCTTGAAAATGATTTTTAATTCTAAGAACATAAGAGTTTTAAAGAAATTGTCACGTTTCTGTCAGATCATAATGGCCAGATTTTGATGTCTCGTCATTACTTTCCTTTTACATTGTATATATTGTAAGATACTACTGCCACTGTTTGCCATTAAGTACCGATTGTTTCACTTATTCGATCGTTTTTATGTTAACTGTCGTTGTTTGCCTTATGAAGTTCATGATATGTACATATGCTTTTTGTATTACATCTTTATTTATGGCTTTGTTTTGCCATAAAACATTTACCTGTTTGTTATTCTTCCATGCCCCCTGGCGGGGCCGTTCAAGAATAAAATTCATTGTCATTGTCATAAATTGTCATATTGACAATGACAATGACGATGTATTGACGGTGTATTGACGGTGTATACACCGCAGTCGACTGTACGCTGTGGTTGCGTTTCAAGAGATCAACTCAGGGTGTTCCTTCTGGCGTTCCATAGGTAGGGGATTTGCAAGTGAACACAAGATGACAAAACCAACGTCACGTAGGCCTACACCAATTTGCACTGTGTGATCTGTGTAGAAAGTTGGAAAGTGCTGTGTGGTGTTGCATATAGCGCAGAGGAAACACGTCGTAGGCCTACACGTTTTGTTTTTGAAAGCCTGCTGTGCATTCCGACGCGACGGACTACACACGCTGGGCATGATTTGGATCCAGGACAACTCGCCCTCGAGACAAGTCACCCCGGAGACAGCTCGCCCTCGATTTTCGAGGGCGAGTTGTCTTGGGTCCGAGGGCGAGTTGTCTCAAGTGGCGAAGGAATATACCCCAAATGATCGATTTAATTTCAGACAAAATAAAAGCTGCTTCAAAATAATTTTGCATTTATCTGCCTAAGTTAAATATCAGAATGTACACAGTTTCTATTTTCTCCGATTAAAATCATTGTTAAGATGAAAATTATGGCATTCTGAATCGCATTTTCCCAGCACTGAGATCGCAAGAATTGCCGAATCGTGCATGTCCGATCTGAGCTCGCCTCCTGATTCCCATCGGCAAACTGCAGTAAATTTTTTGACTTTGAATGCACCTCTGAGACTTCATTTATGAATCAGGTTTGTCTTATTGATTAATGATGCTAGATAGTAGGTTAAATTCGATTAATATTTCACTGTCTTTGTTTATTCAGCAGAAGAAGAAGCAGAGTCGATCTCGCCCTCGCCCCTTTTTCTCCGGCTAGCGCGGAGTGCATTGTGTGGGCTGCATTATGGCCCCGATCTGAGCTCGCCCCTTGATTCTCATCGGCAAACTGCAGTAAATTTTTCGACTTTGAATGCACCTCTTAGACTTTATTTATGATTCAGGTTTGTATTATTGATTAATGATGCTATATAGTAGGTTGAATTCGATTAATATTTTACTTTCTTTTTTTATTCAGCAGTAGAGTCAATCTCGCCCTCGCCCCTTTTTCTCCGGCTAGCGCGTCGTGCATTGTGGGCTGCACTGTGTTCCCGTTATGCCAGAGCTGAGCGTCGCTCGGCCGAAACTCCGGGGTAAACTTCTCTGGCCTCCCGTTGGCTTTCCATTACCGGCCGGGTTTAACTAATGGGTTAATGGATTTAATGCGTCGCTATTTTTTTGATGATGAACTTGACTTATGAAATATTTCTCCCCTGTGAGTGGCCGTGGGTGAACATAGCCCTAATCTAACCTGTGCAATTTAGTACAACTTCACAAGTCTTTTGATGGCCATGGCATAAGTTAGACCTAGATCAAGGTACCAGGGTAAAATCACGGTAAAGTCTGAGTGACTTAAAATTTTACTAAAAATACTAACGGTACCGGTAGTCCAAACAGTTAGATCTAGATTTCTAGATTCTAGTAAAATTACTGCTTCCTGGGCGTCATGCGTCATCATGAGTATATGACATAGGAAATTCAGGTAGGCCTGTCGGCCTGTCGGCCTACCACAACTTTATACGGCCACGGTCATAGTCTGGACTAAAACTGTTAGTCTGGATCTGGATATGGATGTGGATGTGAGTACAGTGGAGGACCGACCTTTCGGTATAAAGCACCAGCTGAGAGAGGGCGCATGGTTTTTAGTCGTAATGGAGATGGCTTTTCTCGAGTTTTGCTTTAATTTAAAGACTTCTGGTGATGTACTACTGACAACTTCAGTGGGAAACTGATCGATGAGTTGTTTTCACACACACACACACACACACAAATTTTAGTTGCTCTGTTTTACAATGTCTTACTCAATACACTTTGTATGATTTGTAACGTATTTCTCTACAGTTAATTGTCTACATTACAATCTTTGAATTTCTTGGCTGTGATGTTTCGCTTTGGTCTTTTTTTTGAGAGACAATTTTTCAGCCATGAATTGTACGTACGTAGCCATGAATTGTAGAAATCTATTGTGTGAAAATTGTAGCAAATTTGAGCAATGAGAACTTATTTTTTCATATTTTTACAAATTGCTGAGAAAAAAAAAAGACCGATCCACGCCTGTGTTATACTGCATGAAGGTCATTTAAGTGTTCAGTGTTCATATTTCAATGCTTGTTCAATTTCTAAAGATATAAGCAAAAACATAATATTTTGGCTTATGTCATTGTTTGAGTGTCACAGCTTGGATATCAACTCTAGTTATCATAAATCTCACATTCATTCTTCTGTGTTTACAAATATGAGAATGGATCCAAACACTGTGCGCACATTCAAGGTCAAACTGTACAGATAATTTTTTGATGAAAAATATCATATCTTCCAAAGTACCAGCTCTAATTTCATAAAACTTTGTAATAATGGCCACTATATGTCTGTTACCTGTTCCTGAAAGTTTCACCTCTTCACTCTTTGGCATAAGTGAAATATGATAAAATATGTAAAAGTGGTTTTATTTGAATTCAAAATAATGCCTACAAAATTGATCATCCATTTCGAGAAGTGAAAATATGACATTTATTCATATTTTGTGATATGTCATGGCTATGTGCTGGTAATGAATGAAAGGGATATTTATCAGGAATATCTAACAGCAATATCAGATGAAAAAACATTCTTTCTTTTTAATGAATTTTTCCAATATAGATATATTAGTCATTTCAATGTAATTCGACACCCCTAATTAAACGCTAATTTATGCACAGTTTAATGCAAAATTTTGACTCTTTCTTTACATGAAATGAAAATTTGAACAGTCAGCAACAACATAAAGCCCAAAAAAAAAGCATTTTCACCAAGTTTTTTCATTTTCCCCCTGTGACACAATTGCATACCCTGATTGTGCTAGGCCCTTGTGCTATTGACCGGTAGGCATATAATAAATGTCAGGACAAATGTAATTCAGCGATATGATATCCATTTGTAAACTGCCCTCTGCCTGCATGGTCCGTGGAATACTGTAAGTTATGTAATTGAGTTGGGGGACAAATTTTATGAAGTTATTTGTGTTTAGACCTCCATATATAATTTCCTAAATAGCCTACCAGCATTTTTAATATAGGCAGTGTATACTGACAAGCGTGTGTTTTATTCTTGCAGCCAAACACCGATATTGATATGTTGGGCTTCGTAAGTGGTTAAATAAGGCTGTATAAGTAAGGGAATTAGGCTCAGATCACACACACACACACACCCAACGTTTGTTTTTACTCACAGTTTACACTCTTTATTGAACATACTTTCCTATTTCACTGTTGGCCAATGACTGCATACATGCACATCATACTGACCTATTTGCCATTATGTTTCATGAATCGCTCCCCCGGTTGGCTCTAGTGCTTTTCAGTTCTAAGCAACGAATACAGTGCCCACTTAGAGGACAAATCCGGGCCAGGATTGTTATGATTTAACAGTAAAGAGGAAAAATTTTACCTACAGAATGGTGCAAAAATTATGAAAATTGGATGAGAAATAAGGGAGATATGACATTTTGAAATTTCATGTGTTTTTTTTTTTTCAGAAAATAAAATTTCTCGACCTGTTCTTATGGATATTTAAATGAGTGAGGTGATGATGTCATCCCCTCACAATTTGTTATATATTATTATACATGAAATTTGATTTTTTTTTTTTTTGGCTGATACAGGTAAACCCATATCCCTGTATGAAAATATGTCAGAATAGCAGGTAAGCTTTACCGGTACTGTCTTTAAATATCTGAAAGATGAGATTTTTTGTTGTTGTCATTTCTGTAAATGAATTGTGAAAATTGTGAGGGAATGACATCATTAACTCCCTCATTTGAATATTCATAAGAACTGGTCAATAAATGTTTTCCAGAAATATGTGTAATTCCAAAATGTTATATCTCTTTCATTAGGTAGGTATCCATAGGTAAGTCAGCCTGCAGTATTTTCTTCACAACACGAGTATTTCAGCCGACGTTCTACAGTCGTACAGTCAACGATATATTTTAATTACCAATCAAACTTTAGGGTGCATGGCAACATGTGGCTTACCCACCCATAGGTCTACATCATAAACCAAATGTTACTTTATATTATATTGTAGTGTTATAAACATACTGTTATAGTGAATAGTATTAGTTTGCATAGCCTAGTAGGCTACTAACAGTTACAGTTTGAGTTAGGGCCTATTTAGCCTCTACTTTCTATTTAAAAAAAAAAAAAAAAAAAATCAATCGAAATTAGGGTTATGCTCACCACTCAGTGGGAGACATGTAATTAGGAGTCGAGTTCATCTCAAAACGATAACAAATTCAACTTCAAATCGTGAAGACAGCGACACATGAAACCCCGCCAGCAGTGGAAAGCCAGCGGGCAGCGGGAGGCCAGAGAGGCGAGAGGTTTACCCCGGAGTCGCCCCCGCGCGACGCTCAGCTCTGCCTCTGGGTATAATGCAGCGGGCATGCAGCAACCGAACCCACAATGCACGCCGCGCTAGCCGGAGAAAAAGGGGCGAGGGCGAGATCGACTCTACTTCTTCTTCTGCTGAAAAAACAAAGAAAGTGAAATATTAATCGAATTCAACCTACTATATAGCATCATTAATCAATGATACAAACCTGAATCATAAATGAAGTCTAAGAGGTGCATTCAAAGTCGAAAAATTTACTGCAGTTTGCCGATGAGAATCAAGGGGCGAGCTCAGATCGGGCCATAATGCAGCCCCCCCACTCCGCGCTAGCCGGAGAAAAATGGGCGAGGGCGAGATCGACTCTGCTTCTTCTTCTGCTGAATAAACAAAGAAAGTGAAATATTAATCGAATTTAACCTACTATCTAGCATCATTAATCAATAATACAAACCTGAGGTGCATTCAAAGTCAAAAAATTTAACTGCAGTTTGCCGATGGGAATCAGGAGGCCGGGCATGGACGATTCGGCAATTCTTGCGATCTCAGGGCTGGGAAAATGCGATTACAGAATGCCATAATTTTCATCTTAAAAATGATTTTAATCAGAGAAAATAGAAACTGTGTGCATTCTGATATTTAACTTAGGCAGACAAATGCAAAATTATTTTAAAGCAGCTTTTATTTTGTCTGAAATTAAATCAATCATTTGGGGTATATTCCTTCGCCACTTGAGACAACTCGCCCTCGGACCCAAGACAACTCGCCCTCGAAAATCGAGGGCGAGCTGTCTTCGGGGTGACTTGTCTCGAGGGCGAGTTGTCTGGCGCCCCATGATTTCATCCCCCGTCCTACGTACTTAAATGTGATCTGGTCTCAAGCGGAAACATGTTCGACAGAAGTGATGACAGTACTGAGGGTAAATTTCACCGAAATATGGCGTAGCATCTAGATTCTAGAGTTCTTCGTGTTCTTAGGCCTTCCTGTTTAGGTCCTCCCCTACAATTAGAACTAACTCCAGATAAAAAAGTAGCTGTAACCACCAACGGTAACGTTAGGCTAAAGTTTTAACGTTAACAATAACAAGTAGATCTAGATCTATGCCGTTCTAAACGTTAGTTATTTACTCTAGTCCCTCCGGCCGATCCAACACTCACCAACAGTGTATTTTACACCTGACCTATTTACCTAACAAATAGGCATTATTAGGCCCTACTAGCAAGAAACAGTTAACAGTAAATTTATGGCTAACGTATGGTTGAGGGGTCTAGATATCGCGCACGAAAATTTGAAATGCTCTTATAATAGAAGTTATTCCATAATCGTACCTGAATTTCTCAATGAATATCACGAAAATGCAGAAAAATCACCTCCCAGAATCTCCTGATGATACGATGACGGAGTAGTGCGCTGTCGCCGTTTGTATGTCGGACTTTTTTTTATGCGTTCACCTTCTCGGGGTATGTAAAGATCGCGCAGCTGCCCTATGTAGTTTCATGCGTGAAAGTGTCTGCCCCTCTCTGCGGCTCTAGCGTGCTTCGGCTTTCGTAGAATATTATCAACGATCGATCGAACAAATTACGAATTCTATCGGCTACGATCATACGAACGAGACAAGCGAGACGACACGTCTAGGCTACAACATCCTTAAAAAAGGTTTTAAGCTAAGGTAGGTAAATTATAACGTAAAAAATTGGAAATTTAGTGAAAAATTTGTTCCAAAAAATTGGAAATTTAGTGAAAAATTTGTTTGAAATCAAAATTTCTTACCTGCTTTCTTCTCATGTTTAGCGGTTGTCAGGTATTTCTATTCCATGGGCGTATCGGCAAATTTTGCGCTTAGTCCTACGCGTAATGTTGCTTGCTATACGCAGTTACGCTATGCGCGATCATTAAGTCCCTGCGCGAGACCTAGTACCCTTACTATACATTGTAGTGTTACACTATTGATCCTGGCAAGACAAGAGTTCCATATGTCATTTAAGTCTAAATTTACTCAGTTAGGCCTACCCCTCATCTGCTCATAAAACTGAAAAAAAGTGATAGGCCTAACGTTACGTATTAACCATTAACGCTAGAAGTCTATATTTAGGCTAAGTAAACAATAAAATGATTAAATTTTGGTGGCTTTAGGGTTAACGTTAGGCTAGGGTTATTAGGTCTAGAGCTAGAGCTGTAGTATACTTGGGTGACCCGCACCTCGTCATAGTTAATGTTTGCGCATATTTGAATCACATTTTTCCACTGAAATTCTGTGAAATCCAACTCACATACAGGAAAAATGCTGAAAATTCCAATGGGGACACAAGCTCACTGATCGATATCGAAAATTTGCAGCTATCGTCGTCAAACGCGAACGATGCGAAAAAGTTGCGCGCTAAGGAAGGGGCCCGCAACTCGTCACCCGCGCTCCCATAGACAAAGCACGTAAAAGACGTGTGCGGGTGACCGTGATGCTCCCATAGACATACACGTAAAAGATGCGTGCGGGGACAGTGGTGATACTTATAACACGTAGGGTCCTATTCCGATTAAAATGTCAGATTTTCGCGAAAAACTGTTCGGTTTTCACCAAAATTTGCTTGGTTGTGGTAGCCCTGCCAAGTTTCAGGCGTACTGAACACAGTCCCGGGCATAAATTTTTGTTTAGTGCGCTTAAAACAATTTTAAGCGGGGTGACGGTATTCGGGCCCTGACGAGGTGCGGGCACCTCACTATACATCGTAACCTGTAACAGTTACAGTTACAAAGTTTAAAGAAGAGTTCTAGGCCTACTGGTTAGACTTACTACACTAACAGTTGTTAGAATTCTAGTAAGTTTCTAGTAGATTTAGCATTACACAGACCTGTTAAGAAAGTGTCGGGCAATCATGTTACCAACGGCTAACCATGCTAATGTAAGACATTTCGACTGATGACCTTTTTACTAAGAACTCTAGTTTTACTAGACCGCCTAGCTGTCTATGTAGCTAGATCTATAGTCTATACCAAGGCAGAAAGATCGGTCTGTCCGGAGGAGTCATTTTTTTGTTTTTTTTTAATGCTATCTCCTCCGGAGACAGACGGAAACTTAGTAAAGGCCCTACTCCGCTTTAGGGTTGACCGAAAGATCGGTCTGTATCTGGTCGTCAGGGATATGTTTTGCGGAGACTGCGTCTGGCTTCACGGCCCGGATCACGTCAGAAAAATATAAGACTCCTCCAGACAGACGGATCATTCTGTCTAACGTTAGCTGTAAGCAAGTAAGGGTGCTCTTAAAGGTAGGGAATCCCATTTGCATGCCTTAAATGTAGAGATGTATAAGTACAGTGGTATGTTGAAGAGAGCATCATTTTAGAAACTCCCATAAAGTAGTGAAAGTGGAAGGTAACATTTAGTACACTTTTATTGACCGTTAGATTTTGAATTGAATTTTTTTCGGGGCTCACCGTAAATTCCAGTACATTACTAGGCTACCTTTGCAGACCCATGCACTGCATGTGTGTCCATCATGTATATTTTGTGAAGAAAGTTCATCAAAACTTACAAACATTTCTATATACATTCTTGCCACACACTCTATATGTTATTACATCAGCTCTTATACTTTTAGATTTGTGTTTATAAAAAATACAGAAGACTGCAACAAACACAGAACTACTGAGTAGTTGAGTTTTGTGCATTATTCAAATTGTAGATAACTGTTGACTTCCAAATTTCTCAGCAGTGGCCTAAACAAGTCCCCTGAGGTTCATATTATTATGTTTTGCTGCACTTTGGGAGGTCTGTAAAAGGTATCCCCTACCTTTAACTACTGTCTCTATCAGTCCAGGAAATCTGCTCGTGAGGCCTGCTCTCCCTCACGAGCACCCAGGCCTCACGAGCACCCCTCCGCCTCATGAGGCTCTCCGCAGACCTCATGAGGCCCCCAGGAGAGTGCTTCATGAGTCTCCATGTTCATTTTTTATTCATCTTACATCTGACATATAAATTGTCGCAACTTCGCACGGTGATTTTTTGTTACACACACATGTCCACTCTCCATGATGAAAAGAAGAAAAAATTCTGTCTGCGCTTTTTTAAAAAAATCGAGTTTTAATCAACTGATGCACAGCGACCCATCGAAACGCGGGCGCGAGCGGGTTCGCTCAATGCAAGGCTGCCGCACCTAGCGGCCTGATATGACTAAATATTTTCGGTGCTTTTTTCTGCGGCTCTCACCTCTCCACGCACGAATCAGTCCCATGAAGCTGAAGTCGGGCGTAATTTTACAAAGATTCGTAACGAGAAAAATAAAATTAGAACTAGAAATCTATCCTAATCTTGTGCATTATATTCCAAATTACTATTCCACACTGACAAAGTAGGTGGGTACTCCAATTTGTCAGCAAACTGATCAATTTGTAGGTATTACGGGTTCACTTTCTTCGTGAATTCCGATGTCCACTAGACTTTTGGTGCTTTGCCTGTACCTGGTAATCATCCCACGGCATCCAGCGCAGACAGCGCACAAGCCGCGAAATTTTCAGAGCGACCTTGCGCACGCATGGGAACATTTCATAGTTTGTATGCAAAAAAATGCAGCTTGGTGTGCACGCATGTGTAATGTACTCGTCTACTGGTATAATGGTAAGTGTTACAACACGGAAAGAGAAAGGGGAAAAATGTGCCCCTTTTTTTTTTTTTGGACAAAGACACATTTTAAAACAGAAATATCAGTCGGAGAATATTCACAGTAGAGTCCTGCTGGGATGATATTTCATGGGGTAAGAAATACAACGTCGATATGGTAATTATATATAGTAATTGTCTAAGGTGACGCAGGGGGTCCGCCATAGGTTTTGCACGCGTTTTTTTGTGGCCTATCTCCTCCGAAGCCGTCGGCTCCGGGCCCCCCAGACCGGTGTCGTCGGCAGCGGGAGGGTCTCTTCTATTTGGTCGGCCGGGTTTCGGCCGCGCTCATCCTCCGTGTCGACGTCGAGAGCGGTACAAAAAACAAAGAAAAACAAAAGACAAACAACAACATGCAGCGTTTGCGCGCTGGACGCCCGCTTTAACACTGTGGTGAAAGCTCTATCACCGTTCTTGGACGCACACACACGCACACGATGTATACGGGTTATATACAGCTCGCGCCAGCTCACAGGCTCAGATCGCACACACAGAACTCTGTACAATCTGTGGTAGCACAGTGGGCATTCTCGCTCGCCCAGCTGATCGTTCGCGGAGACATGATACACGCACTATGGGTACGGGCAATCTATCACGGAGAGTGGTGGTGTGTATGCATTGAGCCTGTCGCTGTGTTGCATTGCATATCATGATGCGTTCTCGGTACACGGGAAGCTACGAATGCCGTATTTTATTTCGCGCAACTACAGGATCCTGTGCAGCTCAGCTACGTCATTCAGTTTACTCTCAAGTCGGGTATCATTGTACTCAGACCGTTTAGCAGTGATCTCGACGGCTAGATATCCACTTAAATTTTGTCCTTGCCGATCGTGCCTTTCCATATCAGATATACAGGCCTGCGCCTGTGTATGTATTGACAATGGTTATCGTTACACGAAACACACTATCTGTGTGCATGTGATATGGGCTCTCATATGGTAATACACGGCTCAGTCATACAAGGGCATTTACGTACAGTTCGCCATTGGCATGCCAAAATGAAAACAACGAATGCTGTTATTTTATTTTATTTTGCACAACTACAGGATACTATGCAGCTCAGGTACGTCATTTAGTTTGCATTCAAGTCAGGTATCATTGTAGTCAGACTATTTAGGAAGGCTAAATATCCTCTTAAATTTTGTCCTTGCCGATCGTACCCTTCCATATCAGAGTACACGCGCCGCTGTTCATTCGTTTACTGCATGGCTGCCTGAAACATGAATATTCATGAGAATGTTTTGGTGATAAAAATAAAAAAGAGGGAGCAAATGAAGACAAAAATATTCTTCTTTCTCCCATAACGTGGGAAAAGAAATATTAAAGAAAAAATACGAGGCCCTGAGACCCATGGATTCCCACGGGTGCCTACTTATTAAACCTAATGACTATGATCCCCCCTCCCCAAATATAACAATGATGATTATAATGATAATATAATAATAATAATAATAATAATAATAATAATAAAAATAATAGTGATAGTTATAATACTAATAATAACAATATCGATGATAATAATGATGATAATGTACAGTCTGAAGCAAAAGAAGAAGGACATTAATGATTATGATAATAATGATAGTAAAAATGTACAGTCTGGCGAAGCACATAAACGGGTGGTTCTATGATCCATATCAAACCAAGGTTTGGTGATAAAAACAGAAAGAAGAGAGCAAACGAAGACGAAAATATTTTATTTCTGTCAGCACAATAGTAACAAAAACACTGGGGCCTGAATTCACGAAGGTGGTACAAATGAAACCATGGTTTAAACCATGGACAAAAACCATGGAGCGCCAAGTGTCCCATGGAACATTTCGTTACGAAATAAGTAATTTCGTTGATGAAATGACTATTTTGTAACGAAATGACAATATTTTGTAACTGAATGAACATTTCGTCCACGAAATGATAATTTTGTTTACCAAAACAGTCATTTTGTCGACGAAATGACTGATTTCGTAATGAAATATTCCGTGCGACACTTGGCGCTCCATGGTTTTGTCCATGGTTTAAACCATGGTTTAATTTGTACCACCTTCGTGAATTCGGGCCATAGGGTCTATATATGAAGTAGTCCGACTCAGCACAAGAATACGTATGTTAGTGCAGTGAAGCAGTTTTGGACAGTTTGCGCAGGACTGTCTTCAGAAAAGCTTTTTATCAATAGCAGAAAAATGGGGGAAACAGATTTTTACAATTTTTAACAAATTAACATTTCCGCCTCCCTTGGTTGATCATCCCTTTATTATGACTCTACTCTCTCCTCTCCCCTAAATGATAATGATAATGTTAGTAATAATAATTATAATGATAATAACAATAACAATAATACACTGAAATAATGATGATAATACAATAGGCCAATGCAAATGAATGGGGAGGGGGTGCTATGATCCATAACTTAAGAGTTGGCGGAAGAGACACAAACAGGTACTGGATTGTTTTGATGTTTAAAATGAAATATCAATGATAATGAAGCTATTTGAAACGTCTGTCAGTCGTAGAGTAACCTTGACATGACGGGAAAAAAAGATATACTATCCTTGACCGATAAACTTTTTTCCTGAATTCCCTTGATTCATCCCCATGTCAATGAATTATATAAAATAATAATAAAACCAAATGACTGTGATTTCCCCTCCCACAAAATTATAATTACAATTATGATGATGATGATAATAATAATAATAATAATAATGATAATTATAAAGATGATAAAAACAATTAACAGTATCAATGAGATAAACGGGCTGTTCTAGATCCATCAAACCAAGTTTTGATTATGAACACAGAAATGAGGGAGAAAATGAAGACAAAAATGTTCTTTGTGTATTTCATCTCTCAAAACTTGTTTGAAGAAATATTAAAGAAAAAAACAAAGCCCTGAGACCCGTGAATTCCCATGGGTGCCTAATACTTATAAAACTTAATGACTATGATCCCCCTCCCCAAATAACGATAATAATCATAATAACAATATAACAATAGGGGCCTAATAAGAACTAGACTCGGAATTTGTCATCAAGTTGACAAATTAGGTGATCCGATCTATTGGGAAATCAATGATTTGAGTCCTGATCCCAATAGCCATGACCATACAGGTTTCATCTGTGTTGAGGGGACATTGGCCATGTGATGTTTGGAGTCTCATTCAGAAAAGGGAGTCAGACCCTCCATCTTTGGTACCGAATTCCGTATACACTAACGAAGATACAGAATGAAGTATGTTTAACCTTTGACCCCACTTTGCACAGACAAGATGGCATCTGAGCAAAATGTGGTTATTTTGTGAAATGATCCTTGTAACATGGTCTTTACGTGTGCAAAATATGGGAAGGATAGGACATGTATTCACCAAGATACAGGATGATACATTTATGACCTTTGACCCTAATTTACATACCCAAGATGACGTCTGATCAAGTAGTTGTTATTTTATGAAATAATGTACGTAACATGAACTAAACATGTGCAAAATATGGGGGTGATAAGGCCTGCTTTTCTTGAGTTATTGTAAAGAAAATTGCAGAAAGAAAGGAATATCTCAATACATCGAAGATAAGCTTTAATTTCAACCAAGTTTTTGGACGTGATCCCGACACGGTATGAAAATATGAAGGGCACACTTACGATAGCCCAAAGGCTCAGCTACAACATATCAAAATCTGGGAGAAATTCACCGAAGCATAAGTGAGCTAGTGCTCGAAAAGGACAGTCATGTCAATTTTCATTTCCAGAAAAACTGCACTCCCATAGAGATAACACGTAAGCTGGTCAAATTTGACAAGATTACATTCAATCCATTTTTACGAGGTGATGCCGTCATCCAAGCAAAATGTTGTTATTACATTTATGAAAGAACATTTAATAAGCTACAACATACTGAAATCTGGGTGAAAATTGGCAAAGGATAAGTGAGATACGCTCGAGTGAACTTGAAATTGGATGACGTCATTTTGAAAATTTACTTTTTTAACTTTATTAAGAAATTTGATATCTTTTAATCATTTTTCCAGCATCGCCAACCCATGAATTGACATGTACAACTCATCAGCTTTCAGAATATGTAAAAAAAATGGGGGGTCACCGTCCATCCTGATGAGTAAAATCGGATTCAAAATTGGCGGTTTTTCGGCATTGTTGGACTGTATATCGCCATTGACGCGCGCGCGGAATTTCAACTTTGACGGGTCCGTATGACGTCATATTAAGTTGGATTGACTTGAAACTTGGTAGAAATATTCCTTGACATTTTAGTCATCCGATAAGTGTGAAAAAACGGGAAATTTCTATTGCATATGAGCTGTGCGTGCGTATATATGCGCGCGCGTACGCGTCCGTCCAATTTTTTCAATTTTTCAAAAAATGCTCCAAATGGTCTGAAACGTGTGCAAAAAATTTGAGCTCGATTGGAGCATACAAATATTTCAACGCGCGCGTACGCGCGCTTTTTAATAATAAATATGAATTTTGATAATATGAGTAGAATGCGCTTGATTTGAAATATATGTGACGTAAATTTCATTGAAAAATTCCTTTCCATTAATGAGATATGCATGAAAATGTGTTTTCATATAATGACGTCATAGTGACGTCACGGTTGACTGATCACTATGATTTTATAAAATTTGTCGACTTTGGGACACGATACATATATGGTATAATTTTGAAATTGATACTATGAGAACTTTCTGAGTTAATAGATGCACAAATTTTGTCCAGAAATAAAGAAGAAGAAGAAGAACAAAGAATCAGTACAGATACAGAAGGTGATCCGAGAGGATACTCAGATCACCTAATAATAATATGATAATAATAATGATGATGTAGGCCTATAGTCTAAAGCAGATAAACAGATGGTTCTATGATATATCAAACCAAGTTTTGGTGATTAAAAACAAAAAGGGACCAATTGAAGGTGAAAATATTATACTTTTCTCTCATAACATGGGAAAAGAATTTATAGGAATGACAAAAAAAAGCGAGGTCTTGAGACCAGCTGTGGATTCCCTCGAGTGCCTGCATGGATGCAAGCGCAGGGGGTATAAATAATATCAAAATCACAGTGTCAATAGTATCTCCCTTTCAGACTGGAAGAATCTGTGGGCAGAACTTTCGGTGAATCTCATAAGCGTTTTTGGTAATTTGTGTGTGTTTTGGGGGGGGGGTGGTCATGGATAGAAGACAGGACAAGTAACGAAAAAATGAGAAAACTTTTCTTTTTATTTCATCAATATATAAAGATGTGCAAATCGTATATAAGAGAAAAAAAAATAAAACCCCTCAAACCCGTGGATTTCCACGGGTGCTGCTAGTAGTATTATAGTCATAACCAATACGAATGCTTATCAAAGCAGTTTGAGAAATGTCCGATTGAGATATATTTTGATAATAAAGCCAAGCCATGGGATGTGTTCTGTGGAGAAAATGCGCATACAAAACTCTTTTATATTCGCCTTGTGGACGTTGTATTCGTACCCCATGAAATACCATCAAAGCAATCATGTGAATATTCTCTGATATAGATATCTTCGAGATATAATAGGGATTTTTCTGTTCTAAGATGTGTCTTGTTTAGAAAAAAAAAAAGAAAGAATGGGCACTCTTATAATATGTGTGATAAGAAATATTTGTCATATTTGTAAAGACAGGTTTGAAATGTAACATGTAATAAGTTCAAGGTGCAGCATACTTCTCGGGAATCGCAGACATACAAATACATATTTACATACACTGTATAGTAGGGGGCGCAAGGGACTTTTCAGTTCAAATTCTTCCAAAAGCACCAAATTTGACACACATGTAGCCCAAACCATACTATTTCGATTTTTGATGGGCGCCAAGAAGGGCACCCTCTGGGACGGCCATATTGGCAAAATCCAATATGGCCGCTATGTAGGTTTAAAGGTCACTTGCAATTGAAAACATAATAAGGGTTACTACAATCTTTTAAAAAGTCAGTTTCAGAGGTTTTCTGGGTCAAGGAATTCGAATCTGAAGTTGTTTTTGTGGTCTGAAGTTAACTTTTCCTTATAAGGTCACCTAAAGGTCATTAAGGGGTCAAGCCATTGTATTCATAACAGGTAATTTAAAAATGGCTTGCCCATGGTCAATATTCCAGGAATGCCAGCCTTGGTAATAGAATTGCAGTTGTCAACGGCTGAAAAAACTCATATTTCTTGTGAAAGGCGCCCTCTGGGGCGGCATATTTGCAAAATGCAATATGACCGCCACCTACGTTTAAAGGCCAGTATATAACAATTAAAAACCTTACAAGTGTTACAGTAATTTGAAAAGTCAGCTTTAGCGGTTTTCTGTGTCAAGGAATTCGATTCTGAAGTTGTTTTTATGGTCTGATGTCAACTTTTCCTTATAAGGTCACCTTAAAGGTCATTTGGGGTGAAACTATTATATTCAAAATAAGTAATTTAAAAAAGGCTTGCCTATAGTCAGTATAGCAGGAATGCTAGCCTTGCTAATAGAATTGCAGTTGTTGAGGGCTGTGGGAGAGGGAGGGGTGGGCTTTCTCACGAGTAACATTAATATATCTAATTTCATGTCAAAGATTTCAAACACTAGGTATTCATTCATGAATAATGATAAGAACCCCTTTCTGAATGTAATAAGGTTCTACGGATCTTACATGTACTCAAATCGTTATTTCACAATTATTTCACAATTTAATTTGAAGACTTGGTCACTCTTCAATTTCACTTTCAAATGATTACTTACGGTAATTTTTTTCTGCATTATTTCAGTTATGGCCTGTTATTATTTGGCTACACAAGCTTTTAAGTGAGGTTCTGTCCAAAGCTATGAAATATCATAGTTCATGTCACAATCATTCCATTTTTTTTTTTTTTTTTACAGGCGCTAAGAGGAAAGGTCCTCACCAACCGGTCATATTTGTGGTATTCGATATGTTTGCATTCGCTTTAATGACAGCCAAAAGAGCTAGTTAGAATTATGGGTAATTCCCTTTCAAAGAGTTTTCAAGATTTGATTATTGGATTATTATTTTCATCTTCATCTGGAAGGAATGCGATAAAAGCATACTTATAAATTATGAGAAATAGAATCTTATTGCTACCTAATACATTAATAGTTCAGCAATAGGGGGGGGGGGGGGGGGAAGGCTACTCTCTATATTACCAGCGTCCTTGACGTTGCCACTAAAAAGAGAAGTGTTTTTATTTTTCTGTTGCAGTTCAGGGATCCTCAATCATAATAGATTTTCTTAATCCAGATTTAAATTCAATAGAATAATAATTGTGAAGTTCACTCCTAATATGGATGAAAAAAAAATAATAATTCTGTCGAGTTTAAGAGATTTTTAGTCAATCAGGTTGGCATCAGTTTGCTATTTTCGAACTTGTGTAAGAAAGTTCGATTCAAAAGTCCTTATAGGAAATTTTATGTGCCACCACAGCTAAATTATGCCGTTTAGAGAATATGACGGTCCTGGTGATGCCATGTAGGGAACAAGCATATTTCACAGGTGCCACAGTGACAGCATTAACGGGGTGCAGATTAGATATGCTATAGTACAACTTTCATGACACCGTCTAGGGTCTATTAAGATTCGATCCAAAGTGCTTGGACGCAAATGGGTATGATATCACAAGACTTTGTAAGTTGGTATCTTGTTGGTCTGAAGACTATAGGTTGCAACTCTAGTCTCCGCAACATCTCTATGACGCACGTCTCCTGGAGACGAGGCCAATCGAACATTTTCGATTTTTGCAGAGACTATTACTGGCTTCCAGCTTGTCTTGGAGACGTCTCTGCGAAGTCTCCATCACTGTGACCCTGTCGTGGGGACTAAATTTGTCTGCAACATCTTTGAGATGTCCCCTCATCTTGTGGAGACCCGTAATAACCTGTAATGACGATGAGATGGAGAAGTCGCTGAGAAAAGACATCTCTACTAAGTCCCTGCGACTGCAAAAGCTGTGCCGACATCCCCGTGACTTCTGAGCAAATAAGTTGTCCCTTTGTTTGAAGACGTCTTGGACGTCCCCCTGGAAATCGCGTTAGTTGTGACAGCAAAAATAATTTTCTTCGAAACTCTGGCATTGCGACAATGTCTCCTCCCATCAGATAGGCCTCAACCCCCCCCCCCCCCAACATTTTAAGTTTGCAGCAATATCAAACTACTGATCATGGCTCATCTGACACCTGCTCTACATTGTGCATTTTCACCTTCATTCATTCATTCATTCTTTCATTCATTCATTCATTCATTTTTTGTCCCCACCGAACGAGTTCGAGCAGGGGACTATGAAACGGGCTCCGTACGTGTGTGTGTCCGTGTGTCCGTCCGTCCGTGTGTCCGTCCGTGTGTGCGTCCGTGTGTGATCAAAATGTTCAAAATGCTACTCCTTCGCCATTTCTAACCCGATTTTGATTCTGTTTGCTTTATATGATAGCACTACATGGGAGCTTTGAAACTTCTATACAGAATTTTAGTTGTGACCTTTGACCTTGACCTTTGACCTATATTGTACATTTTGCTTCAAAATGCTACTCCTTCGCCATTTCTAACCCGATTTTGATTCCGTTCACTTTATATGATGGCACTAGGTGAGGGCTTCAAAACTTCTACACAGAATTTTGACCTTTGACTTCTTTGACCTTTGACCTTGATTTTTGACCTATATTGTACATTGCCTACAAAATGCTACTCCTTCGCTATTTCTAACCCGATTTTGATTCCGTTTGCTTTATGTGATGGCACTAGGTGAGGGCTTCAAAACTTCTACACAGAATTTTGACCTTTGACTTCTTTGACCTTTGACCTTGATTTTTGACCTATATTGTACATTTTGCTACAAAATGCTACTCCTTCGCCATTTGTAACCCGATTTCAATTCCGTTTGCTTTAAGTGATGGCACTAGGTGAGGGCTTCAAAACTTCTACACAGAATTTTGACCTTTGACTTCTTTGACCTTTGACCTTGATTTTTGACCTGTATTGTACATTTTGCTACCAAATGCTACTCCTTCGCCATTTCTAACCCGATTTCAATTCCGTTTGCTTATGTGATGGCACTAGGTGAGGGCTTCAAAACTTCTACACAGAATTTTGACCTTTGACTTCTTTGACCGTTGACCTTGATTTTTTTACCTATATTGTAAATTGGCTACAAAATGCTACTCCTTCGCCATTTCTAACCCGATTTCGATTCCGTTTGCTTTATGTGATGGCACTAGGTGAGGGCTTCAAAACTTCTACATAGAATTTTGACCTTTGACTTCTTTGACCTTTTACCTTCATCTTTTTACCTATATTGTACATTTTGCTACAAAATGCTACTTCCGGCGGGGACATATATTACGCACCGCGTAATTTCTACTTTTCCTTGTTTTTTTTCCATTTCCATTTTTTCCACATCCCAATGCATGCCTTGAAACAGCTGTAGTGCAAAAGAATGAAATTTGGTACTGAAGCATTGCAGAGAGTGGCTTATAGTAATTGCCATATACCTGTGCCATCTTTACTCCAACTCCACTCCCTGAAGTCAGGGATCACAACATGAACCATGCTGTCATGATTCCAGTAGAAACTCGCTTGGCACTCATCTTCGAAATGATGATACAGCGCCGCTTGAGCAGATTGGGTGGTTTCTGATGATCTGCTCCCATGTTATGATGAGATGATGCCTAAAATACCCTCGCTGACGCTGGCTGCAAATTAAACCTTGTTGCGCATCAGCCCTTGTTGCACATGAGCATGATTATTAAAGCGTTCTACCCGTTGCATGTGAACGGACTCAATGCCGTCGAGCTCGGGTCCAGGATGAAATCTGTGTAGTTAATGTGTCAGTGAGCTCTGGTTTGCTGACCCATATTACTTAGGCATTTTGCATGCCACATCAAAGCAAGTCTGAAGTAATGTCGCACCCTGTCAGTGCCTGTTGGGCTCTGGAAGAGAGGTATGCTGTACAGGAAAGAGCTGAATAGGCCGAACTTTCCACTACCAGGACTCACCTGTAACTTCCTCAGTTCAAAGGGATTTAAAAAAAAAAAAAGCAGACTACCGAAAATGTGATGTTATGGTCATCCGTGCGATTGTATACTGTTTTCAGAGAATGTCCTGCAACATTATGTCATCCTATCATGTAAGGATATCTTTGCGTAGATTTGTTTTATTAAGTTGCATTAAGTTGTTGGAAAGCTGAAGGGTTGTGAGATCACAATTCCTGTTGGATATTGCAGTCTCGAATCAGGTGCTCAGGATGAGGTGTCCGTCTCACTTATTAGGTGATACGCTATCAGCGTATCACCTATTGTGATTGTCAAAATCTCTCTTTATTTCTTTTTATTCTTCTTTCTTTCTGGACAATTTTGTGTCATCAATATCTCAAGAATGACATTACGGAATAACATGACATTTTCAGGGAACATGTCTCATGACAAAATCTAGCCACAATAAGGTTTTCATGACAGTAACATATCTATGACGTCATCTAGGCGCCATTTTGTGATTTTCGGACCATGTTACATGATCGATCATAACTTCATAACTAAAGGTCATTTCTGTATCATTTTCTGTGGACATTAAGTTTAGGTCACGCTCTATCTTACATGTTAATGCTAATTACCTAGGACATCATTACGCGCGCGTACGCGCGCATCAAACTTTTAAAAGGCTCAAAACAACTTTCCAATGGGAAATCTCGAAGTTTCAGACAATTTTAAGCGTTCCGCGCGTAGGCGTCCGTCCGCGCATTTTCGCGCGCAGTGCGCGTAAGCAACATGAAAATGCAATTGTTTTGACAGATTTGGATTCCTGATACATTAAGTAACAATATCCAATGATTTCCGATCAATTTTGACTTATAACAAAGGAATGCGCTGGCGTCAAAGTTGAAATTTCGTGTGCGCGTCTATGTGGAAATATAGCGAAAAACATGTCTTTGTTTATTTCGCCATAGCTCTTTAAAACGCAGGGTGACCCTATGTTTTTATTGCATATTACAAAAGCATATGAATTGAAAATAACATTTCAAGCATCAATATTTCCCGAAATACATTATGACGTCATCATATCATCATCTGAAATCAAAAAAGTGGAATTAATTTTTTTGAGGTACTGTTTCTGACATTCATTTGCTCGTATCTCTCTTGTTTAAGCTCAATATTATCCCAAATTCAGATATGTTTTACTTTGAACATTTGCCTTTCAAGTCCATGTCATGGTTTTGAAATTTGATGACATCATCATACCTTAAATTATGATTAAAGGTAAAGACTCAAAATCGGACAAATTTACGTGTATTGTCTATGGGAGGTGATTTTTTTTTAGACCATGCATTGACTTGACAACGTTTAAGCACCTTTATCTCAGCTGATTTTGCTCCATTTCCTCTGAAACTTATGTATGTTGTAGCTCAGACAATAAGCTGCAGTCATCATGCATTTTATATTTTAAAATCTCCTCATGAGGTCGACAATTTTGTAGTTAAAAACTGAAAATGAGAATGCAATCTGTACGGAACGATTGGCGATCGTTGTTTGCAACTGTATATTGGTCGAATCCACGCGGCCACATGTGGGAAGTTGAATAGCGCCATCTCCGTCAACAGTCACGATTGTATAATTAAAAATTTAAGTTTCGCAAACGATCTTCAGGACAGCCATTTGGCGTAATCGCTTAGCGCGCTGGGTGTTCATAACGCCATACGGGAAGGCGAGAAGTTCGACTCCCGCAGGACTTTTCCCTTTTTTTCTTTTTAACGCTAGTTACCCAGGTCATCATTAGGCGCGCGTAAGCGCGCGTCAAAATTTTAAAAGGCTCAAAACGACTTCCCAATGGGAAATCTCGAAGTTTCAGACAATTTTAAGCGTTTCAAACATTTTCTCGCGTGCGCGTCCGTCCGCGCAATTTCGCGCGCAGAGCACGTAAGCAACATGGAAATGCAATTTTTTTGACTGATTTGGATTCCTGATACTTTGAGTAACAATATCCATTGATTTCCGATCGATTTCGACCCATAACAAAGGAATGCACAGGCGTCAAAGTTGAAATTCCGCACGCGCGTCTTTCTGCAAATATAGTGGAAAAACATGTCTTTGTTTATTTTGTCATAGCTCTTTAAATCGTCCGTTGACCCTATATTTCTATTGCATATTACAAAAGCATATGAATTGTAAATAACATTCCAGGTATCAATATTACCAGGAAAACGCGATGACGTCATCATATCGTCATTTTATATAAAAAAAGTGGAATTGATTTTTTTGAGGTACTGTTTCTGACATTCATTTGCTTGTATCTCTGTTGTTTAACCTCAATATTATCCCAAATTCAGATATGTTGTACTTTGAACATTTGCCTCTCAAGTCCATGTGATGGTTTTGAAATATGATGACGTCATCATACTAGAAATTGTGATTAAAGGTAAAGACTTAAAATCGGACAAGTTTACGTGTTATGTCTATGGGAGGTGATTTTTTTTCAAACCATGCATTGACTTGACAACGTTTAAGCACCTTTACCTCATCTGATTTTGCTCCATTTCCTCTGAAACATAAATATGTTGTAGCTGAGACAATAAGCTTTAGTAATCATGCATTTTATGTTTTCAAATCTCCTCATCAGGTTGATAATTTTGTAGTTTAATACTGAAAATGAGAATGCAATCTGTACGGAACGATTCCCAATTTTTCTTTGCAACTGTATATTGATCGAATCCACGCTGCCACTTGTGGGAAGTTGAATAGCGCCATCACAAGTCAACACTGTCACGATAGTATTTAGATTTAAGTTTCGCACTCGATCTTCAGGACAGCCATGTGGCATAATCAGTTAGCGCGATGGTTGTTCATAATGCCATACCGGAAGGCGAGAGGTTCGACTCCCGCAGGACTTTTATCCGTTCTTTCTTTTTTTCTCTTTTTTTTCGGCAGTTCAGCTTTACCCCGATGTCATTTATCGTACTATTTTATCAAGTGTACTGTACGTAACCCGTGAACACGGCTGCTCTATTTCACTTGTTTTGTATTGGAGTTTGGAGATTGGGTTTGCTTCATTAATTTTGTCACACTTAATGTTGTAAATTGCCCCTTGTTACAGTGTCCCGCTTGCCCACTTTCGTTTGCTCTTTCCTTTTCTCTTCATTGGTTATTGTTATACTGTAACAGGATAGGTATAGGAACATGTACGTTTAAATAACTTGCAGGAATGGGAGCTGAATTGATTAACTCTAGTCCAGGTGTATGGCGTCTCGCTCATCTCTTTGAAATTCCAGGTTGTTATTGTTTGACCCAATAACGGAGTTGTAGACAGGTTATATGTTGCTATAGAGGTATCTTGTGCCACATGAGTGGAAAGCATCACTGTTTAGAAGTAGTAATGAACTTTTTCATGTTGTAAATGTTATAAAGATTTAAGATAAGATAAAAAATATTAAAGATACATTTCACATCCAATCTTCGGTACAGCCGTGTGGCTTTATAGTCGCTTATCGCGCTGCATGGTCATTATGCACTACCTTAGGACGAGATGTTCGAGACCCGCAGGACGCTATTATTTTTTTTCTCTCTCTCTCTTTCTTTGTTTTTCTTTTGGCAGTTCAGCTTTATTCCGATCGATGTCATTTATCGTATTATCTTATCAATTATACTACCCCACGACACACAGTCACTCAAGTTCCTTTTTTTTTTTTTTTGTCGGAGGCTGGAGGTTGGATTTGCTTCATTTATCATACGTATTGTTTAAATTGCCCTTGGTACAGTGCCCCGCTTGCCACCTTTCCTTTTCTCTTTCCTTTTCTCTACGTTTGTTCCTGTTACACTGTCACAAGACAGGTCGGAAAATAATTTACATAACTCAACTGGAGCAGGAATGGCAACTGAATGAATTAACTCTAGGCCAGGTGTATGGCGTCTCGCTCATCTCTTTGAAATTCCAGGATGTTATTGTTTGACGCAATAACGGAGTTGTAGACAGGTTTTATGTTGCTATAGAGGTATCTTGTGCCACATGAGTAGAAGGCATCACTGTTTAGTAGTAGTAATGAACTTTTTCATGTCCCTCCATGTCAATTATAGTGTGGTTTAAAGGGGTTGTGTGTCTATCTGCCAAAGAAAAGGAAAAACTTATTTTCGTCATAGCTGTTTCTCTATACGTAACCGTAGGTAATGAGTGTTGTCGGTATCTGAGCAGTGAAGAACAGAGCATCAGGCTAAAATCCCCCTTAGTTATACGCGCTAAGCGTTCAATTTGATATATCTTTCTTTATGTAGTCAATCACTGCTAATGGAGTTACAGAATGATGTTATGACACGTTTCACTGAAAGTTTGTAAAGCAAAGTTTATGTACAAGGCAAGCAATTGTACATGAATAATACCTACCATTGATTTCAGAGGAAAATTATGGTATGCCTAAATGTAAGGGTATCATTGCTTTGGAATTGCTGAGACAATATGCTTGGCACGAGGGCTTCCACTTCTAATAACTGATCCCTTTGAAGATGTGTCGGTCACGGGTGATCGTCATGATTCATCTTTCACGTAGAAGCTTACGTTCCACACTCTTGGTTCGAGAAGACTTACCATCATACTTCAAATTGTTATTAAAGGTAAAGACTCAAAATCAGACAAGTTTACGTGTTATGTCTATGGGAGGTGATTTTTTTTTTTTTTAATGTGCATTGACTTGACAACGTTTAAGCACCTTTATCTCACAGCTGATTTTGCTCCATTTCCTCTGTAACTTAAGAGGAACAATAAGCTGCAGTAATCATGCATTTTATTCTTTGAAATCTCCTCATCAGTTTGACAATTTTGCAGTTTAAAACTGAAAATTAGAATGGAATGTGGACAAAACGATTCCTGATTCATCTTTCACATACATAAGTTTACGTTCCTCGAGACGTATGGCCGAGTGGTTAAAGGCGACGTCTCAGAGACTTGAGGTTGCACACGTGCGGGTTCGAACCCCACAAGATCACGAAACAAAATACTTATCTATTTTACTCTTTTTCTTCAATTTTGTATTACATATTCGTCCATGTAGAAATCACATTCGTATATAAACGCACCTATACACACACACAGACACACACACACCACACACCATATCCCTCCTTTTTTGTGTTGGAGACCATATTGCTTCGACTGCTGCAAAATTTTGCAGGCTGACTTTGTCAAACCAATCATAGTATGTAATGACGACGACGGAGGTGTCGTACTTTGAACAATTGTCTTTCAAGACCATGTCATTGTTTTGTACTTTGATGACGTCATCACACTGAAAATTGTGATTAAAGGCAAGGTATCAAAACCAGCCGATTATAAGTTTTATGTTTACGGCACGTATTTTTCCCAAGTTGCAAGAAATGGCATAGCGACATCAGTAGTTACAAGGCCGCATTTCCGTCTAGCAATGCAATACATGTTCACGCGGCCACGTTGGTTGAGTGGGCATTGACTTTTCTCCCTGTAATATCTATACATTTCTTTTTTGCCTTACCATTTCCGTGGATGTCCCGTGGCCGAGAGGTTAGAGAAACGGTTTTGCATGCACGCTCAATATAACGTCAATGTGCCTATATCACATTCTTTTCCTTGTCGATCACAGATGACCGACATCTGATGACCTCAAGCGTATCACCTAACTCGTCAGTCTGACGAGTTACATATCTCGTTTTCTTTAGGATCAGTATCCTATACACAGGGCTGCACACCAACCCATTTTTCTGCCAGCCCGACCTGTCTCTGTCGGACCAGTAAATACCCCGTCTTACCAATTTTTTACTGGTCCGAACAAAAAATTTACTGGTCAACAACAACCTAAAAAAGCATCAAATGACTTGCAAATTTATTTTTATGTTTTTTGTCGACTACTATTACCCCCCCCCCCCCCCAAAAAAAAAGGACATTTTACAGATTAATATTTTGTAAACTTGCATTGTTTATGGATCATTACATTGAGAAGGAACAAAAAGGAATAATTTGTGAATTGATTTGTTGATACAAAAAAGAAGATAAAAAAAAAAGAAGGGATTGAAATGCGGTTTTGAACTTTCCTCCGAAAATTTCTTCGCGTATCTTCTATGCATTCTTGAAAGTACACTGCAGGGTCAAATTTGTGATGCTTTGTACTCCTGTCTCTTCTTGTATAGAACCATTTTAAAAGAATTGAATGTTTGTTTGTGAATTAAAGTGTAAAATGATTATGAACAAAATCAGATTGTATCAAATGCGTTTGTGACTTTTTGTAAAACATCGGCGCACGTAGAGTAACACACTCTTGGTGCTCAGCTGGATTGCGATGATTTCATGAATTATTTTAGCTGTAGTAATTTCTGATGCACATGTCAGAAGGGGTTCTTTATTTTTCTCCCTATAATCTCTTCGCATTTGTGCATGCTCTCTTGAAAGGTATATGCGGCAGAGTCGAATTCGCGATCCTTTTTGCGCCTATTTCTACCTCAAATATCAGCGGGATTGTGACGATTTCATGAACCACTTCGGATGTAATCTTTTGTGATGAACACACCAGAATGGTTGAAAATGCGCCCTTTATTTTTCTCCCAATAATCTCTTCGCATTTCGTAAATGCGTCCTCTCGGATTAGAAGATATGACACGGCCGAATTCATGATTCTTTTTGCACCTCGTTTCCTCAAACTTCAATGGGATTGCGATGATTTCATGAATTATTTCGGCTGTAATCTTTTTTTGATGCACGTGCCAAGAGCGGTTGAAAATGTGTCCTTTATTTTTTCCCGATAAAATCTTCGAATTTCGTAAATGCGTTCTTAAAAGATATACAACACGGCCGAATTCACAATCCTTTTTGCGCCTATTTTTACCTCAAATATCAGCAGGATTGTTACGATTTCATGAATTACTATGGCTGTAATCTTTTACGATGCACGCGCCAAAAGGGGTTGAAAACGTGTCCTTTACTTTTTCCCGATAATCTCTTCGCATTTCGTAAATGCGTCCTCTCGGATGAGAAGATATTCACGGCCGAATTCATGATTCTTTTTGCGCCTTTATTGTCTCCTCAAACTTTAATGGAATTGCGGTGATTTCATGAATTATTTCGGCTGTAATCTTTTCTGATGCATGCACCAGAAGGGTTGAAAATGCATTCTTTATTTTTCTCCCGAATATCTCTTCGCATTTGTGAATGCGTTTTTGAAAGACACACAGCATGCAGGGCCGAATTTGAGATCCTTTTTGCGCCTATTGTTTCCTCAAATTTCAACGGGATTGCGATGATTTCATGGATAATTAATTCTGCTGTAATCTTTATGACGCACGCGCCATAACAATTAGACCAAAGAGTAATTGGACGAAATGATGACTAGACCAACTGGTTATTAGACCAACTGATATTAAACAGTCTATTAGACCAACTGGCTGTAGACCAAGTGGTAATAGAGTGTAAACGGATCCGGACAATAGCCTCTTTGAAATGGTTGTTCGAAGGTTAAATATAAATTCAAAACTCGTCTTTTAATATTACATGACAAAAAGTACCAAAGCACCCTTTCGGCCAAACCGGGGGGGGGGGCTTTGGACGAGGGGTTCCAGTCAACGCGACGCGACCCAACGCTCCCAACGCACCCTTTCGGCAAAACCGGGGGGGGGGGGGGGGGGGCTTTGGACGAAGGGTGGTGTTCCCATTAACGCGACGCGCCACCACCCAACCCACCCTTTCGGCACAAGCCTATTTGGATAATCATGCATTATGGCGGAGGCATACCAGTCGCCATAGTGACATTTCTATTTTTTTTTTAACCTGGTCCAACCTCTCTGTTGCACCTGTACATGTAGGTACCCAGTTTTGCCATTATTTATGGGGGTAATTCCTGAAAAAGTTACTGGTCTGACAGTGATTTTTACTGGTCGGGGAACGTCGGACCAGTGCCAGTGTGCAGCATTGCTAATAAATATGAATGTTCATATTCATGAGCAAGTTGAAATGGCATGTAATTTTGTCATACTGTATGAATTTTGGAAAATTGTTGCTTCTAGCTAATGCAGGTAAAAGGATATACAGTCAAACCTGTCTATAGCGGCCACCCAAGGGAGACGGAAAAAGTGGCCGTTATAGACAGGTGGCCGCTATAGACAGGTAATCCAACTTTGTGTGCATTGCTTACATGTACATGTATCATTGTTGTATCCTTACATGTACATGTACAGTGTATGTGTGTACGTATGCATACACCGTGTTTCATGCATTTAACCATGCCGGTGTACATGATATTGTTGCACAGTAGCATGTTTATTGTCGTGAAGAATCGTGCATTATTATGACTGAATGAGGGATGAATGCAGCGGTGGCGATCACTTTAAAACGTTGCTCGCACGGCTACCAAACAGAAAAATACGCTGAATTATCGGCTTGGCTACGGCTCCATTGGGTTTTTGGCCGCTATAGACAGGTTAATATCTCCCGCGGGAAACAAAATTTGTGGCCGCTGGCCGCGTTAGACAGGTGGCCGCTATACACAGGGTCTTTAACAGGGCTTTTCTCTCGGGGGGATTTTGCAGTGGCCGCTATAGACAGGTGGCCGCTAAGGCAGGTTTGACTGTACTTCCATACCAAAATATATCAGAGGTAATATTTGTTCTTTTTTATTTTTGGCAGTTTTATGGCAAGCTTTACAGTTACACAGCTCAACTGTGAGACTTTTGTCAGTTAGGTAGGCCCCCTATATAAAATGAATAAGAAATTGTGATAACAGGACATCTTCAACTTGCTGATTTTGACATTTATAATGACTGATCCCTAAATTTTGCCTGAAATACCTGAATAACCCATGATGACACCCAGTAAGTCACATACTTGTAGCAGAGGGCCAGTCAAAGGGTCCAATCCTGAGCCTGAGGAGTTCCATGGCCATGTGATGTATCCATGGGGTATGTTTCTGTTTCCAGTGATCATTGAGTTAAGACTTGAAGGTATAAACTGATTGTTGTCTTGCTGACAGCTTCTGCACATAGGTTATTCCAAGAATTTACTATACTTTCTGGCTGAAGGGGTTTACTGAAGGGATGGTGTAGTATTGGCAGAGATGAGGATTGAGCTTTGAACTTTATACAAGATACATAGAAACCACTAATGAAATGTTGTAGGGCATTCCATTTTTGGAGGAATTCAAACTTTATTTGATGAAAACTGGTTTTGGAATAGCTGGGATATTTAAAACAAAAATCAAAACAAAAACAAAACAAAGGTAAAACAAAGTGGTCCTTGGGGATGGGTCCCCCACCTTTTCTTTCTTAGCCAAGTTTAGGTCCTCTTTGATTTTGGATATCTCGGCCATTTCAAAACCAATTTTTCAACTATACAAATATTGATATCCTCCTACAGTAGAATTTAATATGTGCTTTTTCATATTTCATAAGCAGTTTCTCATTATCTCACAAAGAAGTATTAAACTGGGCCCCATTTTATCAAAAGAGAGAATCGATTTTTTAAATTTCATTAACACACAGGCTGCCATAGACTTACAGTTGAAATCAACTATATAATCAATCTTAACTCTTAAAGCAGGGCCCTGAAGCCAGGTCTCAACCAAAAACTGCACCATCCCTTTAACCTCTTACTTGTTCACCAATTTTTTTTTTCTACAATTTTTACTTTTATGACACTTGTAATTAGATCATTGTGTGATAACACAAGAGAAGAGAAATCAGGGCAGTCAAATTTTTCCTGCTCCTCTGGCCACTGATTGACAAATTAGCTGAAAATATACCTGAACCTTGCCTGTTAGGTCTAACATCACACCTTAGAATTTGAAATATTTACCCCAACAGGAATTTATGGAAACATGTTCTTTCCTTGTCTTAGGTAAAAAAAAGAGAAAAAATAACAACATTTAGACTGGGGTACGTTAACAAGGACACCATGGTGTGACTTGATGAGCCCTTTAAACTTACTGTATGATTAATTGTTATGCCATAAATTGCCCTGAAATGTTTGTAACGTCTAGATATTTCTAAAAGTTTGAATATTTATTTTGAATCTGTTGACAAGATAGCCATAAGATCATGCATAATGCAGGTTCACTGTTGTATTCATAGATGGGAGTGACCGTTGCTGTCTTAACCCTAACTTAAGCAGAAGGGCCCTGTAGCCCAACCCTCACTCACCCTCTAGGTATTTTCTTTCTCTGACTAGGACAGGCTAGACTTTTGCTTTTACATTTCATGACCCTTTTCTCTGTCTCCCACATGTTTTGATACTATTAACACATTTTGTTTGGGTCAAACCCTAACTTCATGTGTCAGATTACAATTAGGAGAGCCTACACTGTAAGAGTTCCCAAAACAGCCTCATTAGAGATAAGTCTTACTGAATCCAGAGTGTATGATTAACTTTGTATATCATGATTTGGAAGATGACGTGGGTCGATATTTGAGTACAATTCAATGAATTGATAAAGTTTTCACCTAATACTTTCCACACTTAAGCTTTGACTTTATGGGTCACACATTTGTGTTTCTGCTCGTTTTGAAGGGCGGTTACATCTTTCAAATATGATCAGTTGTTACGATGGCGTAGATTGCTCTGATTTTTTTTCCCCTGTTACACTCTTTCACTGTCCCCTTAATCCAATCCATTAGATGGATTGGAACATCTGTCTCTAAACAGAGCTTTTTTCTTACATCAAAGCTAGTGTCATGCCTATTGACCCCAAATTCGGGTCAACAGGGACAGTGCCATTTTATTTAAAAAAATACTCATCCCCCTACTATCTAATTTTTTCACAATACCAAATTAAAAGTTTTCTAAGTGGACATAAAATTCCCACATAAGATAAGATTGAATCTTTGGGCTGCATGAAAAAAAGAAAAAAAAAAAGATCTAGCCCTACCATCAGGAGAATAGTAAAATTGTCCCTATTCAACCCATTTTATGGTACCGGGCCTTATTTTGACTTTGAACCTTGGTATATAGGGTAGATATCTTTAAAAAAAAGCCAAAAACCAAAGAAAACAAAACAAAACAAAACACCCTTAACTCTTCCTTCAATTTCAACTACCGGTAACGCTGCTACGGAGCGACCGGCTGCTCGGCGGCCGCTCTTTGCTACCCTGCCGTGTGAGCATAGTGCTGCTCTGTGAGTGAGCTGCATACCACACAGCTGCTTGTGGCTAGACTGGCACAGATCATTCACTATACTCCAAGCATGAAATCACATGAACAAATATCAAACATTTGATCAAACATGCAGTATTAGACTTCTCAAAGAAGAAATGAGTTTCATGTACCCTAAATAGACCTTCATGCATGATAAAAGTGAGAGTTTTTACAGAGATTTAGTAAACTGACATGACAACAAATAAAACTTATTGGGCCAAGTTAAAGACACCCAGTCGCGAGGATACATGGACATATTTCAGCCGCGGGCGGCAGCACGTAAACTCGCTTCCGAAGTTGCTACGAAGCGAAATGTGTGTGTGCGCAAGACATCCCTAAAGCAATGTATCGCGCTATAGTATCTCGTTTGCTCGCTTGATTGATCTGAGCGCGGGGAGTACGTTTTGTGTAATGTGAATTGAATGTATGGTATACTGTATGTACTGTGTGATGCAATGTTCGCATGAGCTATAGTAGCTAGCTGCCTATACTTCGTACGACTACAGTGTACGCCTTCTCTTCATCGCACCGTCGATCGTCGTCACTCGTTAACTACACTGTAATCGTCAGATCAGATTATATATAGGTGGGGTGGCCATCATGGACGATGACACATCGTCATGGGTAGCGGATATTACCGCCGAGTTGTCCATTCTGAACGCGGACGATTGGGTCGGAGACCCTGTGTCTTGTATGGTAGCCCTACTACATATCGACCACCCTTATTGAAACCGACCGCGTATAATTCGCGCACTGAACACTTAGTTCGCACTTCTCTGCGCGCAAAGCACATAAAAATGGATGGGCTTTGAATGTAGATGAGGATGGTGTGGGAAAACGCGATAATTCATTGTTCATTAATGGTTTTAATCAAGGACAAAATTTCGAATGAATATTTTCATTGAATCGTAATGACAGCACAATGTAATGTCTATGGAAGTTTCTAAAAGGCTTCTAAAAAGCTTCGTACAACACGGTGTTCAATACGACTCGGTTTGCGTGCATTGTCAATGCAAAAACATTTTACCGCGGGGAGCTGAAACGAGGCCACGCAAGTTCGTCGGCGATATTTTTGCACTGAAATTTCGAATCGAAAACGGAACAACGGCATTTGATAGAGCTGGATTTTCTCAATCACGTAGGTCAAGTTTTTTTACGTGAATTTCAGTGTTAAATATTCTTATCAAGCAGATAAATATTAGGCGGTCGATTAGTAGTAGGTCCAACCATACTTGCCCTGGCGTGTGTAAATTCAGGACGGGGAAGCGACTGTGCCCGTGCAGCTAGGGCCAACGGCCACAGTTGCACTGCACAGTGTACCTGTGGCCGTGGTAGAAGGGGGCCGTGCACCAACCGACATACCTTCAAGTCGAAGTAGGGCCTAAACTAGAATCTATTATTGTTAGATCTATCATCTTTGAACCTATAGTTCCCCTGTTTAAACGTTAGAGTTCTACCAGATCTATTGGGTTAGACTACATGTATGATGGAGCTTGCGATAGATCTATTCATTTTTTTAAAATTTATTTGCAAATCCTAAATCATATTCTTAGGGAATTTGCGTAACATGATTGATATGAAAAACTTCTCATTTAATGGGACTAATGACATTAAACTGACCCAGCAAATGTCATTTCAATTACGGCATTATCATAATTTGACATAAATGAGAACTTCGAGAAGTTTTTCGCGGAATTATACATAGAAAAATAGGCCTACTTGTCGATCAAACGCAAATGCCCTAAAGTTACTGATACTAGATTAGAAAAAGTCATTCCACTTCAATCATTGATTCATGTGTAGACTTCTACTTACACATCATCTGGATCTGGATTCCTTGAAGTTGTTGACTTGGCCAGCTGGGGTTGCTTGATTGGCGTAATCCGTGGCAACACAATTCCACCGTGCATGTCGTAACACGAATTTGCACATTCTAAATAAAAATTCCTGCAAAACTGTTCATGCAACTCCAGCAAGTGGAAAGCAAATTTTTCATCGGCACGCTGATGCTGAAGCCTCCTCCTCTGGTCTCTTACTTGTCCTCCAGCTAAGAACACGTCTCTCTGCGTTCTCCACTCGTCGATAGCGTCAAACAAGTAGATACGTTGCCTCGAGTTGGACGGCTGTTTGATCTCCATTGTGAGGTTTCATTACTAAACCAAAGCCAAGGCTAAGCCGAAACAGTACAGCACTTTTTATTGCAAACAGTACACGCATACCACACACAATATTGATATTGACATACCGGTACCGATGACTTTCTATCAACTTTGTTATGTTACGAACCGGCCCAACGTACTGTAAGCTGTACGTATAACACATGCAGCTGACGCAGCAGACAACATTGCACGATGAGATCATAACAACCTGCCATATGGCCATATGCATTGCAACTTGCTATACATGAAGAGTTTTAATATTTCTTCATCAAAGCATATTTATAAATACCAAATATTAAACAACGTAATATATGAATAATTCTGATATTGTTATGTAATATTTTCAGACATTTTGAAATATTATTGCTTAGATTGCTGAAATTGGCACCATAGTGCATATAAACAGAGACTGGAGCCAGATACGTACGTACGTACACCCGACAGCTCTCACTACTTGTTGTGTCGCGGACCGGGAGAGATTTTCATGCGCATGGCTGTTGTGCGGTTTTGTGCATGCACCCATTCGGCCCCATTCGGTAGGTATTCGGGCGTCCATGTTGAAATTACAGTGGACAGCTCGCACGGCGCTCGTGCCCCATCTGGTTTTCGCTGGTGCGCTGCGTAGCGTCGTGTTCGGCATTCGGTACGTACGGGGGTACAATAACGGGAGGAGCAGCTTGTCGTGCTTTTCTACTGAGCTGCGAATCGCCTGCGACGACCGGCTGCCTTTAATACACCGTGCAGAAAATGAACGTGCGCCTATGGCGATCACGAACCACGACAAAAATGTCTGAATTATATCAATTTTCAATTTTATGTCATTATACCTCAAAATGCTCAAAATGGTCTGAAACGTATGCAAACTGATTCTTAGCTTCAAAGGAGCATTTTAAGATTTTAGCACATGCATACATGCACATACACGTCAGGGCACTTTTTTTTTTTTTAAACAATATACATGTAAAATATTACATGAAATATGTATACTACTAAGTTTCATTGCAAAATAACCTTTAGAAAAGGAGATAATGACAATATGTGATTTTAGAAAATGATGTCATACTGACATCACGGTTAAGTGATCAAATGGAAAAAGAATATTATAGCAATGTAAGCCCATGAGACATAAGTGATAAAAGTTTCAAGAGCTAAGAGCTTGAACTTTTAGGGATAATTTATACACAAGATTTGTACAGAAAGAAAAATAAAAACAAAAGAAAGAATACATACAGAAACAAAAGGTGATCCATGAGTTTTCATGGATAATGTAATTAAAAAGTGCATTGAGATGACTGGGTATGGTATAGTTTGTCATGGTTGACACTTGCTTTTGCTTTTGCTTCTACTATTAGGGGATGTGTGCAGGGTTTGTCGATCTGAGGGCAGCCATGACCGGCCACTCTTCCATCCTTGCATCTGCACAGGTAGCATCCGCTATATCCATCAGGACTGGTGAGTGAAATCCAAAGCCACAGTGTCTACGATTCATGTCCTTCCTGAGCTTGTTCACAGTATGCATAAGGTTCATTTGTATAGCTCTTGAAATGGAATGCTAATCATTTATTAGTGGATAACTGAACCAGAGTCTGCTAAATCTTATGAAGTTATTTATGCTTTAAGAAGGTTTATACTTTGCTTTGTGATATCCCCATAGAATATTTGTCAGGCTGTGTGTATATGCATTCATATTCACCCATCTTGTGCTTATTGGTCCTTTTGGAGATGACATTGATCTCAAATGTTAATCATGTGTTTCATTCTTTCAAACTCTTCTTATATTAATACAGCCTGGTGCAATGGCTGAAACACAGCAAGAAGGAATACTGTGAGCTGTGCATGCACAAATTCACATTTGCTCCAAGTAAGTAACTTTACCTTTTGTTGTGTGGTACTCGGGCCACCCAGCATCATTGCACTAATCATCCCTGTAAAAATTTAGTTTTTACATGGAGAGATTTATTGCACCAAGTTTACACCTTGAATTAAGGATTGATAGCTAAAATCCAGTCAGTGGGGAGAGCAATTGAGGAGAACAACCTTTTCCACTCAAGGCTACCATAATTCTCCTAGTTTAAAGTCCAAAATACAGTTTGTACATCGCAGTGCATTCCTCTGATGGTCCAAGCTTCTTTTCTGTTTTGACCATCATACAGGGATGTGTATTGGGGACTGGATTGTTGACTCATTCTAATCTTAATGGGCCAGATGCATAAAAGCTAGCAATTGCTTGTGCTAGCCTTTTGCTTGAATCAGTATGCATGAAGAATTTGTATACATAAAAACAAGCAATTGCTTGCAAGCAAAAGCTTTTGCTTGCTGCCCGCAAGCAGTTGCTCAGAGATCAAGCATTTGCTTAAAAGAAACCTGTGCATAAAAACAGACCTTTTGCTTGTTCTTGCTAGCAAGTGCTTACAATTTTCCAAGCTCTGTTAAATGAGCTTGAGCTTTTGCTTAACTGGGACGTTTGCTTTTAAGTATCATTTTCATATTCATAACCGAAAGACCAAACTTGTGCAGGAGTGGTATAAATCTACAAGAAATTAGTCTTAAGTTGTGTAAGAAGCCTTTTCGTTTCAACAACAAGAATGTCCAGTGGTTAGCACGCAAAATGTGATGAGAAACAGGTAGGATGTCTGACATCTGTGGAGAGCAAGGAAACCTCTCTCCACGTGCGACCTTGCAGATCCGGGCTACTATAAGCAGTGATGGGAATCAGCCAGTAGGCCTACATGTGTGTGTATGGATTTATGTGAGCGTCTATGTGTATGTGCATTCTGAATGTCATTCATAGCTCTTCTGCTATGTCAGGAAATGTTTCCGCACACACACATGCCCTTTCAAATACTCAAAAACACGATATATTCGCGGCATGAAAATTTCGCGTGTTGGAGCCGACAGCCTTTCTGCAGCATGAAATTTTCGTGACTTACCACTGGCATCCAATGCATATTGTGTAGGCAAGAACTTTCGCGTGCATTTTGATTTCGTGAATGTTGCCGCTCTCGAAATTCGTGAAATTAAAATGCATGCGAACATTCCTCATTTTACAGTACATGCTGTCACACTCATCTTTGTTCTTGTGTTCGCTCAGGCATGACGTGAAAATGCAAGCAATTGCTTTAATGTGCAGGAGAAGCAAAAGGTATTTAAGCACAAGCAAAGGGTTTTATGCATCTGGATTTAAACAATTGCTTGAGCTAGATATTTTACTAGAAGACCTTGCGCTTGTGCTTGAAGCAATTGCCTTCAAGCAATTGCTAGTTTTATACATTCAGCCCAATGAGAATGGGCAGCAGGCTTAATCATATACGATATATTGATAGTGGCAGAAAGGGGTAGAATGTGGTTTTGAGAAAGTAATCGTATGTAGGGAAGGAGACAGACTGATTGGAGAGCGAGGAAGTTAAATGTCAGGTCTTTTGTAAAAACTAAGGGGTCGGATGCATAAAAACTAGGAGTTACTTGTCTAGCCATTTGTTTGAATCCATATGTATAAAAACAAGCAAGTGCATGTGAGCAAAAGCTTTTGCTAGCAAGCACAAGCAATTGCTTACTGCCTGCAAGCAGTTGCTAAGAGACTCAGCACATGCTTAAAAATGTATGCATAAAACGTACCTTTTGCTTGTTCTTGCTAGCAATTCTCATGATTTTCCAAGCTCTGTAAAACAAGCTTAAGCTTTTGCTTATTAAAGGCATAATTTACCATTTGCAGATGAAAGCATCAGTGCTTTAAAATAGTTCTAAAATGTGAGTTAGGGATAGAAACAACCACTGTCAAAATTTTAATCCGTATAATCGATGTTAAGTGTTGTTAAATACACGAAATGTGAACAATAGTTATAATAAAAATGTTTCCAGACTAAACCGTATACAGTTACGGTTTATTGAGAAAAACCCTGATATTTCCTTATATTTTAGGTTTTATTGCAAATATTTCATATGGTAGGATGTTTTATGATACAACAGACCTACACATATGCATCAAATGTGATATCTTGAACATTTTTGAAATCACTGCTCCCAAAGGTAAACTGGACCTTTAAAACTGGGACGTTTGCTTTTAAGTATCATTTCCATATTCATAACCGTAAAGACCAGACTTGTGCAGGAGTGGTATAAATTTACAAGAAATTTCGTCTTAAGTTGTGGAAGAAGCCTTTTCATTTCAACATCAAGAATGTCCAGTGGTTAGCATGCAAAATGTGATGAGAAACAAGTGGGATGTCTGACATCTGTGGAGAGCAAGGAGACCTCTCTCCACGTGTGACCTTGCAAATCCAGGCTACTATAAGCAGTGATGGTAATCAGCCAGTAGGCCTACATGTGTGTGTATGGATGTGTGTGAGCGTCTGTGTGTATGTGCATTATGAGTGTCATTCATAGCTCTTCTGCTACGTCAGGAAATGTTTCCGCACACACATGCCCTTTCAAATACATGCAGTCACACCCGCCTTTGTTCTTGTGTTCGCACAGGCATGACGTTCCTTTTGTTAAAAATGCAAGCAATTCTCACTATGGCCAATACGCAAAAAAGTACCCGGATGTGGCTTTTTCGTCAAGATTTAGTGCACTTCCGGGACTCTGGCACTTCCGGTGCGGGGCATATTTTGCACAGCACTAGCGTGTGTGTACGTGTACGTACCTAGCACCGTGCCGGCCACAGATACAGTATCTACCAAAATAAACTTTGCGTTAATGTTAGCCGTAACGCAAGTGGCAATCGGTACTGCGGTAATTTTTTTGTGCGTTACAATTAACGATCGCTGTGCATGACTCTGCTTTAGTTAGAAACGTTAGCTGCGTTACTTTGGCCTCTGCGTTAATTTTTGCATTAGCGGAGATGGCAAGGGATCTCATAGATTGCGAGACTTCAGTGGCAGATTCAATTGGTTTTTACGGAGGGTTTCTTACCAGTGAAAGATACACTACATTGCCGATAAGATTTGACACTCCGTTCGATATTTGACAGAAAGATCGGTCTGTATCTGGTCGTCGGAATAGGCTGTGTTCGGTGGAGACTGCATCTGGCTTCATGGATCCCTTCCGGAGGAGAGCCGATAAAGTCAAACAATGATAAGAGACTCCTCCAGACAGACAGATTTTTCTGTCTATAGTTCGATATAAAACTTATTCATCACGCAACACCAATCGAAACACAGTATGATCATCACTATAGCAGTGAAAGTAACTAGCTGCTCACTCAATCGCGTGGTACCATTCTCAAAGTTGATGGTCCCAACCCCCTGCTGGTTGGTGCACAACTCACCTGCGAGTGTCGATGTAGATCACATGCACAAGGCGCAAGACAACATGCTACACTCCTTTCAATTGCGTGATTTCATGCGTACTAAGCTCCTTATCTGCGAGTTATTTCTATTGTCGCCATAGGGACATTCGTCCCAAGTTCATTCAGGAAATATACACTTTCAGTTTGGTCAAAAACTTGAAAATTGCAAAACTGGCCTCTGAATTTCATTGCTGTGGAAGAGCAATACCGAGCATGTCTGACTTCAAAGCCAAGTGGAATGTTCCAAGGCATTCCATTGTCACTTTTTAGAACTTATGCATATGTATTTGCATGAATTACAAGCATTTCTACTCCATGTTTGGAGCTCCATGAAAATACCTAAGTGGTAAAGGAAAGGATTTCACAATCACCGAGAAAATTTCTTTGTTCAGGTATGATTTTAAATACATTTATTTATTTGTACATGTACCACATTTAACAAATACATGTACTCAAAAAAAATTGTTAAAAGGGCCTTTAAAGTTTAAATGATACTGAGTGGAACCTCTTTATAATGAAATCCTTGAGATCATGAAAATTACCTAGTTATGTAATGTTTCCTGTTATATCAGGGTTAAAAAAAAAAAAAAAAAAAGGAGAGCGAGCTGGGACCAGCACAACCACCTCATTATACATGATTATGTTATACCAGGCTTCATAGTAACAAGGCTCTACTGTACTGAAAAAAAAAAAAAAAAAAAAAATGGGGGGGGGGGATGGAGATGGACTGAGAGTAACAACGTTTAGCTTAAAATTTTAACATGTCATAAATTGTGGTTCCTGCATACAAGTTATACAAAATGTGACATATTTAACTCCATAAAGGTCATGTATTCTGTAGCGTTCTATTGAGGAAAGAATTAGAAATTATTGAAGAGAAACCAAACAATGGATAGCAAATGATTATTGGAGAGAACTGGCAATTTGTACTTATATTCACAGGATTTTTTTTTTCTTCTTGCTTCTCATACTTCATGTAAATTATAAAGAAATGCTTCATGGAAAAAAAAAATAAATCTAATACTGATGACCTTAAATATCAAAATCATAGAGCATCTTTATTAGTACAGGTAAATCCCATTAGAACGAATTGCTTGGGACCACGAGAAATACTTCGTTATAAGTGAATTTGGTTATATGCAAATGGCTGTGTCGTTGGTTCGTACATGTAGAGAATCCTGACTTCAACTAGCATTGCTTCGTTGTAAGGGATCATTCGTTATAAGCGACTTCGTTAAAACAGGATTTATCTGTATATCCAAGGAGCTTAAAAAAGCTCTTTGGTATATCCAGTGCATTTTTATACTTTTTGAATTTCAATTGCACAAAAGAACCCTGCTTGATGGAGAGGAAATTTGCACCATGAAAACAATCATATCATGCATGCATATATGGGATATATGGCGACAATTAAGTCCTTCACAACTTGATCAATATCATGCCAATAGAATACTGGCAATTTTTGTGTGTGTGTGTGTGAGCAGTGTGGTGATGATAATTCAAAGATTGACATCAGTTTTATTTCACAAGGAGTTCATCAATTTTTTAAAATGTATTTTTGGAGATTTTTGAATTAAAAGAATCTGAAAATGCATTGTGCAAAAAAAAAAAAATAAAACTTGCTAAAGGTCTTACAAGGCCTTGATTATTTTTGCTCAAACCTTTGCGCAAGCTCTTTTCCCCTTTTTTTGAAAGCTTCTTCTGTTTCTTATGCAATATTTCTTCTTTCCTCAAGACACTCATGTAGACTTTTATATATCCTTTTACTCTTATTTTCACCCAGTAGTTCAGAACAGAAGAAAATAGAATTTCACTATCATCTGCACACAAGTCCTCGCACAAAGCCTGCCAGCATCAGATGACACTTTCATTTTTTTTTAATATTTTTACAGAGTAATTCTTTAAGGTTTTGGTTTGGTGCAATATTGATGTCCAAAATTTTTTGTGTCTGTACTTCCATGACTACAAACAGTTTATAGACATTGCTATTGACAGTGAAGAGACCACCTCTGTTAACTAAATTTGTCCATGTGGACGTATATTAAAAAAAAAAAAAAGAGTCGGCTTCAATGTCTGCTTGTCCGCTCTTCCAGCTTTTGAAGAATGTTCATAAATTGAGTTGCTTTTCCAGAGATCTTTTTCCGATACCTCTTCAGCAGGGCATGAGGAATGTATCCAGCATCATATCTTATTACGTTCTGATCGTGATCGGTTAGTATTACTTCTTTTTCACCGTGAACAGAGTCCTGCTTCATCCTCCTTTTTGTAATCACAAATAATATTTTTCTCATCAAGTATTGTTGAGTGAGACGTGTAACATGTATAGGCACACTTAAACTTGTTGCAGCAAAGAGATCCTCCCATAACTTGTTTGCCTGTGGATCAGTCCTTACATCATGAAAGCTAGAGCACATCTTACTACCAGCAAATGTGCCAATTTGAGCATTGTCTCCGGCGCTTGCTGTATGGTAAATCTGTTCAACAATTACTTTCACCATAGCAAGGAACGTTGCAGTGCTCAAGAGCGCCAGCATTTTTCTACAAAGCCTTGTGACACTCTGTCCTCGCTCAGATCCCCCTCAGATCCCTCGCTCAGATCCCCCTCGGCTGCTTGTAGTGCCTCTTGAAATACAGCAGTGCTGTCTGTCATCAAATCTTCTCGTGTCATCTGAACCTTTACCCCTGCACTACAACAAAAAAGCAACAAATATAAAAAAAATCAAGTTCTACATAATGCATGTCAAAAGCTGGCATAAGAAAATAACTGTAATTAATTAGGAGTTATTTTGTATTAAAAAGGACTACATATGTGCAAAAAAAAGCCCAAAGTTTATTGAATGTTACTGTTCTCTGGGATAGCCCACACTCCCCCCCCCCCAAAAAAAAAAAAAACACAAAAAAAAAAACCAACAACATACGTATATATATATATATATATATATATATATATACAGCTGTATAATTAAATAAAATTAAATAATAAATCCCAACGAAATTTAATGATATAAAAGAAGCATGATGGCAATAGAACAAAAAAACCATCACAAAGTTTGCTTGCATGCATCAATTGCCATACAATGCTTCTTGGTAAACGTTTCATCCAACCTTGTTTACACCATCTATGCGAAATTGCAAGGAAAGGTCCATACAAATGCAAGTCTGTTCCCTCAAGGAGCTTCAAACACATCTCATATTTCGTTGACCCAGATATATCTCTTCCACCTGAATGTTATGCAGCTTGAGAGTGCAGTCAAGTCTGCGTATTGATGACTGAATTAGTCAGATTCAGGATCCCTTACATTGTTTTTAACTTCTCATAAGTCTCAACATTTTCCCTAACAGATTCGACTTTAAAGTTACCTGTACTTGCCTACTTGCATTAATTTAAAATCAAGATATACTTAAATGGAATTTTCATCCTCTTCTTTTTGGATGTTACAGTGTTCCCATCATCACTTGAAGCTTGCTCAGTTGCTCTTTGCTTCCCTTCAGGATCTGTAGTACAAGAAATGAAGAAATTAATATTATACAAGGTGTTGCTGTTCTGATCATGATGAAATAAAAGTAAGAAACAAGAAGCTGATCTTCATTTGAATTTAAGATGGATTATTAAATGCTTGACAAGTGACATATGAAAATTCCTTGATACTAGACATGTACCACAGCAACATTACGCACCAAGGTCAAGGAGCTTCTTGGACATTATTTTGATACCCTCTATTAATAGTATTACTGCAGTGTTACTCACCCATCACTGTCATTGATAAGTTTACTTTCTTTAAGTTTTATCAATAATTTCCAAAAGTCAGATTGAATATGAACATTAATTAACTCTCATCAATATTTAAACCTTTACTTGAACCAAGTAGCTTCAAAAACAACTTTAGTACTAACACTAACAATCGACATCGATTATAAGTTATAACACTAACACCACAGAGCATCAATCACAGCAATATGTCCCACCAGTACTGGCAGTAGATTGTTTGTAATATTTAGTCTTTTTAGTGCAGACCTCTAATAGATTTACTTTTTTTTTTAAAGAAATGAAACTTCTGAAAGGTCTAGTAACAACAGCAACTTTTTTTTTTTTTTTTTTTTTTACCCTTGATCTAGACTCCGTACTCTTACTTAAGTGATTTACTGTCTTAGTCTTACAGTCTGAACTTTAGACTTATTTAGATGTGGATCTAATTGTTAGTACATCTAACTCGGTTTTGGTAAGTTTACGAATCAAGAGCAAGAAAAGATTTGAAGCTCCTTTGTAAAATGAAAAAAAAAATGATAGAACAATGTTTGACTTGAAAACAAAAAAAAAAGTTAGACTGCAAGCTGCTAAAAGTGGTAACTTTACTTAGATCTGTTAAATAATTAAGGTGTTAGGCCCTACTGTTAGAATCTAGAGACCGCAATCTGGTAATTAGTATAAAACATGAATTTACTAACGATAACATTAATGTTATCAATATCATTCAAGGAGCTGTGTCTAAAGCTCCTTGCCGTTGGTAATATGGAATTGGCAGTGCAGATTTATACAATGTATTGAGATAAATTACCATCGGTATCTGCAGAACAGAATTCACAGTACCATGACCTTCGTTCTCGATTTCGCTTGAAGCGAACCACTCTCGCCCTCAATACCTGCCTCTGCTGGCATTTTCATTACAGAGGGTATCTATTTACAAGATGTAATGATCATGAATTTAGCAAGGATTTGTAAAATGCAGTCATGAATTCCCTTTACCCATCATGGCTGATGAAACTGCGACATTGTTGAGGTAACCACACCTTTTTATTTAATTTCATTGTTCAAACTTATTCTTAACATAGTCAAAACAAAGCAAAAATCTCAAAATGTTCAGAAGATGGCACAAGTCAAAACTTTCTACAAAGATTGGATACGGCAATCTTTACTGACCTATATAAACACAAGTTTTCTATGATAGAGCTATCAGTTCCGCCTATGATGGCATTCTGATAACTTTGATTGCGTTTTTGAACTCGTACCAAGCTATTGTAACAGTCATTACCTCTATAGTTAGATAAATGAACAAGTCTTTGGATTCATTATAACCAACGTTTGTAATTGTAACCACATAGTAACATACACTGCCGATAACAGGTGAAAAATTCCTATGGCCATAAAAGGAGCGATTACGGTGCAAAATAATAAGTACATAATGGTAGGATACCTAATTGATTTTGCAATGAAAATGACGCATGGTTTGACTACTGCTTCAAGCAGAATGAAGGAAAAAGGAACGGAATATACTTCTGTTCATAATACGATGCTTTACAACGTATTTCACTGTACTACAATTGGTAATGTATGGTTGCGTTTCTATGCATTTTACGGACGGAAAATAAAAGGCAGAGGGATGCTCACTTAATGCTGACACACATGCAATGCATTCAATGTTTTTTAGATACAATGTATTGTATTTAGTATATTGTTTGAAACTTTGAAATTGCGAGTCCTTTTGGTTAGAACTTCATATAAGGGTTATTACAATTAGAATATCAGGCAAAAATTAAAGAATCAAGATTTCGATTCGCTTGGAAGACTAACGATGCTATGACGATCGTTCGCAGCAGAGACAATCAGCTTTAGATATGTATATTCAATTCTGTTTTCAATGAAAGAGAAACTCGAAAAAGTCAACTTTTCTTGCCTGATGAACATGGTTTGATGTAGCATGCGTGCATGGTATTGCTTTTTAGGTGATACGCTAGCGGCGTATCACCTATTGTGTTTGCTTGAAATTCCCATTTCTTTCTGACAAATTTTGTTAACAGAATATCTCAATAATGACTCGACCAATTAACATGAAATTTTCAGTCATCATATCTCATGACAATATCTCAGTACAGCAACATTTTCATGACGATAACTTATCTATGACGTCATCTAGGCGCCATTTTGTGATTTTCAATGATCGATCATAACTTCATAACTAAATGCCATTTCTTTATCATTTTCGGTAGACATAAAGTTCAAGTCACATCTGATCGTCCTGTACTATGCTAATTACCCATGTCAGCATGACGTGCGCGTATGCGCGCGTCAAAAATTTAAAATGCTCAGAACGACTTCTCGACCGGTTTTCTCGAAGTTTCAGACAATTTTAAGCGTTTCAAAAAATTCTGCACGTGCGCGTCCATCCGCATGTTTTACTGCACACAGCGCGTAGGCAACATGAAAATGCACTTTTTTCGACTGATTTGGATTCCTGATACATTAAGTAACAATATCCATTGATTTCTGATTGATTTTGACCTATAACAAAGGCATGCACTGGCATCAAAGTTAAAATTCCGCTCGCACGTCTATGTGCAAATATAGTGAAAAAACATGTCTTTGTTTATTTCGTCATAGCTCCTGAAAATGTCCAGCAACCCTATGTTTTTATTGCATAATACAAAAGCAGACTTGTAAATAACATGTAACAGTAAATAACAAGTATCAATATTTCAAGGAAAACTCGATGACATCATCATATCGTCATCTGAAATTAAAAAAAGTGGAATTTATTTTTTTGAGGTACTGTTTCATTTGCTGATATCTCTGTTGTTTTAGCTCAATATTATGCCAAATTCGGATATGTTGTACTTCTAACATTTCTCTTTCAAGTCCATTCATTGTTTTGCAATTTGATAACGTCATCATACTGGAAATTGTGATTAAATGCAAAGACTCAAAATCAGCCAAGTTTACGTGTTATGTATATGGGAGGTGATTTTTTTTTTGAACCATGCATTGACTTGATAACGTTCAAGCACCTTTACCTCAGCTGATTTTGCTCCATTTCCTCTGAAACTTAAGTATGTTGTAGCTGAGACAGTAAGCTGCAGTAATCATGCATTTTATTTTTTCAAATCTCCTCATCAGGTTGACAATTTCGCAGCTTAAAACTGAAAATGAGAATGGAATGTGGCCGAAACGATTCCTGATTTATCTTTTACATATAAGCTTACGTTCCTCATATATTCTCATCAAGAGGTATAACTGAGAGGTTAAAGGCGACGTCTCTGGTGCCAGAGACGTGAGATTGCACACGTGCGGGTTTGAACCCCACAAGAACACAAAACAAAATACTTCTATTTTTTCCTTTTTTTTTCTTCAATGGAGTAATTACACCTTCGTCCATGTAGAAATCACGTTCTCATGTATATGCACACACACACACACAACGACTCGAAATGACACAGAAACCGTCTTAGATTCACTTGTCAAATGAATAAAACTGAGTGTATACTGAGTAGTAGTAGTACTAGTAGTAGTACGTCATCGAAGAAGCAGGTTGAACTTAAATGTAGGTCTACCTAGTTAGACTGTAGTATACATGTAAACAACCACTATCGGCCCGATCATGGGTATATCGTTTCGTAAAGAATTTTCCTCAACATGTCAAACTTTGGTTACAGTACCTCTCGCCATGCGCCAGTTGTCTTTCCGATGCTAAAATCTTGTGTGAGCTTTAATGTAGTTGCGTTAATTTCCCCCAAACGTTAACATGCGTTAGCGATCGTTTATTTTATCGTTACTGACATCGTTAATTTTCCGTGCATTGATTTGTGTGACTAACGTTCCCGATATAAAACGTTACGCGTCAATGAAACATCAATGTAAATTAAAACAAAGTTTCTTTTGGTATATACTGTAGACACCAGTACTCGAGCCAGGCCTGTGATAGCTAGCCCCCATAGCTCTAGGCCTTGCATACAAGCTAGACATACTGCTTGATTATAGCGATCGACTTGCACATCAGTCATCTATGCATAACCCACGACAACGCTGAAAAATAATACTTGAAAATATTAACCCACCTGGATATCGTCATGGAAGGTCCTCTCGAAAGTTCGAGAGAATGACCGTTCCCCAGCTGAAAGCATTTTTGATGGAGAGAAGCATTCCTTGTCATGGAAAGTGCAAGCCTGACTTCGAATCGCACGAGCTGTGGAGTCACCCGGAAACTTCACCCACGTCACGTCTCGCATCCAGGGATATTTCTGTAGATTTTTTTCCATTTATTGTCATGCGACCAACACATGGCAGCTTCGCAGTAAAGACCCATAGTCGTATTTACAGCAATTTCTCTAGAATGGAGGAATGTCAAATTATATAAACGCTAAAATTCAAGTCGAGGAAACAGTCAGTACAGGCCAGAATACAGTTGGCCGGCTGTATAGCTGCGAGTTTTATGTAAAGAGCATTCGCGTATCATGCGCGTATGAATGGAAGTGACTTGGCTCCCCAACTATCCCATATGCACCGTAAATGCATAAATCAACATCCAGGTACTTTTTGCATATTGGCGATAGCGAGAATTTCTTGTGATTGTGCAAGCAATAGGTTACTCAAGTATGCATTATGGATTTAAGCAATTGCTTGAACTTGATCTTTTGCTTGACAAGCTTGTGCTTGTGCAGGTGCTTGAAGCAGCTGCTTGCAAGCAATTGCTACCTTTTATGCATCCGGCCCAAGGTCTCTATCTTTCTCAAGAAGAAGTAGGAAACAAGAAGACCTTGCAAATATGAACTCCATGTATACCCTAAGATTATTTTTTTTTTTCATCTTTCATGTCGTCTACTTTCTGTTCACTTGCTCAAGTCTGGAAAAAAAAGTTGTAAAGACATGAGTGAATGCTCAAGAATGTATACATTATCACATGTCAGGAAGGTGTGCTTATTAGGACTAGCTCAGCACAAATTAAGATAATCTTGGGATAGATTACATCAATAACTGACTTACTACATTAGTTACGTTCAGACGGGAGCCCTTAACCTCGAAGTTAGGAAACTTCGAGGTTAGAGCTTGTAGTTAGGGACCGTGAAGACGCACTAGTAGTTAGCAAACTTCGAGGTTTGCTCGATGTTTCGAGCCACGAGAAATCTTATGGTTAGCGCTCTAACCACGAGCCGCGGGGGGTCCCCACTCGTAGTTAAGCACCGTGTGGACACAAAAAACAACGAACTCGAAGTTAAGAGTGACCTCGCCGTAAACTCCAGCCCCCACAATTTCCCTCTGCTTCCGGGTCAACCTCCCAAACGTACACCACAAATACACTACACGTGAAAAACCTATGACGCACGACACAACATCATCTTTTCTTCCCATGCGCTTGATCTCTGAAACTGAACACGTCGAACTCGCTACTGTATTCTATACATTTGTATTCTTCTCCAACGCTAAAAAAATGTTTTCGACGAATATCTTCATAAAGGCATAAAGTCATCAGTGCAGTGCTATCTCTGCATACCATGACAGAGAACAAGAGTACCTGTAAGCGAGTCCGACAGGGTTGGACTAAAGAATAAATAGACGCCTTGTTAGCAGTGTGGGCTGAAACTTCCGGTTGTGTGGTTTTAACATCGAGTGGGACCCACTCGTAGTTACGGGGGGCAGAAGCTTTACCTCGAGGTTTCGTAACCTCGAGGTTAAGATTCGTCGTGTGGACACACGTCGTAGTTAGGGGGCAAGAGCTAAACCTCGATGTTTCCTAACCTCGAGGTTAGGGCCTGCCGTCTGAACGTAACTATTATAAACCCATGGTACTTCATGCTGATAGCTAGAAAGGAAATTTTGCCTTCAAGCCTTATCCTTAGAACAGAGAAATCTTGCCTTAATTCAATTTGCCCTTTGGCTACAAGGAGGTTTTGCCCTCAAGCTATTTTTTAACAGACCTTACCCAGACAACGTTAGGACAACATCCGGAGAATAAAATTCCTTGCCTGGGACAATAAAACCACAGAAGATAGGAAGGGGTACCGTTTTAACAGACACACACCGAAAACCTTCTCCAGGTAGATTTCCATGAAGAGGGTGTGTCCACTGATGCGACTTCCCCCAGCCCACCAGCCAGCGGTGCCTATTGTTCTGTATTGTGCATATCTAGGTAGGCAATCATGTTAGTGGACAAAAAAGGGTTAAGTTCACTGATCTCAATTTCAAAGAGATCAGTTATTATAATCCATGCACATGATCGATGCACGGTGTGTCAGTCATTCTCTGTCTGCAATGGTGTGTATGCATGTTGAGTGTTTCAAAGGAATGTACCGTGGGAGCATTCAAATAGAAGCTTTGTCAGGGTAATGTCGGGTTATTACCCTAGCTGGCTAGGGCAAAATTTGGCAAAATTTACAGCAATAATGTCTGAACAACGTTTTGCTGGGATCGTTTGCAGGCAGGGTAAAAAAAAAAATTACCCAGACACATACCCAGACATTGTCGTAACTGTAGTTTGAAAGGCTCTGTTAAAACGGGACTTATAGTTGAAACTTTAAACTTGAACTTGACGTCACTATTCAAGGACAGAGAAATCTTGCTGGAATTCAATTTGCACTTCAACTGCAAATTTTGAATCTGTACATTTTATGAAATACATGAATTAATGGATAGAAGGTTAAGGGTCAAAGATCAAGGTCAACTCCTCAAAATTTCACTATTTCCCTCATACGTTGTATTCATGCAATGATTTTTCTTGAAACTTAACATATGCAAGTACATGTATTACCCAATAGACATTCTCTGGGAAGTTTCTTGCCAGAAGGTCAAAGGTCAAAGCTCAAGTGAAAGTGCTAAATTTCACTTCTTCCTCCATATCTCAAAAGTGACTCATGGTATCATGAAACTTGGTACATATCCACATGTTCTATACCTGCATGACAGTGATTATTGGAATTTTAGGGTCATAGGGTCAAAGGTCAGGGGGTCAAAGGCCAGGCTAAATAAAATGCAACAATTTTACTTTTCAATACTGAAATTACACTTTTTCTCCATACCTTCAAAAATTACTCAATGCATGAACTTAGAAAAGGGTCAAAAGTCTAGTAAAAGTCCTCAAATCCCCAAATACATGTACCTGTACACTCAGACAATAGCAAACCTAGTTCAAGGAAAAAAGAACATTCAACATATTTGTGACATCCTGTCATTTTAATATTTTGCCAGTTATGTAAAACTGACATCACACACAACATTGTCAAGACGTACTATAGACCCATTAGGAGAACCAATGCATTATGGCAGAGGCATACCAGTCACCATAGCGACATTTTGAGTTTTATTTTTCACTATTTGCATGGCCCATACTTTCTCTACCTGTACCAGTTTCTTCACTGATTGAGTTTGAAGCAAATTTTACTCCAGACAGATTGATTTGCTGTTAATTTACATGGCACTTTGTTTCTTTTCAGTCTACTCTCCCGACATGCCACCCAGGTTGCCTTTGAGGGACATTGCCTGGGGCCTGGTCAGGAACTTTGGAACAGCTGTCCTCTGCTGGGTCCACTACACCATGGTCATCTTTGCCTGGCTGGGTATTGTTCCAGTTACAGCAAGTGAGTAGCAGTCAGCAGTCTTTGCATTTCCTGAGCAATTACAGCCTTGTAGTGAAAATCTATGAAACAGAAGTGCCATTCACATTACAAGTGAAATTTTGCAAAGTTGGGGTGAAAAAAAAAAAAAAAGCTGTGAGAAAAATGGCAAGCCAGAATGCAAAGATTCACTTTTCATGCAAAGTTTGCGGCTTACTTCTTTCCATCGGGTGATCGCGTTCGCGTCGGATGGTCGCATTACCCGACATTTCGTAAATAACATGCCCTAATATACGAAGGGTCGGATAAGGAGGGGTAAAATAATCACAATTTAACACAGATAATCCTTGACTTAAGGCTGATCATTTAACGCAACTAAATGTAAAAAAGTGTCATTCAAGTGATGAAGTATCGGGTGAATCCAGTGAATAAATCAAAGCAAAAGACATCAAACAAGCCACAAAATAGCACAAAAATTAATTGCAATAACAAATGAAAGAGTATAAAATATCCTCAGAAACATAATTCTATGGCTAAATAAAACAATAGCATTACAGAATGGAGAATAATGATGCACAAATATGGAAAAGCTTTAGTGTAGGCCCTATACTTCCGATCGAAACAGCAAATCTATAAGTGTTAATATAATTATGAAGAGTTTTATTGCAAAACGCACTAACTCCATTCTTGTTAATTTGATTGATTGATTGATTGATTGATTGATTGATTGCTTTATCGTCCACTCTGGAAATTCTTTGTACATCGGACATCAGAGCAAAAATAAACATTAAATACATCACAGGTACACCACAGATATATCACAGATTACGAATGAAACTAAGTCATACTAACATACAATATATAGCATATATGCAGGGCTCCACACTAACTTTTATTTTTGGTGGCCTGATCGGGCCACCAAAATCATTGATTTTTATTGTTTGGTGGCTCGAAAGTAAAATCTGGTGGCCCCCCCAAAAAAAAATCAAGAAAAACTAAATCGGTCCTACTAAACATATAGAAAAAGAAATATTAAGTATTACTGAAGTGATACAGGTACCCATGGCATGTCTAAAATAAATGAATACATTGTAGAAAATTCAATCATCTTACTGTTATTCTGATTTCTAAGATTTAGCAAATGGGCTTATAGATTATTATAAAAGTTGATGCCTATATTAAGTGGTCATAACTTACATTTGAAAATAAGTGGGAGCATTTGCAGATATTGGTAAACATCCGTCATTTTGTTTTGGCATTGTAAAGGGCCGAAAGTTACCGTTTTAAATTCATTTCTGATTGTAAAAGCAATCATCCAACATTTACTAGTATTTCAACACCTTACGGCAGCCGAATGTTGTACTGTCAATCATTTTCAAATGTAAAAGCAAACAACTGACATTGATTTTAGCATCTTACGGAGCTGAATGTTATCCTTATTCATTTCCGAACGTGAAAGCAAACATCCGCTTTTTATTTTAGCATCTAACTGAGCCGATTGATACTGTTGATTATTTCCAAATGTAAAAGGAACAATCTGTTATTAATTTTAGCATCGTCCGGAGCAGAATATTACGTACCGTTATTCATTTCCAAATTTAAGAGCAAACATCCGACACTTATTTTATTATCGTACGGAACCGAATGTTATTGCTATCCACTTCCGAAAGTGAAATGAATCATCTGACAATTATTTTAGCATCGTACGGAGCCGAATGTTACTGTTTTTCATTTTTGAACGTTAAGGCAGACATCAGACATTTATTTTACCATCAAATGCCGCTGAACGTTACTGTTATTCATTTCGAAATTTCGAAACATCCGACGTTTATTTTAGCATCGTATGGAGAAGAATATTACTGCTATTCACTTCCGAACGTGCAATCAATCATCTGGCATTTATTTCAGCATCTTCCGGAGCCGAATGTTATTGCTATTTACTTTCGAAAGTAAAAGCAAACATCAGACATTTATTTAATCATGGTACAGAGATGAATATTATAGTTATTCATTTCCAAACGTCAAAGGGATCATTCGACATTTACTTTAGCATCCTCCGGGGCTGAATCTTACTGCTATTTACTTTCGAACGTAAAAGCAAACATCCGGCATTCATTTTATCATCGTACGGAGTTGAATATTGTTAGAATTCGTTTCTGAACGTCAAAGCAAACATTCGACATTTATTTCAGCATCTTCCGGAGCCGAATGTTATCCCTATTCATTTCCGAATGCAAAATCAAATATCTGACATTAATTTTAGTACCCTACGGAGCTGAATCTTACCGTTATTCATTTCCAAAAGTATAAGCAAACATCCGACATTTATTTTAGTATCATATGGAGTCGAATATTACCGTTATTCATTTCCAAACTTAAAAGCAAGCACTTGACATTTATTTTGGCATCTTACGGAGCCAATTGTTACCGCTGTCCATTTCCAAAAGTAAAAAGCAAACATCCGACTTTTTTTTGGTGGCCCGATTGGGCCACCAAAATCTTCATTTCTGAAATTTTGGTGGCCCGACGTGTTTTTTTGATGGCCGCGGGCCACCGGGCCACCGTGAGTGTCGAGCCCTGGCATATGTACCATAACACCATAATACATTAACCTGATCGACATTTATAACTATACAAAAACTATTAATATATATCACTTTTATACAATTATTCAACACATAAATATATTCATTAATATCGTTTCCTGCATCATCATTATATTCACCAAACAATATATCACCTACATATCCCAATGTATGTTTTTTATAATTCACTCCAAAAAATATTCCAATATATAAACTGCTGCCATGGCAGCGCCTTATGAAAATAACACAAAGTGTGTCTTACATAAATACATTATGCATTCCAAATTTAAAGTAACATTACTTAAATACTGTGGAAATAATTCACCCCACAAAATTTTAGGAAAATTAAAATTACCATGGCGATGCTTTCTCCAACAAACACACATGAGAACCATATCCTACAAGTCTACACACGTCTCAATTTCATCATATACACTAAATTTAGATTCAATTACTTCAAACTTGTGAAAATAATCACTCAATATCACCATATACCCCAGATTTTATCATAATTAATTCAGAACTGATATAAACAAAACAAAAAAACATCGCGACGCAAACTTTGCGACGAACCGCCCGACCAACCACTACACAGATTCCTATATACCCTCTTATACACTTTGGGTATGCGGGAGTATAGTACAAAATAGGTACACATAATAGTTTCACATTTCACTACATTTCCGTGAAAGAATTTTGAGTTTGCAGATTGATATTATGATAGAGAGATGATACTAGAGGCAAAACTTGTTTGAAGTTGGGTCAAAATGACACAACGTATATAAGATGGTACATCTTTGAAAAATGCCGTTTTTTCCAATTATCTTTATTATATCTATTGTTTGATACCTACATGTATGTCACATAGAAAATAAAGCAAATAATAAAAAAAATGTGGTCTCCCAGCTCATTACGTATTCATGTCCGCGAGGTCCATGCATACGCGTACGATAAATGCGAAGGCTTTCCAGGGTGTTACGGTCTGACTGAACAAACTAATCAGTTTTGAATAATATTTCAGAAAGGGATTAAAAAGGTCTCACAATCTTATCAAATTTTGGAGGGATTCTTTCATGCACCGGTAGCTAGATTCTGATCATATCTGAAAAGAATTCCATCTTTTCAGTCAAATAACACAAGTATTCGCAGTGATCTGAAAGAATATCTCCATAAATGATACTACATGGTTTTGTACAATAAAGGGCATTATCCTGAAATAGGTCCTCACTCCATTCACCGCCATTCAGTTACACGTACATGTATAATTTGTATTTCGTCATAGTGCAGCCGGTGACTGCTATCCACCTCCATAGACTTTGCACATGGTGAAGACGCACACGCACAGAGGGAACCGGTATCACAATTCAGCCCAATAAAGTCCATGGAGGTGGTATGAGCTAGCTGTCACCAGCAGTGATCAAATGAGTGGAGACAGAAACCACGATAATGCCGATAACAATGTTGTCAAGACGTTCAGATAGAACAGGAAGGACCAGATCGTTGTAATCCACGAATCGAGACGACTAAAACCTTCGCTGCACATACTGTATAATATGGATGGCCGTCCATTGAAACCTGCATTATCACTTTATCGCACGCGAGCGTATCGCTTTGCCAAAGTTATGCACGGCGAGCATTTGAACAGTTCTTCTTCTTCTCGAGTCACTACGCAGAATGGAACGTTAGATTCTTCCAATCCAATGTTGGATGCACTGCCGGCCACAGGGCGTTAAAGCTGCCAGATCATTTTTTGTGCAAGGCTCTGGTAGAAGTGGACAGACAAGGAGATGTTGCATAGTCTGCTCCTCTCCACACAGGCAGGTGTTGTCATCATTCTCACTATACCCCCACTTTGCTAGGTTAGATTTGCAGCGGCCAACAGCACTTCTTAGGCGATTGCAGCAAGACCAGAAAGGCCATGCCTCACTGGCGCCTGATGGTGTAGTTTCCTTAGGACCGGTAGTAGACACTGTAAGTGGTGTATATGGGTAAGACGTTCTATCCACATGGATACACGCTGCTTATCAGGGCTTTTTTTTTCAGTGCCTCTACAGAATGCATGAAGCTGCGCCTGGATATTAGCCTCTTTCTTGAATGATAATGATTGAAGAAAGGGTGGCGAGGGTCATTTTCTTGCTTCAGCTTTTCCTTCTGGGATGCAAAGGTCCTACGGATGCTTGGAGGAGCAATCCTACTCAATAGGTAGAGGTCTTCAACCTTTGTGGGCTTTAGGCAACCAGTAATAGCACGGCATGAAGAATTTAGGACAGTGTCAATCTTAGTGGCATGAGCTGATCTACTCCAGACAGGTGACGCGTACTCAGCTGTAGAGTAGCATAACGCCAGTGCTGTTGTACGTACTGTCTTTGCATCAGCACCCCACTTCGTATTAGTGAGCTTTCTGAGGATACTATTCCTTGATGCTACCTTTGCCTCAGTCTTAGTGATGTGATCCTTGAAAGTGAGGGACCTATCAAGTGTCACCCCTTGGTAGATTGGCTTTGATACATATTGCAGGCGTTTTCCATACCAACTTATCTGTAGTTGACAGTTGGCTTCCCTGTTCTTAAGATGAAACACACTGATTTGTGTTTTGTCTGGGTTTGCTCTTAGATGGTTCTTGGCATAGTAGGGGATGAGTAAGTCCAGTGCTCTGGAGAGGGAGTCCTCTACTTCTTCGAAGGTGTCCTTTTGAGATGCAATGCACAGGTCATCAGCATAGAGGAAGCGTCTAGTGTCTGGTTGAATGGGTTGATCATTTGTGTAGATGTTAAACAACAGAGGGGCAAGCACACTCCCTTGAGGAAGTCCGTTCTTCTGCGTCCTCCATCTGCTCCTTCTACCACCGAGGTCTACGAAGAATCTGCGGTTTGATAGCATGTTGCAGATTAGCTTTGTGAGTCTAACATCTGATGTCATCTCATACAGCTTCTTGGCAAGGATACGGTGATTGACTGTGTCGTATGCTGCAGAAAGATCAACAAAGGCAGCCCCAGTAATTTTCCTGTTCTCAAAACCATCCTCAATGTACTGCGTGAGGTTCAGTAGTTGTCCTGTACATGATTTTCCAGGTCTGTAACCCGCCTGCTCCGGGATAAGGTGATCATCAACAAACAGTGCTATACGGTTCAGGAGGAGGCGTTCAAACAGCTTGTACATGTGGCAGAGTAGGGATATTGGCCTATAGCTCTTAGGGATGGCAGGGTCTTTACCAGGTTTCAGTAGAGCAATGACTTTTGCTTTCCTCCACATCTTTGAGATCTTGTTGGACTTAACACATTCGTTGACCATATCAAGAAGCCATCTGCGTGCGCCTGGTCCGAAGTGTTTGATTTGTTCCACAAGGACATCATCAAGACCTGCAGCCTTGTTGTTTTTCATAGACTTCATTGCAGCTTCCATTTCACTCATTGTGAACGGCCTTGTGAAACCTGTGGTGTCTTGTGAGGATGCATTAGCAGCTCTAGGAAGTTTAGCCCTATGAGGACGGTGATTTGGATTTCCCCGGCTGTTCACGAGGAGTTGGTGGGCAACCTGGTCAGCGGTGACTTGCGGCCTTGGCTGCGGCTTTGTGTAGTCATTTCCTAGGATGCGGATGGTCTTCCAGGCTTTCCTGCTACTGTGAGTCATGTCTGTGCTTTCAATGAGCTCTTGCCATTTCTTCCGCCTTTCTTCTGTGATGGAATTAGCTAAGGCTTCACCAAGCTCAATGGTGTCATCACTAAAAGGGTCATCCTCAAAACACAAGATGTAGTCATCATATAATGCCTTAGAGTTATCAGTCAAGCCCTGGATGTACCTTGTGCGGCACCCACGAAGAATGTTATGGCGCGATGATGATTTAACTGATTCTACAAAAGCATCATACTTGTCAGGGGTGGCAGGAAGATCTAGAATAGCAGAGTCTAGATCATCAGAGAAGCCCTTCCAGTCGGCTTTCTCGAGATTGAGGCGTCGTCTGAAGGGAACAGCACGAAGAGAGATGACTGCAGTGATCTTGAGACCTATTGGTCGATGTTGTGTGTGGGGAATGGGATCCAGAACAATCTTTTCACACTGATTGGCAACGATACTGGATGTGAAAATCAGGTCTGGGTTGTACCCCCGCCTTCATCGTGAGCTGTTGAAAGAAGGAGGGAGCTTGGCATCATGAATGAGAGACAGTTGGTTGGAGTCTGCCCAACTCTCGACTAGCTCACCATCTTCATTAGTTTCAGTGTAGCCCCAATTGACGTGATGGCTGTTAAAGGACAAGTTCACCTTCATAGACATGTGGGTTGAGTGAATAGAGCAATATTAGTAGAACACAGCAGTGAGAGTTTGAGGAAAATCGGACAATGTGTTCGAAAGTTATGAATTTTTGAAGTCTCTGCTCACTCAAGGCTGGAAGAGAAGACTACTATAGCTTATGATGTCACATGTGTACAACGATACAAAGAAAGAATAAAGGAAATTTAACATATTTTCACTTTTCTCGCATAACAAAAGAACACTTGACTTCTCTCTTTCAGAAGGCAGGGGGAATAATATTACCCTTAACATACGACATTACCAAGTCGAAGAGATGTGCACTTTATTCAAAAAGCGAAGTTTTGTGAAATTCTCTTTTTATTTTCTTTATATCGCTGTACACATATGACATCATACACTCTGGTAGTCTTCTCATCCAGCAGTGACTGCGCAGATACTTTGAAAATTCATAACTTTTTAACGGATTGTCCGATTTTCCCAAAGCTTTTACTGATGTGTTTTACTACTGTTGTTGTATTCACTCAATCCACATATGTATCTGAAGGTGGACTTGTCCTTTAAAGTCTCCTATGACAACATTGATGCGACTGCTGGTGACATCAGGGGGAATGTCAAATATATATGATGGAAGGAGGTTTATACACCGAACTGACAGATATTCCCTTGGTGTTGATGGTAATGATTTCAATGTCAGCCGTGTCAGAAATAGATATCTTGTCAGCAGACAGCCCATTGCGTAAGAATACTGCACTTCCATACTGGTCGTGTGGCCTCTCGGCAATGAGGGTCATACCCGAGATGCGAGGACGTACCCGTGAAGGTCTGCGATGCGTCTCTTGGAGACAGAGGATATCACAACTATGCTTGGTGCATAAATCTGCCAAAAGATCTTGTTTGGCGCCAGTTAGACCTTCGATGTTCGATGATATTATACTCAAGGCCGGCCCTGACAAGGGCCCATGCTCGCGACCTTGGGCATCATCGACAGTTCTTACGTCTTGTTGATTCATGATAAAGAAGTTGGATAATTGTTGATAGCGTAGTGTGGTTGAAGAATTCGCAAGTGAAAAACACCTGACAGGGACCGCGACGTGAACGCTCCTTCAGTGGCCCCCATTTGAACAGTACTGTGCTGCTAGCCTTGTATACAAACGCTTACGATGATTTTTTCAGAGTAAAAACAGAGGAATACCATCGCGTAAACCTCCGTAAAACAGGCGAATGTTCGAAAATTTGCACTGGCTTTTTCTCGAAGATTTGGGTAAGCTGTACCCGATACTTCGTAAATAATAGGGGTCGAATTCTCAAATGCTCCACCCGATCCTTCGTATATTAGGGCATATAATCTATGGAAGGTCGTGTATCGCGATCACCCGATGAAACGAAGTAAGCAAACTTTTGCTGCTGCAATTTGTAATGTGACACTCACTGCAGAAAAATTGCCATGTTTGTCATGTGACTTCTGCTTACATCCTGTTTATGACTTGAAACTCTGTGCGAATTGGGATGTACTACTGATGGAGTATTATGAGTGTCCAGGGTTTTCACGATGCTGCTTACTACATAGCATTAGGACCTACTACAGGTATGTCTCTAACAGTGATCACATTATTGACACTCTCTTGTAGATACTAATTACTACCCCCACCAAGGAAGGAGGTTATGAAATCATTGGCTTCGTTGTTTGTGTGTGTGCAAAATAACTCAAAAGTTGTGAATGGATTTGGATGAAACATATATGGGAAAGGCTGAGAATGACACAAGGAACAGATGATTAAATTTTGGTAGTGATCCAGGAATTTTTATGGATTTAGCGAAAGATTTTCAATATTTTGGCAGGTAGGGTCAATGAACTTGGGAGTTCAAGCTGACCATTTTTGAGGTTTGCATAAGCACAATAAAGTACATGCTTTGCTTGGGCGAGGTGCCACGCAGCTGGAAGCTGATGATGCAACAAAAGGCTTCTACAGTGTATACTGTAAAATAAGGAATCTTCACATGTATTTTAATTTTGCAAATTTGAAACGAATTTGGAAACGAGTTGCTTGATGGAGGTCTGGGCTCTCAGAGTGCTTCTTTAGTTAAATTTTGTTTACAGCACATCGTTCTCAAGAATCAATCATCTTGGTTACTGACTAGTAGTAGTATTTATCATCGTATGAATGGAAAGGAATAATGGAAAGTTGACCCACAATGAGTGAGATGTCTCTGATACATTGGGAGACAAGACAAAATTTTGAAGGTACAATGAAATCAAGAGAGGGTATGAAAGCACAGCAAGTGGGGGGGGGGGAATCTTCAAGGACATAAACAGCTTCCATAGATACCCTTACTCGGACCGCAGTGCGGCAAAAAGCACTCTCATTTATTGTTTTCGTATGCATGCCAAACAATGGCATGAATACGTAATGATCTACAGCACCTCCCCATTACAGCACCTCCCCATTGCACTGTTTGTTACTGCAACACATAAGGTAAAAAGCATCAAAATGCATATTAAATGAAGTAGAAAAATTGCTGTTATAAATACAAAATCAGCTCTGATTCAACGATGTAAGTAATCATGGCATGAATTCTGTGGTGACAAAATGAAATAGACATATTATGTTCAGGGCTGGAAAATGCAGTGATTTTTGCCTTGACTCTGCATTATTTTGTGCTTAGATATATCTTTAGTGTATATTCTGCTGAAAGATATCAACTTTTGGTTATTTGATGTCTTGCATGAGAGTGCAAACCTCTTCGTCTCCTGCAGTTGCAGATTGATGGGAGCATGCTTGATTGGCTGATGTATTCGACCTAATCTTTAAAAAATTTCTCTAGAACCAGAAGTGATAGAGCTAAGTTAATACTATGAGTAAGTACATTGATGACTGGTGTTTCTAGGTTGTTCATGGCCGAATTAGGTTGTCCCCTCCCCCCCCCCCCTTGTCGTGAGGGAAGGGTCCAAATAGGGACATAAATTGTACATGTTTATCTTCTTCTTGAAAACCCCTTAATGGATTTTTACCAAACTGGGCAGGTAGTGCATATCTAGGGGTTTAGGATCTCAATTTGTTAGACTGAGCACCATGCTCCCCTGGGGGCCTAGTCCTTGCTTTTTCTGGAGGCATTCCCGACTACCCGAAAAATGAGCGATTTAGGCGATTTCAACTGAGTTTTTTGAAGTTCAGAGATCTCGTTGAAGAAAAGTATATCCCCGATTTCTAATAACTTATTGACACAGTATTTTCATATGATTATGCATTATACAGGTAAAAGACTCCCCCTTGAAGTACCCTCCCTCACTGACAATTCTTCTCCCTTACAGCATGGCACATTCAAATGTTCAGCTAGTAGGTGTATCACTTGTAGTACACATCCATGAGAGTGACTCTTTCACCAGCAAATCTACCGGCCTCTCTCACCACACCAAGGGCAACATCACTTGTACTACCACTAATGTCATGTATTTTATCACTTGCAGAGTTTGTAGGATCCAGTATGTTGGTGAAACCAAGACAACACTCAAAAGACGCTTCTATGGACACAGATCCACTGTCAACACAGCCAAGCTCAACACTCCAGTGGGCCACCATTTCAATCTTCCCAATCATTTCATCACTGATATGACTCTACAGGGCATTGAATCTTTAGGCACTTGTCCAGACACAGTCCGAACCAGCAGAGAGAAGCTCTGGATGAAACAACTTCACACCATCCAACCCCATGGCCTCAACACTCAGGAGGGAAATGACTAACCACCTTTATTCTATTTATACTGTATATTACAATTTTTTTCTTTTCTTTTTAATTATTTTTTTTTCTTTTTATTTTTAATTTTAATTTTAATTTTATTTTGTTCTTTCTTTCTTCATGCTTTTTCATTTGCAGACCCTTTTATTCCCAATTGATTCATTCCTCTTGTCAGAGTCTTTTTTTATACAGCCTCTTTCCACCTACACATACACACACTTGCTTTTGTTTGTGTTTATACATATTTGTGTTTACTTTGCCCATTTATACTTGCTTTTCAACATATACATTTTCTCTCCCTTGGATTTTTTTTTTATGTGCTTTGATTATTATTAACATTATTATATTATTTCTTTTGATCAATATCATTATCATCTCTGTTGTTATTATTTTTACCATTACTGTGTGTACATACTTTGATATGTTTGATTACTTGCATTCGATGGTTGGTTGATTCTCACTTTCATTTTGTTGCCCCCTCTTGGTACACCTTTTTAGGGCTTTGCTGTTTGCTCAGCCCCCCCCCCTTGCTATTGCTATTTCACTCTCTCCCTTTCTTTATCCCTCTGTTGTCCCTTTTTCCCTTTTGACTCCAATAATAATGATCCATACTTTTGTAATAACAACACAAAGACTGCTCTTAAAGGAGGGGATACCTTTTACAGACCTCCCAAAATGCAGCAAAACATTAAATATGAACCTCAGGGGACTTGTTTAGGCCACTGCTGAGAAATTTGGAAGTCAACAGTTATCTACAATTTGAATAATGCACAAAACTCAACTACTCAGTAGTTCTGTGTGTCAGCCACACTTAAAGCCTTTTTGTTGCAGTCTTCTGTATTTTTTTTTTTTTATCTATAAACACAAATCTAAAAGTATAAGAGCTGATGTAATAACATATAGAGTGTGTGGCAAGAATGTATATAGAAATGTTTGTAAGTTTTGATGAACTTTCTTCACAAAATATATATGATGGACACACATGCAGTGCATGGGTCTGCAAAGGTAGCCTAGTAATGTACTGGAATTTACGGTGAGCCCCGAAAAAAATTCAATTCAAAATCTAACAGTCAATAAAAATGTACTAAATGTTACCTTCCACTTTCAATACTTTATGGGAGTTTCTAAAATGATACTCTCTTCAACATACCACTGTATTTATACAACTCTTCATTTAAGGCATGCAAATGGGATTCCCTACCTTTAAGTTTGATTGATTGGTCCATGACTTCATGCTTATGTTTTTCTTTGTTTTTAATGCGTACAGTTATAACAAGGTACCTGTTATAACCAGTTTTTACTGTATTGAAATAATTAAAATCAAAGTCAAATCGAATCAAATGCATTGGATTCCAATAATAGAGGAAGCTCAGGTCATATCAGGCATATTTGATTGGGTCCCAACTTTTATTAGGACTGTGTAGTCTTGGGATATCTTGCTTTTTATGCCTCCACCAGGAAGTGTCGCCGGAGCCATTATGTTTTCGGGTTGTCCATCCGTCCGTCTGTTTGTAATGAATTTTGTGGACAGTGTAACTAAAAACCATTTGGGGTATCCTAATGAGACTTGGTATGTACTAGTATATATGCATGAATGGACAAAGTTGTGCTTATCAACTTTGCGGTGCACATGCTCAATGTCACACACAGACACACACACACAAAAAAAAACACCTGAACCACCCTTCCAACTAAAACAAAACTGCCCCTTTATAAAGTATAATAGCTCTTTATAATTAAGTATCATAGCTCTTTGAAATGAGTAAGTGACCAGAGCTAGACAAGTCATATCTTTATTGTACTGCAAAATGTTGCCAAATAACACCCAAAATCATACAGAAAGTGACACAAATGATGAATAAATTGCTTTTGTTTTCCTTTGCATGCAGAAGTTTTGGTTCACAGGCTATGAACCTGATTGTGTTAAAGTGATAGAAATCAACCTTATACTATTCACCATGGATGTTCTTGTATGCGTGGATCATATATTCTGTTGTTTTCACATGTATATATTTTTTTGTCTGTATTCCAGGTAGAATCTATGGCTGCTTGTTCAACACATCCCTCACCCCAATGCTGTCCTTGCCATTTGATATGTTCTCCCTGTAAGTATAAAAGTTGGAAGTGAGAGGAATGATATGCTATACATGAGAGCAACAGTCTTCTTGCATTACTTTGTCTAGCAAAATGTCACGGGCATGTAATCCGCACTGTAGTTTTTCTTTAAAGATAATGAAGCATACCATACCTGAATAAACAAGATTGCTCTGACAATTTTGTGCCTGGGAAGAGCATTTCTCATGGGCTTTTAAATACACATAAACTATTCTCTCTTGGTCAGGTGAATGAAAGTTAAAATTTTGTTTTGTTTATGGTGATATGATAATAGATCATTATATGAGTGCCACTTAAACATATGAGATAAATTACCAAGACTTCTCTAATTTTTAGTAATTTTATGTATATATACATACAGTTGAACCTCTATTACCCGGCCTCCCTTTATCCGGATCTCTCTATTATACGGACGCAATCTCGCCGTGATTTTTCTTTTTTTAATAATTACAGGAGGAAAGGGGGATACCCAACTCCTTGAGAACTCCTACACAAACACACATGAATTACATATTACTTCCAACATGATCAACATACATTACATCAAATTTCCTTCCATATTGCTTACCCTCAGACATTTTAACATCCCCAAACATCCCCAAATGTAACAATGAAAAGGTTGCAGTATACACATTACTACATGTGGTACTACAATGGGCTACATCAGTACATGTGTATGTATATGTACATGTATAAAGCATTGAGTCTCCCGTATCTGGCCAAATCCCTTATCCGGATGAGCCCCGGTCCCGACTTGTCCGGATACGAGAGGTTCAACTGTACATACACATACACATGTATACACATATTCAAAAGTATTGTGCGTCTTGTGGGAAATCTGGGGAGATGTCAAAATCTCTTTGCATGTATAATTTTTGAAATCTCTGTAGTTTGGTAATATGAGATCCCACTTGTATGCATGCGCAGTCAATTTATTCATAGCATGTGCACTTTGTGGCAATTATGATACACATATCATAATACATGATACGCATCACAGTCTGTATATACTGTGATAATTCTGATTATCAATTTACTGTACCGTATTTGCTGGCGATATGGTCGCAAGGCCAGATAAGCCGCATCCCGACTTTGATGGTGAATAACAGGACCCAAAAAGTGAAGAACTTTGTTCTGATCGAAATTAATTAGGGCATGGGTCAAACCTCTTTTGTTCAGGTTCATTGACATGTTCGTGTGATTGTTCCCATACATTAAAAAATAGCAAAGAAATACATCAATTAAGAAATGACTTGTTCTCATGTTCAAGTCTTAGCACATTAACAATTTACATAAATATATTTAAAAGCTATTTCTCTACGCCTACAAGTATTCGTACGAGCCACATCGTAACCATGCATTCACACACATTATACAGTATGGATAATACCGTACATGCGCAGGCGAGATATACAGTACATTATGGTGCATACATACATACTAAGTTGGCAACGCAGCGCTTGATCATGCCAAACACGACATACTTCTTCAAATCTTTTTACTGTATATGAGGATATTGTGGAATATAAAGGAAGTATTTGGACTGTCTCTGGAAGGTTGGTGACTTTCAGGGGCGTTTTCATGTTTAAAAGCTGATATTCATGTGTAGTATTGTCTGAACCCAACATTCTGTCCATAGTTTATGAAGTATTTGTGTTGTGGATCGCCCCGCTGTCGTGTGGTACATACGTATGCACCGTACCGTACTGTATACATCGCCTGCATGCGTATCTGTATACATACTGTATAATGTATAATGCGTGTGAATGCGCAGTTACGATGTGGCTTGTACGAATACTCGAAGGCGTGGAGGAATAGCTTTTAAATGTTTGATATTTTGTTAACTTGCAAGACTTGAACATGGGAACAAGTCATTTCCTCATTGATGTTAACATTTCTCTGCTATTTTTCAATCTATGGAAAAATGTCACGTGAAAGTGCTACGAAGATCAAAACCAAAGCATCTTTTCATATCTTGGCCCATGGCCTATATTCTTCTACTTTATTTTTGATAAGAAACTTTGATATTTCTACAAGTTTCCATGTAGTAGGCCAGCCAAGACAATTTTTTTTTTTCTTTGGACGGCAAAATTTGTTTATGCTTAGTTTCCCAGCTGAAAGTTTGCAAAAATACTGAAGTTTAGCCTACGGTCGGATGTCGAGCGCATTTTTGCCAAAAAATGCCTTTTTAAGCGCAAATTCGAAAGAATGTAAAAAAATCCCCATTTTTTTTTTTTTTTTGGTCAAAATAAGCAATGGTTGATAAGTACCTTTCAAACTACAAATGTGTTATCTTCCATTTGAAGTTAAAAACCTGACTAATATACTTTTGAATGTGGAATATTACACGCACATAGAGTACATGGCGCAATGAAACATAAAACTGTGATTTACTCAAAATGATACTTTGTGAAATCTACCAATATTTCAAAGTTTTTTTAAAACCGTCTAAATCAATCTATTTAATTTTTTTTTATTCATTATACCCCGACCCACACAGAGTGTGTATGGGGGTATATAGGAATCGGTCTGAGGTCGGTCGGTTGGTCGGTCCGTTGCAAAATCTTGTGGATTGAACTACTCTCTCATTTTTAGAGCAATTGACCCCAAATTTGGCATGTGAGACCGCTATCAAAGGTAGATGTGCAAGATACCTTTTTTGTTAGTATCGCTAATGCGTTGCCATGACAACGGCATATTTTCATAAAAAATTTTGTATCAAACTACTCTCTCATTTTTGAGCAATTGACCTCAAATTTGGCATGTGTGACCGCTATTAAATGAAGATGTGCAAGACACCATTTTTGTTAGTATTGCATAATGCGTTGCCATGGCAACGGCAAATTTTGAAAAAAATCTTACAAAATGTTCTGGATTAAATTACTCTCATTTTTTCAGCAATTGACCCCTAATTTGGGATGTGTGACCGTTATCAAAGGTAGATGTGCAAGACACCTTTTTTGTTATTATCACGTAATGCATTGCCATGGCAACGGCATAAAATAATGGGTTTTTTGATCGAACCACTCTCTCATTTTTATTTTAGCAATTAACCCCAAATTTGGCATTTGTGACCGCCATCAAAGGAAGATGTGCAAGACACCTTTTTCGTTAGCATTGCATAATGTGTTGCCATGGCAACAGCAAATTTTAAAAAAATTTCAAAATGTGGATCGAACTATCTCAGTTTTATAGCAGTTAAAGGGATCGTATAGTTTTGGTCGAGGTTTCTAACATTTTTTTTTTTGTGAGATAATGAGAAACCTCTTATGAAATATGAAAGAGCGTGTAATTCCATGAGGAATTCTATGTTTATTTGATGAAAATTGATTTTGAAATGACTGAGACATCCAAAACAGAGCGAATCAATAAAGTGTGGGACCCACATTTTACAACGATCGCTTTGTTTTACTTTGTTTTTGGATGTTTCATTCATTCCAAACCCGATTTTCATCAAATAAACTTGAATTCCTCTTAAAATGGTATGCTCTGTACTATTTCATTTAAGTGTTTTCTTGGTATCTCACAAAAAGTTGAAAGTCCAATTCTCATCTACGCCAATACTGTACTATCCCTTTAAGTTGAAATTTGAGATATAGAGTCAGTGTACACGTAATGTGTAGTTATGCAGGACACCTGTTTTTTGTCCCCACCGAACGAGTTCAAGCAGGGGACTATGAAACGGGCTCCGTACGTGTGTGTGTCCGTGTGTGCGTCCGTGTGTGATCAAAATCTTCAATTTGCTACTTCTCTGTCATTTATGAGCCAATTTTGATTCTGTTTGCTTTATATGATAGCACTACGTGGGAGCTTTGAAACTTCTACACAGAATTTCAGTTGTGACCTTTGACCTTGACCTTTGACCTATATTGTACGTTTTGCTACAAAATGCTACTCCTTCGCCATTTCTAACCCGATTTCGATTCCGTTTGCTTTATGTGATGGCACTAGGTGAGGGCTTCAAAACTTCTACACAGAATTTTGACCTTTGACTTCTTTGACCTTTGACCTTGATTTTTGACCCATATTGTACATTGGTTACAAAATGCTACTCCTTCGCCATTTCTAACCCGATTTCGATTCCGTTTGCTTTATGTGATGGCACTAGGTGAGGGCTTCAAAACTTCTGCACAGAATTTTTAACTTTGACTTCTTTGACCTTTGACCTTGATTTTTGACCTGTATTGTACATTTTGCTACAAAATGCTACTCCCTCGCCATTTCTAATCCGATTTCAATTCCGTTTGCTTTATGTGATGGCACAAGGTGAGGGCTTCAAAACTTCTACACAGAATTTTGACCTTTGACTTCTTTGACCTTTGACCTTGATTTTTGACCGACATTTTACTGTACATTGGCTACAAAATGCTACTCCTTCGCCATTTTTAACCCGATTTCAATTCCGTTTGCTTTATGTGATGGCACTAGGTAAGGGCTTCAAAACTTCTACACAGAATTTTGACCTTTGACTTCTTTGACCTTTGACCTTGATTTTTTACCTATATTGTACATTTTGCTACAAAATGCTACTTCCGGCGGGGACATATATTACGCACCGCGTAATTTGTACTTTTCGTTGTTTGTGAATAAATCTGTTGCCATGGCAATAACAGTTTTTTATACCAATCATACAAAAATATGTGAATTGGCCTAACTCCCTGAGTTTTTGAGTATTTGACTTGAATTTTAGCACATGTGACCACTGCAGTATGTAGGTATGAGGTTCAGAACAAATCTTCTGTCGATGTTGAACAATACGTTGCCGTGGTAACAGCATTTTTTCACAAAAAAGGAAAAAAAAAATATTGTGGATTCAGCCAACTCCCTCATTCTTTGAGCATATAGCTTGAAATTTGGCACATGTGACCGCTATGGTACGTATATGTGCAAACTTAATCTTTGGTCATCGTTGAACAATGCGTTGCCATGGTAGCAGCATATTCTGAATTAAAATCATACAAAAATACTGTGGATTTAATTATCTCCCTCAGTCGTTGAGAATTTGGCTTGAAATTTGGCACTGTGACAGCTATTGGACATTGATGTGCAAACTTAATCTTTTGTCATTGTCAAACAATGTGTTGCCATGGTAACAGCATTTTTGTAGTAAAAAGCATACAGAAATATTGTGGATTCAGCTTACTCCTTCAGTCTTTTAGCATTTGGCTTGAATTTTGACACATGTGACCACTATGGTACGTAGATGTGCAAACTTAATCCTTCATCATGGTTGAACAATGCGTTGCCATGGTAACAGCATATTATGAATTAAAATCATCCAAAAAAACTGTGGATTCAGTTATCTCCCTCACTCAGTCATTGAGAATTTGGCTTGAAATTTGGCACATGTGACAGCTATTGTACGTTGATATGCAAACTTAATCTTATGTCGTTGTTAAACAATGTGTTGCCATGGTAATAGTATTTTTAGCTCACCTGAGCCAAAGGCTCAAGTGAGCTATTGCGATCGTTCTTCGGTGGGGAGGTCCAAATGGGGCCTTAATTGTACATTTTCATCTTCTTCTTGAAAACCTCGTTATTGATTTTCACCAAACTTGGCAGGTAGCATCCCTAGGCAGTTAGGATCTCAATTTGTTAAAATGAGCACCATGCCCCACCCAGGGGGGCCCCAGGGGGGCCTAAACCCCCCCCCCCCCCAAATTACGGTATCTTTAAAAATCTTCTTGAGAATGCCTGGTCAAATTTTGGTAGAGCTTTGTGTAATTTAGATTAGTAACTGCATGAAAGGTGAACATGCGATACTCAGGTGAGCGCTATACCCGTGGGTCTCTTGTTTTTAGTAAAAAGCATACAGAAGTTTACATTGTGGATTCAGCTTACTCCTTACTAAGCTTATTCAGTGTTGCCATGGTAACAGCATATTTTGATTGAAAATCATCCAGTATTACTGTGGATTCAGTTAACTCCCTCAGTCTTCAAGCATTTTGCCTGAAATGACCGCTATAGTACGAAGAAGTGCAAACTTTATCTTTCGTCATTGCTGAATGGTGTGTTGCCATGGTAACAGTATATTTTGAATGAAAATCATATGGACATTTTGGTTCAGCTAACTCTCATTTTTTTTTAGAGCATTTGGCTTCAAATTTGGCACATGTGACCACTATGTTACTGAGATGTGCAAAATTTGTCTTTCGTCATTGTTGAAAAATATGTTGCCATGGTAATAGCATATTTTGAATGAAAATCATGTGAATTCAGCTAACTCCCTCAGCTTTTGAGCATTTGTCTTGAAATTTGGCACATGTGATAGCTATGATACATAGTTGTGCAAATTTCATTTTTTGTTCTGTCAAAAATTGTGTTGCCATGGTAACAGCTTTTTTATGAAAATCATAGCAATTGCCGATTTTCTTGCTCCCTCACGTTTTGAGCACTTGACTTGAGATATGGCACATGTGACTATCAGTGAGCAAAATGTTCATTCAGTGTTGAACAATATGTTGCCATGGTATTACTTTTTTTTTTATTTTTTAGTAAAAAGCATACAAAGTAATTGCTGCTTGAGCTACATTGTGACTCCCTCGGTATTAGGTGGGGGTATTAATTACATTGAGTGATAGTTCTAGTTGGACATATAATATATCTTCTGATATCACATGCAGAAAAGAAATTATAAGATAAGGTGAAAGATTACTCGTTTTATGTTATCTTAAATGGGACAATATATTTTTACAGGACGCGCATTTTGAATGAAAAATTGCTTGTATAGCGTAGGCGCCATCCTCGCTGGTGTAATTGTGGTAGCCAATTTTGCGCCACGCGTAAATTGTGGCAGCCAATCTTGCGCCACATGTAAATTTGGCCTGCCACACGTAATTTCCAGTGTTGCCATGCATTCTGTCGCGCCATACCTCAGTTTTTTGTTTTGTTTCTTTCTTTTTTCCATTCTTTTTCCCCCTTCAAAAATATTTTTGCGTCTTTACCTTCGAATGCATTCTCGACGGTCACTTGCTAGGTGCTCGAGGTACTTATACGGTTTATGAGTCAACGGCTAGATCGTCGATCGCGTGTGACGTACCCGCATCACACGCGGCTATTATCGATTCCACTTTACTTGCCAGCACCTGTGTGTGCACAGTGAGCGCCGTATAATACCACGTTCACTGAGATTCCGCTGAGCATAAAATTTATGTGCGCTTCTCTCCGATCACTGAGAGTTGCCACTGTTACTATACGTGCGCAATACCCGGAGCAGCAGATCGCAGAGAGAGCCATTTGCGAGTGATCCAGTATGCAAAGCTGCCAACCTTTGGAAGCACAAATTAGTATAAGGCCTACGCATCAGCTCTAAAATTCGTATTTTGTTTTTCTCATCAGAATTCCTATTTTTCAATCTCCTTCGTACTGTATTAAGATAAACTCGGTGATGTATGAGGCCTAGAAAGTCTAAAACATGCACAAACCCCCCCAAAAAAAATAAAAAAAACAAACAACAACCATGTTACGACACATGACAAAGACAGTATCGAACTGGTCACAAGCACGAAAAAAAATTCCGAACTACGCAGTGTTCAGCGTTGATTGATGAATACTTACACTTTTAAAAAAGTACTAGTACATGAACCTCCAAAAGCTTGCTGCGGTTATTATGGAAACTTCCACTACCTTACATGAGAAGGGGAATACTCTCAACTTTTCAATCTCAAGAGAGCTTTTGTGTTTGCGAATGCATATATTTGTTGCGTATTTTCAATTATTGTTTATCCATAAAACATAGTTGTGCGTTGTTTTCGGCATTTTCATTCGATTGAATTTTAAACATCATCATTTTCATAAGTTTTCCAGTTTCTTTTCCCCTGACTGAAATCAGATAGTCTGCCATAACGATGATTGCGAATGTGCCGATGTTTGAAACACGTGGTCACAAAGAAATGGGTCATGTGCTTCTGATGCCTTGTTTGATAGGATATTGCAAGTTCGATGGATCGAGTGCACTGCAGCTGCGCTTAATGGGTTGATTACGGTAAACAGTTTACATTCAGTATGAAGAAATTATCATATCTTTTACGAGAAAAAAAAAACCCAGACAAACATAACAAAACAAAACAAAAACAAGCGAATGTTTACAGCCAAATCATCTTCGTATATAGTGGAACATCGAAGTTCATAGGTGAAGTTAGTTCCTTCAAACCGAAAATATGCACTTTTAATGAGCGTGAAATTGTGATTTTTTTTTTTTTTGTCGAACTGGTGTAGTGGCTGCAACACATACTTGTAAATTTGTGTCGGCAAACGAGACCTTTCATATCTTTCTGTGATTCCATAAATCGAGTGCTTAATCAGTCCCCTTTTTATAGTTCAGGAAACATCTATAATAATCAAGTATACACTGTAATTCCAGACTACGATCGACTGTTCGATGTTTCTACTGTGGGCCAAAAGAAAGGCTATAGAATCATGATCCTTGCAATGATTCCTTTAATACTCACAAGCTAGTTCTTTGATCGATATTTCCAGGGTATTTACACTCTGTTTATTAACAGAATTCCCTGGTGCGCGCATTCTTTTGTCTGGAACCTGTGGTCTGGCACCTGCTTTTGTGGAAATTTCTGCAAGGGGGGTGTCAAGTGTCTTCGATCCGAAGAGACTGCATACAATCTTATCGCTTCTGTTTATTGTTGTGTTTCCCTCTTATTCTTTGCTGGCAATGAACAATTAGATCTTTACGAAGGTTGCTAGCACATGGTTCTTTTTGTTGTGAACGTACGTTACGTGGACTGACAAAACTGTCACATTTTTGTCAGTCCACATAACGTACATTCACCACTAAGTTTACAAATGGTATAAAACACAGTGTTCAATACATTTTGAGGGCTGTTATTATCTTTTCTATTCAATATAAAGCCATTCAGTTGCAGAACAACATATTTCCAATGATCATTTATTATTTGCCATTCGTATGTTAGAACAAAGATGTCAGTCCAGCGTAATGTACATTCACACAAAAAATTTCATTTTGGCATAAATTCTAAAATTGCTTGTTTGAAGCATTTTGGGGGCAAAGTTATCTCTCATTAAAGTGTTCTCAAAGATCGTATTGTATTTTGGGGTAATGCACATTGGAAACAGAAAATAAAGCAACATCCCTGAAATGGCCCCCTTTACCTTGGAAGTGCCCATTTATTATATCAAATGCACAATGACATTGACATATCATACAATTAACATACGTGTACTTCCTAAACTCATAACACAATAACTCATAACACAGTTATACTCACTTTCATGAACACCGTTTGTGACCCGCGACAATGGTTTCAGGCAAAAGTCACAAGAGAGAATTCCCTCCTAGGTGGGGTACAAAGATTTTGACCATTATTTTTGTTGATTTGGGTTTTTTGCAGAAATAGAATCTTTGATATGTTTTCTACATGTACATTAAATTTCGTAGCATAACACTAAGTTTTTCCCATCAAAAATGGAATTCTAAACACCCTATGTTGGATCGCACTCGTCAGTTTCAATCTCCTTTCGAATGCCACGCCATTATGCCCAGTGTTGCTATGGCGCGGCATCTCGCGTGCGATTGGCTAGTGCATCGCGCACATTTACATAGTTCGGCTTTCATATACACGTCTCGCAGCGTTTCGGGAATGTTTTGTCCATGCCTGCATGCTCCATTGTTGTTGCTACAATAGATACGCTCGTTCTGTATCTAGTGTATGCATGCTCTTCGTTTGGCTTTCTATCCCAGCTTTTCTACTGCAATGTTCGACAATGGAACAGATACGATGGGGAACATGGTTTGAACGCATCAGAGTCGCAAATCGCCACACAAATCGTGAAACATACAATCAGAATCTCACTTGTCGATTGCAGCAAAATCACATAATCGTGTTAAAAAATATTCTCGAAACTGTGAGCTTGTAGTAAATATGACACCAGGTTGACACAAAATGCAGCAGAGGAGAGGAAAGGAGTGGTCATAAATTACCAATATTCAAATAATAAAGTCAAAATTGAGTTCTGAGGAAGGTGCCCGAGAAATTATGTGAAGAGGATGTGCCTTGCCAATGGGCAGTCTACTGCTGCAAAAGATTTAATCTATAGACTTTCATATTTTAAAAAGCATCTATGTTTGTAATGGAGCTATTTGTGCTATAAATTTAAGGCTTTCAATATTGCTTGATATAAATGGAGAAATGTTTTCTGACTTATCTCTAACCACCATGCTCTGTGCTCACAGAGAGCGAATGGCCACTGACATCCTACAGGGCTGCTTTGTAGTTGGCTGCACACTGTGTGCCCTTATCAGCCTTGTACTCCTGAGAGAACAGGTGGCCCATGGGGGAGGTCCTGAGTGGCTGGAAGACCCTGCAGGGGAGAATGCTAGAGGTGGTGGCAATGCTGGAGTGGCTGAGGGAGTCTTGGAACGAGCACTGAGGGGGTTTGCCAACAACAACCAACTCCAGGCAGCTCAGAATCAACAGGTAGGGGCCAATTTCAAAAAAAAAAGAAAAAAGTTTGAGGTTAGAAACTTACAATTCTTGTTTTTATGTTGGTAATCTATGTCATCTCAAGGGAAGAGATAGTAATATTATTAATGGTTGTATTCAAGAGGCAAGAATATTTATCTTCTCTACTCCTCCTCATAATATCATAATATGACTTTTCGTACAAAAAGAAAAGGTGGGAAGCATAAGTAATTCGGAGAGGCTGACACGGGGGGGGGGGGGGTCGTGTATGCATTATCTTGTGTATTTCCTATCTTTTTAATGTGGACGGGCTTGGAAATTTAAATTTGTATGGCTATCTCCTCCAAAAGCATTTGGCACTGGGCTGCAGCGACTGGTGCTCTCAGCCGCGAGAGGGTCTGCTCTACTTGGTCAGCCATATTTTGTACTCCGCTCTCCGTCACGGTGTCAACATCGAGGGCAGAAAAAGTCTAAATATGCATAATGCATGATATGCGTGACTAAAGAGCATAACGTTTTATATTCAGCAATTTCTGCTTCCTGGACTCTTTTGGCTATCATGTGCAGTGGATCATGCATATTCAGCAATTGCACTCTGCTCTTTATCACTCGCCCAGCTGATCACTCGCCAAGACGGTGGACATACACATGCATGCTGTGTACAGGTACCGCAGAGTGGCCTGTGTGTGTATGTATTATGCCATGTTGTTAATCGGGGTACACGGAACATTGCACATGTTGCCACTGGTGAGCCCAAATGAAAGCTACAAATGCGGTATTTAATTTAATTTTTGCATGACTGCAAGATCCTGTGCAGCTCAGGTGAGTTGACATACGCTTCCGTTTGGCGTCACAACGTTCTCGTTCACCCAATTGAAAAGTCCCTATTGAGTTTACTCTCACATCAGATGTCATTGTACAGAGACTGTTGTATATCGTCGCTGGGGTGACAAGACCTTGTATCTGCAATTTTGGTGAAAATGACTTTTTTGGATTAATGGTCCAATAATGGGTTAAGTGATGTCCTGTCCAAATCCCAACTGGTTTACTCCAAAAATGAAGTCACCACGGCATGTCAAAGGAAAGGCTATCCCATCATTTGCCACAGTGCTTTGGCGGCCATGTGTTTTGGCTCTCCTGAACATTTTATATTTTGTAGATACGAGGTCTTGTCGCCCCAGCGACAATATGTCCATTCCAATGGTGTTCAGGATGCAACAATGTACATGCGCCACTGCATAGAACAGACAAGTCCATTCTCACATGTAGGGCCAACCAGCAGGTGCGGAATGAACCGCCCCTGTATCAGCTACTCACGGCTCGGTCCCTCTGGTTTTTAGGGAGATTTGCGTATGAATTGCACACAAAATTGGTTTATATTTGCTAAACATCTGCAATATTGGTGAAACATGCTAATGCCTTGTACAAGTCAGCCGACATCAGCCTCTTACATCTACATCACAAACTAAAATAATTTGTAGCGAATGCATACAGATTGGCCACAAATAGTATTACGTATTATAAAATATAAAATATATTATTATTTGTATTACGTCTGCTTTGCATCTAATTTGCGAACAATTTGCAAGTGCATAACAAACTCTTCAGGTAAACCCGAAGTACTATATAAATATAGACCCCCAAAGACGTGTGATCCACAGTTGCTGTCATCCAACAATATAACAATCACTTTTTCCAAGTCCAGCAATTGCTCCAGAGGTGGAGAAGAAGGCAAAGAAGAAATCAAAGAGCTGTTTGCGTGAGACCATGGATTGGTAGAAGACTGGACCTGGGCATGTACACATAAGCTGATGGTTAAGCTGCGTAGTGAAGATCCACATACCTTTCACAACTTCATGAGAATGCCCCCAGCCATGTTTGACAAATTTTTGAAACCAGCTCACTCCCAGACTGATCAAGGAACAAACCAACTTCAGACCTAACTTGGAGCCTGGTCTCAAGGTGGCAGTCACCCTGCACCACCTGGGCCGGTATTCCATAAATGCATTTAAGCAAGAAATCTAAGCATATTTGCTTATATTCAAGCAAACTTGCTTAAATAGTATGAAATTTTGCTTAAATGGTAAGCAAATTTGCTTACAAGAGAATTTAAGCAAAATCTCCCGATAAGTATTTCTGCTAAGAAATTTTGCTTATTGTGATCAATTTTGCTGAGCCTTTTTACTTACAATGAGCAAAGTTGCTTAAGCTGCGTATAAGCAAATTTGCTTAAACACGCTTTGGTATTCCATGAATATCTCAAGGTAAGTATTTTTGCTTAAATATAAGCCACCTTTTTACTTTGCTTACCTTTTTTCTAGCTGTAAGACTTCTCACATTAGGCCCCACATGCAGTTCACAATTGATGTGTTGAATAAGGCATAATTGAGAGTCTGTGATGGCGGCTTTTCTCCACATTCACGATCATGTGAGGGATCGTAGACAAATTGTCGCAAACGCCCGCGTTCACCCGCTTCAGATTTATAGCGACGTAGAGCTGATACAGAGATACCGTTTTTCGAGAAACGGTATTCATAGGATTGAGAATCTAATTCACAACAACATTGTTACGAAGGCAAATCGAAACCACCCAATAGAGCCCCTTGACAAGGTATGCGCTGCTCTTCATTTTTTCACAACTGGATGTTTCCAGCGAACCGACGGCGACACCCTTCATCTGTCGCAGGCATCCATGTCAAGGTGCATCGCCCAAGTCAGTGATGCGCTGTCAAGACTCCTGCCAGACATCGTCCGTCTACCAGACGAAGATGAAAGAAGAAGATCGAAGATGAGGTTCTTCGAGATCACGGAGTTTCCGGGGGTGGTAGGCGTGATCGATGGTACTCATGTTAAGATTATTGCTCCGACCGAGCATGAGGACCAATTTGTGAACAGGAAGAGATACCACAGCATCAACGTTCAAGTTGTGATGGATGCTGAATGCAAGTTAATCAATATCAACGCTTGTTGGCCTGGAAGCACCCATGATTCCAGAGTCGAAGAGCATCTAGAGAACATCGATGGCCATCTCCTCAGGGACAGCGGGCATCCTCTCCGCCCATGGCTACTTACTCCTGTATTGCACCCGCAATCTCAGGAGGAGGAGCGATATAAAAAGTCACACAGGAGAACACGTAGTTTGGTAGAGAGAGGTATTGGGCAACTCAAGAGGCGGTTCCATTGCTTGCACGAAGAACTCCGCGTGCACCCTTCTCAAGCAAGCAAGGTAAGTGTAAACTGCTATTCTGACTGTGAAGATGTAATTGTGATTTGTGTATGGTGCTTTGGTTAATATCGCTGTGTTATTACTGAGCATCCAACTGAATTAGGCCTACATTGTCACCTTTGTTTTCAATATACATATTTGTACCACATTTCATTTCATAGTGACCCGTTCTTTCAGGTATAAGATGTAATATATATATATATTATGTAATAATCAATTTTTGTCGTCGCAAAACGTGTATCGCATATCTCATTGTTTTTGAATCTGTATAAATTTTCAATGGAAGGAAATGCGTATCACATGCGACTCCAGTTACTAGTATAACGTAGTCCTCGGGACCAGCAGTTTCCTTTTGCTATGTGATATATATATATATATATAGATAGATATATATATGTGTATATATATAGATAATATATTTATATATACATATTCATTATATGCATATATATATATATTATATATATATATACAGTACTGGCCAAAAGTTTTGGGCCACCCTCAGATTTAAAAGAAAATCACACATTTTTTTCTCCCAGTACTTGAAACAGAGGTCGTAGATATTGTCAATTCTTTTAGCCCCAAGAAGAGTACAGGTCATGATGGGATTTCTAATCACCTCATGAAAAGTATTGTAAACGAAATACTATCACCCTTAGTTCACATTTTGAATTTATCATTATTGACTGGTATTGTGCCCATTAAACTGAAAATTGCTAAAGTTATCCCAATCTATAAGAAAGGCAGAGAGGATGAGTTGGGAAATTATCGACCAATATCGCTTCTGTCATCCTTTTCTAAATTACTTGAGAAGGTGATTTATAATCGTTTAATCAAATTTGTAAACGATTGTGATATTTTAGCTGATAATCAATTCGGATTCCGGAAAAAAAATGCAACCACCCATGCTATATTACTTCTGGTTGAGAAAGTGGTAAGAGCTATAGACACAAAGTCGCATACAGTCGGTCTGTTTCTGGACTACTCCAAGGCCTTTGACACAATAGATCACGAAATTCTTTTGTATAAACTAAATCATTACGGTATTCGTGGAAAGGCCTTGCAGTGGTTCAGAAGTTATCTTACCGGTCGATCTCAATTTGTTTTCGTAAATAATCATGAATCTGATACACGATTTGTTGTGGTGTTCCACAGGGCTCCCTTTTAGGTCCTCTTTTATTCATTTTATACATCAGTGACTTCCGTAACTCATCCTCTCTGCTGTCTTTTCTTCTGTTTGCAGATGATACAAGTCTCTTTTGTTCTCACTCAGATCCTTATGTTTTGCTCGATTCTCTGAATAATGAACTTAAGTTGGTGTTTGAGTGGATTCAGGCAAATAAATTGTCGCTTAACATAAATAAGACCAATTATATGGTTTTCAGTAACACAATAAAATCTCTTCCAGGTTTAGTTTTAATGAACGGTTTACAATTAAATCAAATAGATTCAACAAAATTTTTAGGCATTTATATTGACAGTAACCTTTCATGGAAGGTACATGTTGATTATTTATGTAAATTGTTGTGCAAGAATGTTGGAATTATTCACAAACTGAAATATCTCTTCCCAAAGCCAATATTGCATTCTCTTTATACAACTTTATTATTACCTTACTTGAATTACGGAATATTAGCCTGGGGGAATTGCTCAAAGACTAAAATTGATTCGTTATTTTTGGTTCAGAAAAAGGCCTTGCGGATTATAAATCGAGCACAATTTTTTGATCATACTGATGAATTGTTTGTTTCAAGTAAATTGTTAAAAATTTCTGATTTGTATTTATATCATGTTGGAATTTTCATGTATAAGTTGAATACTGGTGACCTTCCTAGTATATTTTCCTCAATGTTTGTGAAAAACAGTGATATTCATACTTACCCTACAAGACACAGTGAATCCTATCATTTTTCTCCTGTTCGTACAGTTTTAGCCCTTAGGACAATTACATCTACCAGCCCTTCTTTCTGGAATGAGTTAGATTCGGTTCGGTTGCTTTCAAGTTCTTTAAGCTCCTTTAAGAAAAATCTCAAAGCCAATTTTCTAAAATCCTATGTGTAATTATTTCGCCGTAATCGCTTAATTTTTTTTTTTTTTTTTTTTTTTTGCATATACTTAAATGATGCCTCGCTCGGATGACCTCACCAGTTTGATTAACTTGCTACTTTTTTAAGCATTTATACCATAAGTTAATCATAAAACATTATATACTATACTTTGTACATCCCGTAAACATTGTAATATTCTCGATATTTTGAATTTTGCATGTTACGTCACTTCTGACTTTTATACATGTACACTGTACTAAAACCCTATGTTATATTTTTGGAACCCACATCCTACAAGCTTTGCTTTTTAGTGGGTTCCTCATATTACACGTTAATTATATGTCCTTATACATTTGTGCATTATTGGTTCAAACTGACCATTGTGTGAAAAAAAAAAAAAACCTTTTCTGCTTCAAATCAAATGGAATATAAAACTTGTACGAAATGTGGAATATGGAACGTGAATAAAAAAAAAAAAAACAGAACAAAAAAAAAACACTGCATTCTGCATTCATTCAAATATATTGATACTGAATGGGATATGGCAGTTCCATTACATCACACAAGCATGTTTCCAACCGATTTTGAGTGCACTTTTGTGAACCCCAGTCAGTTTTCATAATATAATCAAATTTTATGCATATCTTTAAAGCAAAGGTTCCCACTGGGCAGTTTGTTACCGATTAGCGATATTACCAGATATTACCGGTAATATCACACCAAGATTTGACTAAGATCAAATACTTGTACCAATATTATCATGTTGTCACCCAAATGATATTACTTGTGTTATAATGAAAGTGATATGAATTCCTTACTTTTTTATTTTGAGGATAAGGATAAGATATAATGATCCTCGAGGCCAACAGGATCTGTTTCTGATGAGGAAAACAATTGAAAAACGGTGCACCTCGTAATGCAATGTTCAAGTCCAAAATGTTACTGTTACCACCCTGTTGAAACCGACTTCTTACCGAGTTACAATTGAGTGATGGGGTAATATGGGTAGTGTTGAATGGCTTTAATTGGTTATAACATTGGAAACTTGAGTAATGATAGTAATCTTGCAGCAATCCTAGCAAACCTTTTAAGTTCCACAAATTACTTTTATCACCCTGTTGAAACCAACATTTAAAACCGAGTTACAACAGGGTGATGAGGGGTAATATGGGTAATGTTGAATGGCTTTAATTGGTTATAACATTGGGAACTTGAGTAATTGCAGTAACCTATAGCAATCGAAGCGACATTTTCAGGTCTCTCGAATCACTGTTATCACCCTGTTGAAACCCTCATTTTACCGAGTTACACCAGGTTGATGAGGGGAAAAATTGGTAATTTTGAATAGCAATCCCAGCGAAATTTTCAAGTCCCCAAAAATTCCTGTCACCACCGTGTTGAAACCAACATTTTACCGAGTATTTGAGTAACAACATGGTAACATTGGTAATATTTGATCTGAGTCAAATTTGGTATGATATTACCGGTAATATCCGGTAATGTCGGTAATCGGTAACAAATTGCCCAGTGGGAACCTTTGCTTTAAAGATATGCATAAAATTTGAATATATTACGAAAACTGACCGGGGTTCACAGAAGTGCACTCAAAACCGGTTGGAAACATGCTTGTGTGATGTAATGGAACTACCGTAGCCCATTCAGTATCAATGCATTTGAATGAATGCAGAATGCAATGTTTTGTATGATTTTTCCTTTAAATCTGAGGGTGGCCCCAAACTTTTGGCCTGTACTGTATATATATATATATATATATATATATATATATATATATGGGCATTTCCGTGAGTTGTGCGACATGACCACCAAAATTTTACCCGCATATTTCAGGACAACTGATAATCTTACTTTGTTAGCCATAGTTTGAAGTGTGTGAAACCAACTTTACCTTTAAGAAAAGTTCCCTTTTGTGCATTTTTATACCTTTTGAAACCAGAAAGCATTTTTTGACCTAAAAATCCCTAAAAATGCATTTTTGTTGCTCTTTGTGATTATTTTTTATATTTGAGGCTCAAATCAAACTTTGTTTGGTTTTACAAATCAAAAATATATTAATCTAGCAGTAAATAAAGTGGAGACCTCGATATAAGATATTACTTCGGACACCAGCGTGCTCTTACATAGCTCGAGAAGCTGCTGTAACGTGAGTTACCGAAACATGAACTTTTTAACCTAGCAATTTTACTATGCCCAACTGAGACATGGTATTTTGGATTATCAAATAACTATGCAGCACACATCCAAGAAATATGATGGGACTTATAGTCTTTGCTTCAAATTCTCATAACAGAGGTCTTAAAATTGTAACGTGAGTTACCATGTAACGTGAGTTACCACAATGTAACGTGAGTTACCGACATGATTTTTCTTTAATACCAAGAAATGATATGAAGGTTGTGATTGTAAGTAACCAATGAGTACATGATTACTGAACTCTTGTATTAAGATTCTATTTCCAGTAGATTGTTATTCTCTTGGTCTCTCTCTATCACCAAACCAACTGGTCTACATGTACAATGTATTAATTACACATGTTCATCACATGTTAACTTCTGAAAGAAACTGTTCCATATTTACTATTTAATATTACAGTGCATGTATACTGATCTGTTACGAAAGTTGTTAAAAGACATTTCTTCTTAAGCTGCATGGACCTTGTTCCAGCAAATTATCAAAATTTTGTGATAACTATTAATAGCCTCCTGATTGGGATAATCACTGCATGATTACTCTTGAAAAGTTCTTGTTTTTGTAATTCAAGTGATTACTATTTGACATTTCATAGTTTATACCTTCCTCTATAGATCAAAGCCATTGTTTATGAGGCTGAAACATTTACATGTATGAACAGAATTTTAAGATTGGAGCTCACTTCCTGCTGTTTTTTCTGAGATTTTTGAGAACTGAACATTGTGAATTTGACATGCTTATGTGTTTTATACTATTCTACTCTGAGGTTTTAGCTATATTGTTGCAAAATCCTACAATGAAACTTTTCCATGTTTACTGTAATTTACTTTACATGCTGATCTATTACCAAAAACTTATTGAATGTGAACCTCATTATCAGACATTTTCTTTAAGAGCTGGACAGTCATGTACCTTAAAGCAAACTATCAACGTTTGATAGCCTCCTGATCACAAAATATTTACTATTCATGTTTTTCATTGGGATTTACTGCTTCAGTCTGCTTGATTACTCTAGAAAATACTGGTATACTTTTTACATGTATGTACAATTTAAATAATGGCTACTTGACATTTCATAGACCAAAGCCATTGTTTTTTAAGGCTTAAACATTTATGAACATGTTTTATTAAACTGATCAGTACTGGTAGCAGATAACTAAAATTTATATGCAGTTTCTGTAATTCAATTCTAATTTCTGTACCAGTTTAGTATAAGAATTTGTAAACAAATCAAACATACAAACAATTGATTATTGAGTAATTCAAACAATTATCAAAGAATTGGAATATAAATTGCATTATTTAAAAGTTAAAAGATTTATTGAAATATTCATTTCTGAACCTTTAAACTCTCCACAGACTACATGTACAGGTCTCTAGTCTCGTGACTCAGTGTATTAAATGGAATAGTTTATGGATGACTTGTTTTATCTAGATAGCCTGAAATCCATTTAAATCTAGTAAAATAAAAAAAAACAGTCAAATCAAATTCTCAATTAAATCCTCAATTTCTGATGCATTTGTTAACTGGAAAAGAGTGTAATTTAATGAAATAGACTCTGTTTCACATCATTTTGTTGAATACAATTTTTGTCTCAGTACAAATGAAAGCTTGGAAAACGACTCAATTAGAAATGAAATTTATCTTCAAGTTGCTATTCTAAATGTAAAGTTTCCTGCCTTTTGGTAATCTCATGGATAAAATGGGATTAATTACTGTCAGATCAATGTTCAAATCAATTTAGATTCTTTATTCATGGAGTTTGTTTGTGAAAAAAAGTTGTCTTGGTAAGTTTTCTTTGGATTATTAAGACAAAAAATTGTCTTGTGATCATGTGGACAAACTGTAACGTGAGTTACCGTAACGTGAGTTACCGCTTCACATGACGATACCTGGAGAATGTAAGACAATTTGAATTTTTACCATACTCGGTGATGTATGTTGTTAGTCCATGACTTTGACACAATAGACTTTAAAGTCTCTCTGTTTCTTGTTTGAGGAAACTTTTGAATATAAGACATGCCAAATTTTTGCATGTCCAAATTATGTAACGTGAGTTACCGACATTTGTAGTGTTTTTTCTCATAGTTCTCATAAGAGTCTGTGGATGTAATGTTGCTGTGAGGTAGGATGGAGGTGCATGATACTCATTCACATATAGTAACTCATATCACTAATTAGGTTTTAAGGATATTGATCTCAACGACCTAATTTTGAGTTCAAAATGTAACGTGAGTTACCGTGGAAATGCCCATATATCATTTCGTTCTAGCCAAGCATATGAGTATGTGGGTATTTCTATAAATATGGGTACCAAAGTGTGACAGTGACCTCAAGTTTTCGAATTGGTTAATATGTAATGAAACTTGGCTGTTTGTGTACTGTGTTATATCTAAGATAACAGCCAATAAACATTACACTCACAAATACGCTAATATTTCTTTGGTAACATGTTCATTCACAACTACCCCATAAATGTTTCATGTGTAACATGAACACCAAAATTTGTAGATTTTCTGAAATTTTTCTAATTTGTAAATACATAATTTCTATTTGTTACTCACTCCTGTGTAGCAAATGAACATACTTGCAACACACGAGTTGAATTGGAGCATAAGGAAAAATTTTTTGTGTACAATTTCAATGTACTTTTTTGTAGATATCCACAAAATATGATTTTTTTTTTCTTGGCAGGTCTTAAAACTTGTTTTGTTTGAAAAAGCCTCATTGAAAGAGTCAAATCAAGTTCAGGATGTACCAATATGTTTGTTCTAAAGACTCATAAACCAGTATAGAATATTCGCAAGCAGTACCTTGCAAACATATTGGAAAAGGCCTAATTCACGGTGTAACATGAACACCAATATTAATGGTGTTCTGTTACTATGTGAGAGAAGGATTGCAATAAATGTATCTTTATTCTATACATAATCAAATAAAATAACTGTTTTAGATCAGTATTAATGCATATATTGACATGGTATGGCCTAAATTTTTATTATTCCAAAGAAATTCCTGTAAGGATGTGTACTTTGTTACACAGGCTGAGGTTTCATGTGTAACAGGTTTATGCAGAACACCAAATAATCATTTTCCAGAACATTTGGTCACAATTGACACTGTCTGTACCCATTTCTTTTGTTTAATCCAAACGACAGGGTCATATGAACCTTATTTTAATTAAAAACACTATTCCTAATTATATTTTAGCATTTTGGCTGAAATTCAATATTTCACGGAGTAACGGTGTTCAGGGGAACACCAAAATGAAATTTCACCAATGAGGCCAATACTTGAGAAATTGTAGATTGAAGGAAAATTCTCTTCTAATCTACCTAGGAAATGCATACAGAAAAGGTACTTTATAAGATACGGGAGTTTTGAACAAGACAGTAATTCAACCCCAAAATTTCACAGAGTAACATTTTTTGAGAACACCAAACACGTTTGTCAGAAAATGAAATCATGTTTTTCTTGTTCTTTGTTGAATTTGAATGGAAGTTGGACTTAAATTCTATTTAATGTTAGCAAGTCTTACAATTTTAATGCAAGCTACAACTGTGTGTCAGATTATTTTAGCTTCTACAAAGCTTTCAACATATCACTGAGTAACACATTTTTGAGAACACCAAATGTTACGCATGAAACGACTATTTTTGCACTCACCTCTTAAAGAGACCATAACATTTTCTCATGAATTGTGTATTCAGTATGCATGAACATGTTCTAATTGGTCGGTGAACATTTCTGAGGGGAAGTTTTATTGTTTGGAAAATGTATAGATTAAACTATTTCTGAAACCTACCAAAAATGTCACACTTTTTTAACCAAAAAAGTAACAATATTTACACATTTATGCTTAAAAAAACACATGTTGGTTTATCAAAATATTTAAAATGTATCACCGTTGGAAAGCTTTCTGACTGCTTTATAGTTCATGACCATAATTATTTAGAAATTTATTTTCATGTAGCCAGCACAGCTAATTTCATGATTAGACATCACACATTTACTCCTGGTACCCATATTAAAAGAAATACCCATATAAAGATCTAATAATAATAATACTGGGTGCTTAATATTCTATTCCTTGTAACGAGTGTTAGTACAGTGTTTAACAGTGTTTGTTACAAACGGGAGTGCAATGAATTTTCATTTCTCCTTTATACGTGTGTATGTTATAGATCATTGCTAGCTGTGCCGTTCTCCACATCCTGGCAAAAGATATGGGCATGCCCGATGTAGCTGACATATTGCCAGCATATCCCCAACGTCCTCTTGAAGTCCATGCAGGAAACAACGCTGCTCGAGCTCAAGAATACAGACGGCACATTATCCAGGCACACTTTAGGTAGTCATCTTTTGACACTTCGTCAAGGAAACCAAAACTCTTTCTTCAAGTTTGATTTATGGCTCAATCATATTTTTCATCTGCTTCATTCCAGGCCTAATTCAAATTGCATGTTGGCCTGATATAGAAAAACGTTCAAGATTAAAATCATGCACTAATCATGTATCAGACTTGACACAAAGTTTTTGGTTTCCTTACAAACCATGGAAGCAAATTCTAATTCTCTGCAAACACTCTAATTCTCAACTTCTTCTTTTACAAGACAGACATGGAAATTCAATCAACATGAAAAATGATCATAATTTCTTCTGTCTTATGGTAGTACTTTATTAAATTTCTTCCTCTTGAAGCAGAATCTTTCTTGGCATATGTCGTGCAAGTGACAAAACATAGTATGAATGAAATCGCTAGCTTCCTTTTATACTGTTAAGATGAGGTGAAATTAGAAATGAGGATGGAAAGGAATTTATAATGGAAAAGCTGTTTGTTATCAAATATTTTCAAAAGTAATTATGAAAAGCTGCTAGCCTTCTACAATGTTTTTCCTCCAAACATAACAGGCTGAAATATTTCCTCTACTCAACCATTATCAATTTGACATGAAAGAATTACTAACATTGCCTGGAATAAAACATGGTAACTGAAAAGAATAAAGAAAAAAAGAGGAGAAATTACATATCTTAACTTTCCCAATGTGTATTATGAAGGGAATCACCCCATATGCACATGACCTCACAAATGTAGCCCTATAAATTGACAAATAACAGAATAACCAAAAATACTCAATTCTAACATAAACGCTACATTCGTTCCTCTTTACATTTAGAGGTGAACAGGTACAGTGAGTGTGCCTAGTCAAACCACTGTACAATAAAAAGTCACAACAGCATACTGCTATCATTATTATTTACATATTTCATTAAATACCTGAATATATAACGTAAATGTAAAATCATTATACAAAAGATACAATTTCTATAGTTATATACATTTTGATAGCAAATCCTCTGAGTTTTTAAGTATCATGAAATTCAAAAACAAAATTTAATCTTGAAATGTGACTGAAGGTTAATCACTTCTTTGTATTACCCACAGCACTTCCTTGTACTGTACATGTAATACATGTACAAATTATGTACAAATTGATTAAAATGTCAATACTTTGAGATAAGCTCACAGAAACACATGTCACAAACTTTTAGTTTAGAAAGAGACAACCATGACTTCCCTTAGCTATTAACAACTGAAATGGCCTAAATGCAGTATAAAATTTATGCAAATTACTGCTTATGTTATACAATCTTTTTCAAATAGCCTGAACCATATCTACCTCATAACGACAGTCTTGAGCTGTGACAAATAGGAAAGGCTAAATATCAATGAGATTAGCATGCATTCTCAAACTCCTGAATCAATAATAAATTCAAGTATTAGTAACAACATGAATGTGATCCATTTGCATGGATCAGCATTCACACTTGCATAGTTTCCCAAGCAAGTAATATTGAAATAGTTACTGCCCCATTCTGTAAAGTAAAACTTGGACTGTACATTATTAATCTGAAACAATAGAAGAGTTTTTGTTGGGCACTGCCTTTGAATAATACCAACCAGCGATAGCATTGCATCTGTGGAGACTTTCTCTTTCCCCCTACCTTTTCTCTCCCCTGAAATTTGAACAACAATGGTTTTTACAGCAATTACTGTTGCAAACACCAATAACATAAAACTTTCAACAAAGAAGTTTTGACAATTTTTGTTACGCATCGAGCAGCTACAAAACTATTCAGAGTACTTTGTCAAAATTCAATAACACCATAAACTTAACTGTGCTATGAGCTGCTTAAAGGGAAGGTACAGGTTAGGTAGAGATGTGGCTTCAGGTTTGCAATGTTTTATGAAGGTGATTTTTTTTTTTTTTTTTTTTTTTTTTTTTGCTATAGTGAGAAATCACTTGTGAAATATGGAAGATTGCTAATTTTAAGACAAATTCAAATTCTATTTGATGAAAAGTGGTTTTGAAATGGCTGAAATATCAAAAAAATAATGTTAACGAACCCTTATATTAGTATTGCTTTGTTTTACTTTGTTTTTCAATATCTCAGCCATTTCAAAACTGATTTACGTCAAAGTAACTTTGAATTCCTTTGAGAATAGTAAGCTCTGAAACATTTCAAAGAGGTTTCTAAGTATTTCACAAAAATAAAAAGCTGTAATCTCATCTCAACTAATGCTATGCCATCACAGAGGGTTTTTTCAGGCTCATTACATTACTACAAGAATTTGTTCAGTTGCTTGTAAACAAAAATGTAACTTCTCAAAAAATGTCAAGAGGGTTTTATGCATCACCAAAGGTGCACCCTCTAAGATCTATCAATTCCGTCTTGAATTGCTTTCTCTCTTCCAAGTCTGATTTGAACTTTTGCATTTGCAACAGAAGAAATTCCTTTTGCAATGTAATGAGGCTTGCCTCCTCTGCCAACTTCTGTTTTTTGGCTACCATCATTTCCCTTTCTGCATTAAAGGGACTGTACAGTACTGGTTGAGGTGGGGATTCATGTTTTGAACATTCCTAAGTGAGATAATGAAAAGCCTCTTATGAAATATGAAAGAGCATGTAATTTTAAGAAGGATTCAACGTTTATTTGATGAAAATTGGTTTTCAAATGGCCGAGATATCCAAAAAAGTGCTAATAATAAAAGGGGACATGCCACAACTTTATTAGGATCTCTTTGTTTCACCTTGTTTTGGGATATCTCAGCCATTTCAAAACCGATTTTTATCGAATAAACTTTTGATACCCCTTAGAACTACATGCTCTTTGACATCTCATAGAGTGGTTTCTGAATATCTCGCAAAACGTTAAAAGCTAAATCCTCACCTCGACCAGAACTGTACACACCCTTTAAGCTTCTTGATCTCAGCATCAATGTATTCATGATAAGAATCACCCGTTGGCTTCTTTGCAGATGATGGCTGGTCAAGGCAAATCCTGGCAGGCCTCGTCAAAGGTGGCGAGGGAGATGAAGGTACAGAAGATGTTGAAGCCCACGTGAATGAAGATGAAGATGGTGGAGTTGCTGTGAAAGGAGGAGCTTCAGTTGCTCTGAATCCATGTGCCGAAGTTACTGTTGCGGGAGGCAATGCAGAAGAGGGCCTAGTAGCTGTACGTGACGGTGTGGAAAATGAACTACTGAGAAAATTATGAAAACAGCCACAACACAGCTGTCAATGATTGAAAATAATAAATACTGAAGTACTATATATACTTATCTGCATATAGTTTCTAATTTTGTCTTGCATAAGAGACAGTATGTGAAAAGGTTTATGTGCACGTATATCTGACATGAAATATCCTTAGAGTCAGAGAGTGTACTTGATTCATGGTTGATGCAGTGTGAATTCATTACAATCAAGGGAGGAGCATATGAGAGCATCTATATTATACTCGCGTAAGGATCGCCCCCATGCCTTCCCATGCTTTTTTTGTGAGGCTATCTCCTCCGAAGCCGTAGGCTCCGGGCCCCCGAGACCGGTGCCGCCGGCAGCAAGATGGTGTCCTCTATTCCCCGTCCGGGTTTCGTCCACGCTCTGCCTCCGTGTCGACGTCAAGAGCGGCGCAAAAAACAAAGAAAAACAAAATATGCGCTGGACCCCTGTTTCAGAGGGATAATAGGGTGCAGCGAAAGCTCTAGATCATCTTTCGTGGACACACACACATACACACACGATCGTCCAGCTGATTGCTCGCAGAGAGCCGTACGCACGGTACTACATTGTATACACGGGAGCTTGCCTATTTTGCCATGGGCGATAGGCCATTTATATGCGTGGAGTTCTGTTGTCGCACAGTGGGCTTTTCTCTCTCTCGCCCAGCTGATCGTTCGCGGAGACAATGGATTAATACACGCGCTATGCATGGGTACGGTCAAAGAGATTTTCGCAGAGAGTGGCGTGGCCTGTAATTACGTTGTGTATCATGATACGTTCGCGAATGCTTTATTTCGCACAAATGCAGGATCCTCTGCACCTCGGGTGAATCATTGAGTTTACTCTCACATCGGATGTTATTGTACAGACTGCTGTATGGCTACAATGTGTTTGCCTTTCATGAAAGGGATTGCAATAATGATCACGCCGCTGCATAATCCGAATAGACGAGTCCATCAGTGTTCACAATACTTTGGAAGCCCTATAGTATGCTGCGTAGTTTACGTGGAAAGAGCAGCCTGGGTCAGCCGGTGAGAAAGTTGCTGTATATACTGGACATGAATTGCGATTCTAACGTAAGCGTTGGTATTTTATAAAATTTTAAACTAATCCACAGAATTCTTCACTAAATATATAAATGTTGCAGTGACGAGCATTCGAATCGTGGTGTTGGTCAGTACAGCTGTCTGTGTACGCATGATCTGAGATTGCGAGATTTTACTCGATGATTCGCCTGCGTGCTCCGTATGGAAACTGTATACCAGTACTTACAGTAACATTGTATGAATACATACACACGGGAGGTGTGAGACGACTCCACGTGTCACACGTCGGACATATGGACGAATCAACTTTTTTTTTTATCTTCCCTTCCCTAAAATAATTATTCCTCCTTATAAAATACTTTTGAACTCTTTTTATGTGTGTGTGTTGTTTTTTTAATGCACATCCAGACCCTCTCGGCCCTATTCCTCCACATAGGGGGTAAAAAAAAATGACAATACAAAACAAAACACGAAAAATAAGGAAATAGAAAATAGATAAATAAAAATTATTGAAGTCAAAAAAAAAAAAACCAACGACAGTCAGGGTTTGATTGTCAGGTCATTTTCTGAAAGGCCTTATTTCGTTGATGCAGACACATGTTCTCGAAAGGGGGAAAAATGCTATCAGAAAAGAACAAAACAAAGACAGGGAAAGAGGACAGAAAACATTCTCTGGAAATTTGTCTAACTCTCTCTTCCTCACCCTCTCTCACGCTCTATTTGTATCTTGTACAACTGAGTAGTGGGATAGTTAGCGCACTTCCAGTGGCAATTCTATAAAGTATAAACACACAAACAGCACAATTTTTTATGAAAACAAACAGATATGAAATATATAAAAGAATGAAGTAAAAAAATACAACAAAAGTCCGAGTCACATGAGCGGGTGGGTTGATGAAAAGTCTGATTTATAGACATGTTCTCGAGAGGGAATTAAAGAACATCAGAAAGAAAGACAGAGAGAGAGGAAAAACGACGATGAATGATCCATCAAATGCATTTCAGGAACAAGTCATAATCCTCAGATGAGATTGTCATCGGGTGGAAGGGGCACAGACGGGTTTTTTTTTCAAATGAAAACGTGGGGAAAAAAATATAAATGATGATATAACTTATTTGCATCTTTTTATATGAACCAAAAAGGTGTGTGTGTGTGTATGTTTATGCGTGTGTAGTGATCGATCAAGCAAGTGTATCAACATTAGGAACGGACGACAACTCACTTAATTAGATGCTAATTGCATTCGGTGGGAAAATCATTTTTTTCAATGAAAATGTGGTAAAAGAAGTATGAATCATGACATATACAATGTAAGCTACTTTCAAGCTTCGACTAAAGAGAAAAGACGTGTGTCTGTGGGGGCCAGAGAGGACTCGTGTATAAAAAAAAAAAAAAACGGGAAGTTCTATCTTTTTAACTAATAAAACGGGGCGAAAGAAATATGAATAAATTAAAAAAATATGAGGTCCTCAGACCCGTGGATTTCCACGGGTGCTGCTAGTACTTTATAAAAGTCTTAGACCCCAACACTTTAAAACACTCTGCTGATTACACATCACTATGATTGGGTGGAAGGACGAGAAACATTTCATGGATGCAATTAGGGACATCTGACATGTGAATGCTCTGGACATAAGATTGTAACTTGCATGAAGGGCTTATATAGTTTTGGGTGAGACGAGGCTTTCGATTTTTATCCTTGTTTTGTAAGATAATGACAAACTTTATTAAACGAAGAAAGAGCATACTTATTCTAAAAGGAAATCGACTCGGCAATTTCAAAACTTGTTTTTAACATGGAATAACTTTGAATTTTTCTTAAAATTGTAGCTTCTTTAACTTTCCATTGAAGATTTATAGTTTTAAAAAAAAATCTCATTGCTGAAAATATAACTGTATGATAAGAATTTTGTTTCACCGAGACAAGTGCTCGAAGGGTTGTTATGCACACTCTTCTTTTTTTTACCCATTTTAATGATACAGACAATATACAATATGTATACATGAGTCTCTTTTTTAAGTTAATGCGCACAGAGTACAGCGGAAAATCGATTAACAAGTCATCAAAAAATTTATGGAGTAAAGACTGCACGGAAGTTCACACTTCTCTGTGTCCTTCATGACAGACATCCATTTCGTAATCTATTTGATATACAGCTGTATTAACAGATTTTTTTTTTTTTTTTTACTATCTTTTATAGTAACTTTAACACAATAGTTTACTATCGGTACAACAGAAAATAGGTCATACATGTCCATTTCTCTTCAAAATGCATAAATGTTGCATTGATGTTGTATGGCATTTCTTGACAATAGTTCTGCAACCGCCTTTCTTCAGGACCAAAAAAATAACAAGGGGACAAGGCACAATGGTAGAAAAGTTTACTTGCCAAACCGTAGCCTCTAAATCTGCTTTTCCACTTTCTGTCTCTCCAATCAGTTTTGGCCCCTCTTCCAAAATCATGGGTCTACCACTGTTTTCACCTTTTCTGTATGCCCTAAAAGAACAAACTAGGACCTATTACTAACCTGTTAAGAGAATCTGCGCCACCGTCGATTCCAATGATGGTAGGAGAGTCTTCCCCGATTATTGAAAGCAACCTTGCATCAATGCTATCCAAGCCTTTATGCGGGGGACCACCACCTCAAATGAAAGAAAAAGAAATATCTAAACAATAATTTATAGGTTTGTCACTTATTGTCCCCGCCGAACGAGTTCGAGCAGGGGACTGTGAAACGGGCTCCGTACGTGTGTGTGTCCGTGTGTCCGTCCGTGCGTCGTAGCGTCCGTGCGTCCGTCCGTCCGTGTGTGCGTCCGTGTGTGATCAAAATGTTCAATTTGCTACTTCTCTGTCATTTATGAGCCAATTTTGATTCTGTTTGCTTTATATGATAGCACTACATGGGAGCTTTAAAACTTCTACACAAAATTTCAGTTGTGACCTTTGACCTTGATTTTTTACCTATATTGTGCATTTTGCTACAAAATGCTACTCCTTCGCCATTTCTAACCCGATTTCGATTCCGTTTGCTTTATGTGATGGCACTAGGTGAGGGCTTCAAAACTTCTACACAGAATTTTGACCTTTGTCTTCTTTGACCTTTGACCTTGATTTTTGACCTATATTGTACATTGGCTACAAAATGCTACTCCTTCGCCATTTCTAACCCAATTTCGATTCCATTTGCTTTATTTGATGGCACTAGGTGAGGGCTTCAAAACTTCTACACAGAATTTTGACCTTTGACTTCTTTGACCTTTGACCTTGATTTTTTTACCTATATTGCACATTTTGTTACAAAATGCTACTTCCGGCGGGGACATATATTACGCACCGCGTAATTTCTACTTTTCTTTGTTGTTAAAGTCTCCAATGCAATATGTAGTAAATGACTAAAAATTTACTACAAATTGATTCTTACAGTCTTTCTCTTACTTAGCCTGGAGCCTATTGTGAAAATGCATGCGCGCGCACACACACACACACAAATGTTTTCCTTTCTTCACTTTAACATAGAGTTCTAACTAGTTAGAGAATAACTTACAGAGTATATATTGATCTTGATGACTTGCCATTTTTAGTTTTACCATAAGGAATTATTATAGAAACTAATGGTGTCGATCCTATACCATATCTAGTTTCCGGTTCTATATGCCAAAACAATGCAGAAATCTTAGTCCTACATGACATTATGTTAGCAGAACCTCACAAAGTATGTTCCTCATGTACAGCACAGGTAGTATGGTAGCTCTACTACACATCGACCACCCTTTTTGAAACCGACCGTGTAGTTTTGGCGCACAGAACGCTTAGTACGCACTGCACTGTGCGCAGAGCACATAAAAATGGGAAAACGCGAAAATTCACTGTTCAGTAATGGGTTTAATCAAGGACAAAATTTCGAAGGAATATTTTAACGTAATGTAATGTCAATGCATTTTCTAAAAAGCTTCATACAACAGGTGTTCAATACAACTCGGTTTGTGTGCATTGTCAATGCAAAAACAGCGGTCTATCTAAAAAAGGAGCGGCACCGCGGGGAGCTGAAAAGAGGCCAGGCAAGTTCAACAGCGATATTTTTGCACTGAAACTTCAAATTGAAAAGGGAACAACGGCATTTGATAGTGCTGGACTTTCTCAATCGTGTAGGTCAAGTTTTTACGTGAATTTCAGTGTTAAATTTTCTTATCAAGCAAATAAAAATTACGCGGTCGATGAGTAGTAGGTCCAACCATACTATATTAGTACAGCTGTATAGATACGTAAATTTATGCAATTCACATGCAATCGTAGACAGAAAAATCCGTCTATCCGGAATAGTTTTTCTCTTTATCATTTATCATTTTCCTTTTGATATTTATACGGCTCTCCTCCTTATCTTCGCGGGACATAGAAAACTTATCCCCGACAGTCAGAATACAAGTCTTTCAGTCAAGTGCAGTCACACACTGAATTTAAAAAAATGTCCACACATCTGCTTCATGGCCGTAGTAACACAGCTAGCTACGATTCAACCTGGTACAATGTTGTACAAACGATGCTGGCATGGACAGCCTACGTTAGTAGTATCATGTCTAACGTTAGGTTTCACTCTAAACAGTAGACCACTAAGCTAACGTAATTTTCACATACTAAACTAGCAAAAAGACAGACAAAAATTTTATCCAAGCATAAGCATTTAACTTAGCTTTATTCGGTAAAGCTGAAGTGTTCACTGCCATTTTCACGACGCGTCAAATGTGGCATCTCAGTAGATAAAATATAGATCTAATCCAGTGTCTTCTACAAGCACCCTCGTTCGTACACACACACACGTACACGTACAAAGCATGCTAGCAAATGCATATCGTATTCTATTGATCATGAAATGCGCAGCATGCGCTGCATGCATGCATGCACGACGCAATCCTGGAATGCCGCACAGAACTAAGACGACACTCCGACTACTAGATCTAGTAGTCGAAACTTGGTCGTGCAGCGCCAGCTACGTTCGACATTTTTCCCCTATTTCTTCATCACTGCAGTTTACGTTTCAAGAAGTAGACAAGAAATAAATGAAACATATTAGTGAAATGTTGACTTACCTGTCTTTACAATATGTTTTCTTTCTTCTGACAGATTTCTTTTCATGTCCTTTGCCATGTTGCTCCACTACTTTCTTATTTGATCAATTGTCCTGTGGACAGCCGGATTTTCATCATTTATTTTTTCCGTTATACTGGCCCACACTGCATGCTTGTCCGCTACCGTTACTGTCGATCCGAGTCTGGGTTTTAGGATACATTCATTTTTCTCATATTCGTCTATTATTACTAACCTTTCTCTGTCTGAGAAATTGCAGCTTTTTTTTTCTTGCCCTCCATGGACATAATGTGCGGTGGATGGATCAAGGGTCACTCAGTGATGATTCTATATATTTTCGTGTGTTAAAAAGAAATATTGTCCTTTTAACACGCAAATCTCCATAGACACTTCCTCGCACAAAAGAGAAACATTTGGCTGCTTTGGGAGCTGCGCAATATGTCATGACGTCACAAAAAGGAAGCACTTTTGCTTTATCTGTACCTTTCGTAAGCCAATCAAAAATCAGGTTTGGAATACGGCTAAGATTTATTTGCATCACTTTTATATCAAGTTCAAAATTTATTCTTTCATTAATATAGGTCTGATTAAGAAGTCACAAAAAGAGACACAGAAATCAAAATTAACAAACACTTTCTTTTATTTTGCATTATTACTTTGTACTATTTACTTTGTAACTATCTTATAATTGTACCCCTCATTGGAGAGCATCCGCAATCATATTCGCTTTTATTTGTGAAATATCCACTTTTTATTTGTTATGTTTTCACTATACATTATCAAAATGTCCGTAATTTCTACTAATAAATTTGTCATTTTTGGCCAATTTTATTGCAGCCGACAACGAACGCCCGAAATTTGTGTATGCAATTCATGCACAATTTATCCTCTCCCCAGTGGGACCCGGCCTTTAGAAACAGAATATCGCTGTACATGTATCACGCTTTTTATTCATTATGTATTCACTATACGTTATTAAAATGCTGTAATTTCTACTAAGAAATTTGTCATTTTTGGCCAATTTTATTGCAGCCGACAATGAACACCCGAAATTTGTATACACAATTCATGCACAATTTATCCTCTCCCCAGTGGGACCTGGCCTTTAGAAACAGAATATCGCTGTACATGTATCACACGTAAGCTCAAATGAAGCAACAAGCAGCCGTATTTCATCACATTTCTGCAAATATAGATGATTCCTCACAAAACTAAAATGTTGAAAGTCCAGGTGATAGTAAGATCAGTTGCTGTTTGACACCATTGTTCCTTATGACAAGGTATAGGGAGGTGGGAAGTGCAGTGGAATCAAGAGTCGCCTGTGTCTGTTGGTTAAGTTGTTGCTGTATACATACATGTATGCATTGCGAGTCCAAGCGGTCATATTTCATTAAATTTAGGCAAATCCACAGGATTACTCACTAAACTAAGATGTTTTACTCATGGTTACAGGCATCTCCTAAACTGATATGCATGAGGACTCGGCGAACTGAAGAAAAGGAGAAGGGAGAGAAAGAAACAAAAACGGACCCATGTGGCACATATCACAACAATGATGTATAGTTATGATGATATAATCAAACATTTGACCGAAGCAAAATATCTCAAAATAAGGCCTTGATGATGTCATCCATGAGTGATCATAATGAAAAGTTTTGTCATTAGATATCAACATGTGGCATGATCATGGAAATGTTTTTGTTATTAGATAAAGATATCATTAACTTATTTACATGTAGTTCGCACAATTCTCCCTATCACATATAGCCGATATCACCTCGCAATACTGATATCTGATCAATTGCTTTTAGGACGTATACTTCGGTTTTGTGGTTCAAGAAAATTGTACCAAAGTTGCTACTTAGTGTAGGATCTTTGATTGTATATTCCTTTCTGGAAATGTCTCAAACAAATATGCGAGTTTGACTTTTGAAGTCGAAGTGGTCTTTCCTGCAAAGCAGATTTTTACATGCTCTCTGCTAAACTTTGTCTGTTGGGAACTTCACCCATGTCACATCCTTCATCTATGGATATTTTCCATAATTTCATCATTTGGCATCATCAGCCCAGCATTGGGCTGCTTTGCAGAAGAATCCCATTTATCAAATGTAAAGTTACAGATTAGAAAATAACTCGCTAGATTATAAGACAGAATTCAGTACAGTCTATGAATACTAGCTAGTACTTCAGCATTCAATGTGCATAAAAGCGTACATTTACACATATATGTTCATAACTGGAAGTTTATATCCCAAGAATTAAAGGTAAAAGAATTAGAGCGCCACATGCGTTCAAATTTGGAGAGCTATAAGCAATAGGGAAAATTGTCCAGAAATAGAGAAGAATAGGTGGAAAAAAGAAAGATTTCGATACAATAGGTTAAATACAATAGGTTTTACCCTGTGAATAGCATGTCTTCAAATTATAAAAAATCTGAAATGTACACATGTGAGATAGTCCAGAATTCATGATTTACAACATATAAACCTTTTCTCATCTATTCAGTAAAAGTCAACATGGAATGGATGTCAGAGGGCAGTTTGCCATTTCACTTGTAAAGTCAACTATATTACCTCCCCTGAGCCTGTTTCTCTGTTTCAAGACACCATACAATTTCCTTGCAGATGAATGCTGCTCCCTTTCCTCATTAAAAAATAAGAATTGCACACACTTCTAGATAAGCTGTGAAAAATATTCAAGCAACCAAAATTGATAATTTACAGCTGCTGTGAATAACAACAGTAAATGAGCTAATGAGCAAGGCTGATGGAAGATATATTTTTATTGCATGTGTCCTTGCAGGTTCATGGTGTACGGCAGAGGCATGGGGCAGCTATCAATGCTGGGAGGCAAGGAGACCGGGCAGCAGAGAGAGAAGATGGGAGAGGAGCAATTGTGGATGAAGGCGGAGGGGCAGGTGTTGCTGGTGAGGGGGTGCATGAAGCTGAACAGCCACTCAACAACCAAGCTGAGGACAATGCAGGACATGGTAATTGTGTAGTGGATAGTGTAGTGAATTTCTTTTTTTTGGGGGGGGGGGGTGCAGACAAAGATTGCAAGGAAACGACAAGGAGACATTAAATTAGTGTCGGGAAAAGTTGTACCCGTAAGTAGTTGGCAGAGACCAGAAGAATTACACTACATATTAGAAGAGGGCTAGGATGTGCGAACAACCTGTAAGCCAAAGACATACAAAAATAAGCAGACTCTGCTACTGAGTATCATTGGATTACGGGTTAGTATTGTAAAATAAGGGTTGTGATATGTTGTCTTCAGTATGTGTGAGTTTCTGCAGGTGAATAGATATACGAGAATCCGCTTATAACGAGATAAATCGTCCGGTCCCAAATAAATTTGCGTGTTAGCCTATGGAGATTTTGAGTTCCAGTCATTGAGAAATAATTTTCAGGCTTAAAACAAAGAAAAACAAAGACGAATGTGCGGATATAATGACAACTTTTCGGTAGTGGTTTTTGTTTTCGTAAACAGCATTCACCCATCAATCTCGTCGGGTAAAACATTCACACAAAGCATGCATTCAACCTGATGCATTGCAACAAATAGTAAGCTCGAAGCACATGGCGCTCTTGCAGTAAAATTAGCAAGCATTTTGCTCATCACACTGTAAAGTAATAGCAAGAGAGTGAATAGGATGTCGGGCACGGTTTCCTTGGAGGAAATAAAAAACGAGTATAAAATGTGGTGTAAAATTTCACCATAATACACATGGTTTATATCAATAATTTGTCATAGAATGAAAGATAAATTCAGATTTTACCTACAGCTTTCATCCACACGAGTTACGCGCGATAGCGCGATGACCTTGCCTTAAGTTGCATAAACTTTGCTTCATCTGTCTCTCTTCTCAGATGTGCAGATTGATCAGCATGGGGATAACAAAAGGCAGGCCTCATCTATGACATGTTTATATGATTTGTCAAATCTGAAATATTCGATAACAAGCGTCGAGAAAAAAAAATTAATAATCGCGAGAATGCTCTTGCATTTTCCTGTCGCATTTCTTGTTTTTGATATCTGTTCATCAATATGACATCATATTATTTATGCATGTAACCCAATTTTAACAGAGCATGTTATATAGAGTGTACATTCCGCAAGTGTTCGGATACAGCGAGAATCTGTATATAATGAGAAAAATCATGCGGAACCAACGATCTCGCTATAACGGGATTCCCCTGTACAAGCATCCCCGACAGGTTGTTAGTCTTCCCACAAGAAAATTTGCATGATTGAGTTCAAAACAAACAATCTTATATACAGATGACATCAACTGGAATGCCCTTGAGTGGGACCGAGCTGCTGAGGCCTTGACTTGGGAAGAACTCCTTGGACTGGATGGCTCTCTGGTTTTCTTGGAACACGTCTACTGGGTCACTGTCCTCAATGCCCTCTTTATCTTCCTCTTTGGTAGGTTGGGGCAAATAATCAGCCCAGTCAATAGAGTCACTCACTATTGACAAAGCATGATATCAATATGCCTCTTGGGGAATTGGCATTACTCATTGGCTGTATGTTATCTATAGAGGATGTGCAATTGTCAAGATTGGTGTGTTTTATATAGTGTTACACCAACTACACATAGCATGACACATTGATTTATGTTATGTTATCCTTACTTGTGTTTTGACCTCTGTGTTTTCCCTCATTTTTAGCTCACCTGAGCCGAAGGCTCAAGTGAGCTATTGCGATCGCTCTTCGTCCGGCTTCCGTCGTGCGTCGTCCGTCATGCGTAAACTTTTTACATTTTCATCTTCTTCTTGAAAACCCCAAGACCGATTTTCACCAAACTTGGCAGGTAGCATCCCTAGGGGGTTGGGATCTCAATTTGTTAAAATGGGCACCATGCCCCACCCAGGGGGCCCCAAAATTAAGGAACTTTAAAAATCTTCTTCTCTAGAACCAGAAGTGATAGAGCTAAGTTAATACTATGAGTTAGTACATTAATGGTTGAAGTTCCAAGTTTGTTCATGTCAGATCCAGGGGTGCCCCCCTTGGGGCGGAGGAGTCGGGGAGGTCCAAATGGGGCCTAAATTGTACAATTTCATCATCTTCTTGAAAACCTCATGATGGATTTTCACCAAACCTGGCAGGTAGCATCCCTAGGGAGTTAGGACCTCAATTTGTTAAAATGGGCACCATGCCCCACCCAGGGGGTCCCCAGGGGGGCCCAAACCCCCCAAAATTAAGATGTCTTTAAAAATCTTTTTCTCTAGAACCAGCAGTGATAGAGCTAAGTTAATACTATGAGTAAGTACATTGATAACTGTAGTTTCAAGTTTGTTAATGGCGGAATCAGGGGTGCCCTCCCCCCCCCCCCCCCTTGGGACCCAGGGGAGGGGGGTGGGGAGGGGTCCTAATGGGGCTTTAATTGTACATTTTCATCTTCTTCTTGAGAACCTCATGACCCATTTTCACCAAACTTGGCAGGTAGCATCCCTTGGGATGTAGGATCTCAATGTGTTCAAATGGGCACTGTGTCCCATCTGGAGGGCCCCAAGGGACCCAAACCTCCCAAACTTAAGGAAACTTTAAAAATCTTCTCTAGAATCAAAAGTGATAGAGCTAAGTTGATACTATGAGTTAGTACATTAATTACTGTTCTTTCAAGTTTGTTTGATAGTAGATTCAGGGGTGCCCCCTTGCGGGCAGGGGGAGGGGTGGGGAGGTCCAAATATGGGCCTAAATCTTACATTTTCATCTTTTCTTGAAAACCTCATGATGGATGTCTGCCAAACTTGGCAGGTAACATCCCTAGGGGGTTAGAATCTCAATTTGTTAAAATGGGCACCATGCTCCTGCCCCCCCCCCCCCATCCCCCATAATAAGGAATCTTTAAAAAAGTGTTCTTCTCTAGAACCAGAAGTGATAGAGCTAAAATTGATACTATGAGTGGGGGTCCAAATTTTGGCCCTAATTGTACATGTTCATCTTCTACTTGAGAATGTCTGGTCAAATTTTGGTAGAGCTCTGTGTAATTTAGATTAGTGACTGCGTGAAAGGTGAAACTGCGATACTCGGGTGAGCGCTAGACCCGCGGGTCTCTTGTTCATCTTTCCTTTCATCTTTTCCCTATGCGCTTAGAAACATTGTATTAAGCACATTACAGATGTATTGTATTATTACCTCCGCCAAGGGAGGAGGTTTTGTATGTTTTCATTACCGTTGGTTTGTTTGTTAGTTTGTTAGTTTGTTTGTTTGTTTGTCCGTGTGCAAAATAACTTTTTGCACGGATAAATAAAGTTTTGCACGGATTTGGATGAAACTTGCTGGAAAGGTTGAGAATGACACAAGGAACAGATGATTAAATTTTGGTAGTGATCCGGGAATTTTTATGGATTCTATGAAGGATTTTCGAAACTTTGCCAGGTAGGGTCAATGAACTTGGGAGTTTAAGCTGCGCAGTTTTGAGGTTTTCATGCGCGCACTAAAGTGCATGCTCTAGTTTCTGCTGGGGCAAGGCACGCCACGCATCTGAGAGTTTATGACGTAACAAAGGCTTCTATTATTGGGAAATCGGGCGATTTTTCAGTGGGTGGAAATCACTGATCTGAAGAGCAAGATCATCGGCGGAAAATAGCTGCTTGGTGGAGGTCTGCGCTCTCAGAGTGCTTTTCTAGTTGTTATTATTATGACGATGGGACATACATGTATATATCTTTTTTTTTTATTCAAATAAGACCAAATCACCAAGGGAGATTGCCTCTTACTATGCTTTTATTGGACAATGTGTTTAGCATTGATTTATATGATTTTTTTTGCTCACCCAAGTGACCTAATGCGATCTTTCACGTCTGTCATGCGTAAGCTTTAGACAATTTCAACTTCTTCTTCTTCTTATGGTGGATTTTTGCCAAACTTGGCAGGTACGTAACATCCTCATTTCTTCAAGTGTGCACAATGCCCCCCTGCCTGCAAGGGAGCCCCCAAAGGCTCCAAAATTAAGGAATCTTTTCAAATTTTCTAAAAGAAGTTTCAGAGCTAAGTTAGTGCTATGAGTACCTTAATTAGTCACTGTTAGTATCAAGCTTTTGAATGACAAATCAAAGGGGTTTCCCCCCCCCCCCCCACCCCTTTTGGGGCCTTGTAGGGGCCAAATTCAGAGCCATTTTTCACATTTTCATCTTCTTGAAAATTGTATGGACAAATGTCATTAAACTTGGCAAGTATAATTGTGAACCAGGAATTTGTTTGTCTACTAGGAGGAGACATCAAGTTTACCAAGAGTACATACTCCGCATTTAAACAGTCGCCATATTTTCATGGTCAAAATCAGATAATGGACAGGACATTTTAAATGAAGATACAGGACAATGAACACAACTTACATATGAGGACAAACATACTGAACTTTAATGAATTATACTTACCTGTGATATTCCGCATAAAGAACAAGCTTGTCAAATAAATAAAAAAGAGGAAATTTACCAGAAGCTGTGCTTAAGTCACATGTAATTTCTTGAGGTAAGTATATTTTGCCCTGGATTGATTTGATCATTAGAGAGAAGAAAAAAAAAAGTGACCGAGTTGAGCAAAGCATACAAGTAATATGCAGAACCACATATACTTTGATGTAAATACAAAATTTAGATAATGTAGAATGTGAACTGACGTAGATTATCTTTCATCCAGTCAAAGTGTAATCTCCAAAATTATTATGAATCACAAAACTGGAATGGAAACTTATGTTGTGCGACTGTAGAATGTGAATTAGAAGATATGGTTACAACTAATGTTCACAAAGTTCAATAGTCGAGAAAATTAATGAAGTTTAAAAGTTGACTTCTTCATTCTTCACTTTTAATTTGTGAAAACAAAATACCAGTATATCTATTGCTGCAGATTGACTGTGCTGCAAACGATTGCCCTAGCACTGTTAGTCTTCCAAGCTAATCCAAATCCCTATACAATACTTTAATTTTTGCTTGTTATTATAATATCCCTTTAAAGGATGCACAAGTTCAGTTTCTAACTGCATATTGTAAACATTATTACAAAAACATTGTGAATGCAAGTATAGTATGTTAGCATCTATAGTATCCATCTGCCTTTTATTATTCGTCCATAAAGCAACGCAACCAAACAGTACCAAATGCAGTGAAATGCATTATACAGTGTAGAGCACCATAGTATTATTATCAGAAGTATGCTTCATTCCTTTTTACTTCAATCCGCTTGAAGCAGTAGTCAAACCATGTGTCATTTTCGTATCAACATTAATAAGGTATCCTGTATGTATGAAGATAATTGTTACCCGGTCATTCTACGCAATAATTGCCAATATTGTAGCCATAGTGTATGTTACTGTGTGGTTATGATAACGAATGTTGGTTATGAATCCGAAAGGCTCATTCATTGAATGAACTACAGTGTATAAAGGTAATGGATGTTATGAAAGTAGCCCAGTGCAAGTTCAAAACACGCAATCAAAGTTATCGGAATGCCATTATACATTGTAGGGGGAACTTATAGCTTGAGAAAACTTGTGTTTAGGTAGGTAAAGATTGCCGTATGCAATCTTTGTATAAAAATTTGACTCACGAGCATCTTCTGAGCATTGATATTGTATAAAATATATTTGTTTTGATTATGTTAATTAGTTTAAACTATGAAAATAAAAAAGTGCATTTACCTCAACGTTGTTGTACACTAATTAATAAAATGAATTCATGTCTTCATTTGTATGATCTTCACTGAATTGATGATCACTTCTGTAAACCAACAATTGAGTCTTGTAGATAAATAACTCTATAATCATGGTCAAAATGTTTTGGAGTGATAAGGCGATAACCAACCAACAAAATGTCATGTGTCATCATGCAAATTTCAGACGTTCAGAGCCACCCGACAAATTTTCAAGTGACAAATGTAACACTATATAAATTGCGCTGTAGCAAACTGCTTTACCATTTTTAAATGTTATGAGCGACTGTTAAAAGAAAGAAAAGAAAAAGAGGCAAAGTTTAAGAAATGAATTAAAAAGCATGTAAATGCAGGTAATCATGTTTAATATCCAAAGTAAGAGATTACAATCGGTCATGCAGTTGTATATGATTGCTTCATTTACTGGTACATGTCATTTGATTTCTATAAACTATACTATTTTTAGCTCACCTGAGCCAAAGGCTCAGTGAGCTATTGCGATCGCCCTTCGTCCGGCGTCTGTCCGGCGTCCGTCGTGCGTCGTGCGTCGTCCGTCGTGCGTAAACTTTTTACATTTTCATGTTCTTCTTGAAAACCCCAAGACCGATTTTCATCAAACTTGGCAGGTAGCATCCCTAGGGGATTAGGAACTCAATTTGTTAAAATGGGCACCATGCCCCACCCAGGGGGCCCCCAAGGGGGCCCAACCCCCCCCCCCCCCCCAAAAAAAAAAAAAAATTTAAGGAATCTGTAAAAATCTTCTTCTCTAGAACCAGAAGTGATAGAGCTAAGTTAATACTATGAGTTAGTACATTGATGACTGTAGTTTCAAGTTTGTTCATGACAGAGTCAGGGGTGCCCCCCTTGGGACCCAGGGGAAGGGGGTGGGGAGGGGTCCTAATGGGGCCTAAATTGTACATTTTCATCTTCTTGAGAACCCCATGACCCATTTGCACCAAACTTGGCAGATAACATCCCTAGGGGGTTAGGATCTCAATTGTCAAAATGGGCACCATGCCCCACCCAGGGGGCCCCCGGGGGGGCCCAAACCCCCCAAAATGAAGGAATCGTTAAAAAACTTCTTTAGAATCAGAAGTTACAGAGCTGAGATAATATTATGAGTGAGTACATTAATGACTGTAGTTTCAAGTTTGTTCATAGCAGATCCAGGGGTGCCCCTTTTAGGGGTGGGGGGGGGGGGGAGTTGGGAAGGTCCAAATGGGGGCCTGAATTGTACATTTTCATCTTCTTCCTGAAAACCTCATGATGGATTTTCATCAAACTTGGCAGGTATCATCCCTAGGGGGTCAGGATCTCAATTTATTAAAATGGGCACCATGCCCCACCCAGAGGGCCCCAGGGGCCCCAATCCCCCCCCCCCCCAAATTAAGGAATCTTAAAAAATTTGGGCCCTTATTGTACATTTTCATCTTCTACTTGAGAATGCCTGGTCAAATTTTAGTAGAGCTGTGAATGATTTAGATTAGTGACTGCGTGAAAGGTGAACTTGCGATACTCAGTTGAGCGCTAGACCCGCGGGTCTCTTGTTAAATTAAAGTCCCATTCCCTCCTAGATGAACATTTTGTCAGGTTTTACTTATTAAACAGCAAATGCTTATTATACGTTGAGAGATGACCTATACATACATTTGTATTACTAAACCAGTGAAAGAAAGCATACATGTATTCTACATCACACAGCATAGGTTGCAATTCCACAGCAAATTTGCAGAAAACTTGAAAGTGTAAGTGCATTACAAGTGTGACCTTTACAAGCTGGACAGTAAGATGTCCTGTATCAGATTGAGAACTGCTCTTTTATTTTTTGTTTCAGCCTTCTGTCCATACCACATTGGGGGACTGAGCACTCTTCTGCTAGGCTGGCAAGAGATAATCAGATGGACTCATTTTGAAGGCCTCATCACCACCATGCTGGGCTACATTTGTTTAGCTGTTTTCCTTGTACTCTTTCATGTATCCTTTGACATGTCTGTTCTTACCATTACAATGTCATAAACATCTTATTGGGTGTTTAGCTCACCTGAGCCAAAGGCTCAAGTGAGCTATTGTGATCGCTCTTCATCCGGCGTCCGTCATCCGTCGTGCGTAAACTTTTTACATTTTCATCTTCCTCTTGAGAACTCCATGACCAATTTTCACCAAACTTGTCAGGGAGCATCCCTAGTGGGATAGGATCTCAATTTGTTCGAATGGGCACCACGCCCCACTTGGGGTCCCCCAGAGGGGCCCAAACCCCCCAAAATTAAGGAAACTTAGAAAATCTTCTTCTCTAGAACCAGAAGTGATAGAGCTAAGTTAATACTATGAGTTGGTACATTGATGACTGTAGTTTCAAGTTTGTTCGTGACGGAATCAGGGGTACTCCCCTTTGGACACAGGGGAGGGGTCCTAATGGGGCCCAAATTGTACATTTTCATCTTTTTCTTGAAAATGCCATGATGAATTTTCACTAATCTTGGCAGGTAGCATCCCTCGGGGAATAGAATCTCATTCCCATCATATGGGCACCATGCCCCACCTGGGGGCCCCAGGGGGGCCTACGTTGGGGCCTAAATTGTAAATTTTTATCTTTTTCTTGAAAATGCCATAATGAATTTTCACCACACTTGGCAGTTAGCATCACTAGGGGGATAGAATCTCAAGTCCATCAAATGCCCCACCTGGGGGGCCCCCAGGGGCCGAACCCACCCCTCAGTGAGGAATCTTTGAAGACTTTCTCTAGAACCAGAAGTGATTGAGCTATAAGTTAACCCGTTGAGGACGGTTTGATTTTGCTACAACACGCATTTCCCATAGACGCTTGCCCGAGTATACTCGGGACTCGTCCTCAACGGGTTAATACAGTGAGTCAGTATATTGATGACTGCTGTTTCAAGTTTGTTCATGACAGAATCAGGGGTACCACCTCCACCCCTTATTTATTTATCCATACCTTGGATGATTACTCAATGCATACACTTAATAAAACTAATTACAGTGAAACTCTGTTATAACGAGGTTTGTGGGACTGCCAAAATGACTTCATTATAAGCGGAACTTCGTTATAACCGTACGCATTAAAAACAAAGAAAAACATAAAGCACGAAGTCATGTACCAATCAATCAAACTTAAGAGCAGTCTTTGCGTTGTTATTACACAGGTATGGACTATTATTATCGAGAGAGAATAAAAAAGAATTTTTTTGTGAATTGATGAAAAAAAGACCAAAAAAATAGGGGTTGAAATGCTTTCTTTACTTTTTCCTTAGAACATCTCTTTGCATACAAATAATATTACACTATGTATGTGTTACATGCGTTCTTGCGAAGTACTTGGCAGGGTGATATTCGTGATGATTTCTACACCTATCTCTTCCTCGTATACTGAACCATTCTGGAAGAAGTACATTTTTCATTTGTGAAATACACTGTAAAATAATAATGAACAAAATCAGATTTTATAAAATGCGTTCGTTAATTTTTTCTGAACACCAGCGAAAACAGAGTAACATGCATGCATTGTTTATCGTAACTTGCTGGATATTGTACACTGTTGGTGCCCAGCAGTACTGCAATGATTTCATGAATTATTTTGGCTATAATCCTATACATGTAGCCTATGTTTGCGCCCAAAGTGGTTGAAAATGCATTCTTTGTTTTCTTCCCAAAGTCTCATGTATGACATACATGAGTTCCTGAGAAATACTTGGCAGGGTGATATTCATGATGCTTTCTACACCTACATGTATCTCTTCCTTGTATATTTAACCATTCTAAATGAATGACATTTTTTGTTTGTGAAATGCACTGTAAAGTGATCAAAAAACAATTTTGTCACTGACAGAAGAGAATCATAACTAATCCTACTAATTTGAGTAATGAATGCAAGTCAGTGTATGCAATACCCTCTTCAAATCATAACCATGGGACTGCAGATGATCAATGCTCATATTAAATACATGTACAAAAATGTGGCACTTGACAAATTTACAATATTCAGATCTGCAGTCAGTTGTTGAAATTCTTCCAGACAGCCCGTCTCTTTGGTCTGTGCTATGTGGTACTCAAGGTATTCCTCCTCGTTGTCCTGGAGATAGGTGTCTTCCCTCTGATCTGTGGCTGGTGGTTGGATGTCTGCTCATTGGTGAGTCAAACTTTTAAGAAGTGCCCTCTATCAGCAAACATATTTTTGCACACTGGACAAAATTTTAGGTCCATATTTCAATTCAAATCAATTTAAATCAAATTTTATCTCTAATATCACATTTTTTTTTTTTGGTCAAAACATGTTCAAGGAAAGCTAAAGGTACAATACAGTTCGACCTCGATTATCCAGCCATGTCGGGACCGGCGCTCATCCGGAAAAGCAAATTGGCCGGATATGGGAGACACAATGTTAATGTATTTAGCTGCCGTCCAAGCTGCCGTCCCAGTGCACTAGCAGCAAGGTAGGTAGCGTACCCCACAACGGTGGTGTAATCTATGCTAGCCTGCGCAAAATTGTAGCCCTTCTTCACAAAAATAAAGTATATCTTTATGTGAAAATCATACATGTTTTACCTCGTTAGATATTGAGAAACCTATCATGCACATCTTATGAAATTAGTGAAATAGATCCATGAAAGTCACTGTTTTTTCTCAATATTTGATGAAAAAAAAAAAGTCCTTCACTGCTTGAACGCGTCCGGATAATAGAGATTTCCAGATAAAAGGAGGCCGGATAATCGAGGTCGAACTGTATATTACATCAAATATTTGAATCTATATCCTACATCATGAAATTTTTGAATAAGCATTGGCCGAGAGCTTCTCATGTGACTGAAAATAATTTCACCATGGAAAGAAAATGGATGTAACGTGACGTCAGCCTCAGTATATCCATTGCCTGAGCAATTTTCTTTGTCACTTTTTATGCCTCTGCCACGAAATTGTGCCGGAGGCATTATTTTTTCGGGTTGTCCGTCCGTCTGTCCTTCCGTCCATAATCAGTTTTGTGGACAGCGTAACTAAGAAACTGTTTGAGGTATCTTAATGAAACTTGGTATGTATATGTATGAGTGGGTGAAGTTATGCCTCAAGTTTTAGGTGCACATGCTCAAGGTCAAAGGTCAAGGTCAAATGCTCAAAATTTCACTTTTTCCCCCATGTCCATGCAATGCTTGAAGATATTTTCTTGAAACGTAGTGTATATATGAACTACCAAATAAAGATTCTCCAGAGAGAGTTCTGGGTCACGATGTCAAAGGTCAAGTCAAAAACGTTGAAATTTCACGTTTTTCTCAATATCGCAAATGGTTCAAGGTATCTTCGTGGAACTTAGAATGTATGCATGTACCGACGGGCAGTGATTATCTAGGGAAGTTGGGGGTCATGGGTCATGTGTCAAAGGTCAGGGGGTCAAAGGTCAAGGTCAACTACTCAAAATGTCACTACTTCCCTCATATTTATGCAATGCCTGAAGGATTTTCTTTTTTTGAAACTTGATATATGTATGTATTACCATATATATTCTGTGGGAAGTTTCTTGCCAAAAGGTCAAAGGTCAAAAAGTCAAGTGAAAGTGCTAAATTGCACTTCTTCCTCCATATCTCAAAAGTAACTCAAGGTATCATCATGAAACTTACATATTTATGCAAGTTCTACCTAACAGTGATTCTCTTTGGAACTTTGAGGTCAAAGGTCAAAGGCCAGGTTTAGGGAATTATATTTTGTAAGTTGATACTGAAATTACACTTTTTCTCCATACCTTGAAAATTACTCAATGCATAAACTTATAAAAGGGTCAAAAGTCAAGTAAAAATCCTCAATTCCTGAAATACCTGTACTCTGACATTTTAATCATTCATCCAGTTGAACCTAGTTCAAGGAAAGTGAACATTCAGCACATTTGTGGCAAACCTGTCCTTTTTAATATTTTGCCAGTTCTGTGAAACTGTCATCACACATTGTCAAGACATTGTGCTATAGACCTATTAGGAGAACCATGCATTATGGCGGAGGCATACCAGTCGCAGTAGCAACATTTCTAGTTTTGGAATGGCATGATTGTTAGCTATTAATATCTAAACAAAGCAAATCGCAAATGTGATGAGGCTGAGAGCCACGGGACATCGGTGCTAACAAGCGCCTGCGATGCACCATTATCCCCCCTGATATGTAAACCAACCCGTGTATGTTGTAGTTCAGCTACTCTTATAGACAATATTCTATCAATTCTTCTGACCATCATTTCATTTCTGGTATCTTACTCTCTGATTTAAGTGATCATTATCTGTTTTTTTTCTGTTTCTTCTTTAGTTATGTCGAGTTCAAATAGTAAAAAGTATAATGTATTGTTCCGGAAAATAACACCTTTTTCATTAACATCACTGATGGGTGATTTATCAAAATCCGACAGGTCAGATGTTCTTGAGTTAAACGATGCCAATCTTACCTATGAATTATTTTTGGACCGTTTCTGTTTATATCAAATGGACATATGCCATTTAGAAAAAGGGGGTCTGTTGATAAAGGGGTTTAAAAGGCCTTGGATCACATGTGCAATACTGAACTCAAGCAATAAGAAAAAGAGATTATTTAAATTGTATAGATTGATCCAAACAAGAGTAATGAATTATTTTACAAGCAATATCGTAATCATTTGAACCCTGTCATTCAACAAGCTAATAGAAAATATTATTATGATGAATTTAGACTAAATGCAATTCGAAACATGTGTGGAAATTTATTAATCAGACTCTGGGAAAAACTGATTGTAATTTGCCAGAATTTTTAGTGCAAGAAAATGATGTGATATACAATCAAGTTTTAATAGCAAATATTCTTAATGAACGTTTTGTTGACGTTGGTCCAAATTTGTCTCATTTGATTGATATATCGGATACATCTGAATGTTGTTCTGATTTTCTCTCCCATAATTTTAAACGTTCTTTTTTAAACCGGTTTCTGAATCAGAAATACAGTGCTCACCGCTTAATCGGGAGGGGTCGGGAGACAAGTTTTCCCCCATTTAAGTGGTGCTTCCGCTTAGCCAGTGGCCAGTATTGGCCCATGCAAACCACACATGAAGCCCTGTATGTGGGCATTACACTAAACCATGCACAGTTTTCAAACCCGCTGATAACCACAGCAACAAATACACACGTGCTATGACATGCAGACACAAAACATGACGAGACATGAAACTCGTCACTGAAGACGAGTTAGGTGATACGCTGGTTGGTCATCTGATATCGGTTACCTGTGATCGACAACGAAAACAATGTAATATAGCGGCCTGAAGTTATATTGCGATTATGTTCGTGAAGTCAAATTTTTTGTACCTTCATAATTTAGATCAAATTGTTTCTATCATGCAAAGCAGATGGAGATCCCGTGCATGTGTCTGTGTGTGCGAGTACAGTGTATCTGTACCATGTCGTCCTTGACACGAATGAATTGAAACATGACAAAAAAGTGTTTCAAAGATCATCTTGACTTTAATATCGGTCTTTTCAAATATGAAGTTTGACCCTTATTTGCATAACCAAAATTGCTATATCTAATCTTGTTGTCAGTTATAGAATATCAGTTGGGAGATCTCTTACAGCTACACGCCTGTAACATTTTCCAGCAGTAAAAGCAATAAAACCTCCAATACAAAACAAAGGGAAATAAAGCGAGTGTGTGTGTTTACATGACAATGTCATTTATACCTGGACCAAGTGGCATTGCCTCAATTTAAGAAAAAAAAATAGAGAAGCAATTTTCACTTTGCATCCTATGAGGTTCGAAACTTCACGGGCCCGACGTACGGCTCCCTCGAAAGAGACATCGCCTTTAACCACGTAACTATAGTAGGTCTCCTCGAACCAAGAGTGTGGAACGTAAGCTTATACGTGAAAGATAAATCATGACGATCACCCGTGACCGACACATATTCGAAGGGGACAGTTTGAAGTGGAAGGAGTACTAAGTATATTATGTTTACTGTCTCAGCAATTCCAAAGCCATAACACCTTTGCATACTGGCATACCATAATTTCGCTTCTGAAATCAATGGTATTACTCATGCATCATTGCTTGCATAATGCATAAACTTTGCCTTATAAACTTTCAGTGATACGTGTAATAACATAATTCTGTAATTCCATCAGCAGTGATTGACTTCATAAAGAAAGATATATCAAATTGAACGCTTAGCATGTATAACTCAGGGGGGATTATAGCCTGATACTCTGTTCTTCACTGCCCAGTTGCCAACAACACGCATCACCTACGGCTACGTATAGAGAAACAGCCGTGACGAAAATAAAAGTTTTGCCTTTTCTTTGGCAGAACTACACACACCCCTTCAAACACTATAATTGGCAGGGAGGGACATGAAAAAGTTCATTACTAATACTAAAGAGTGATGCCTTCCACTCATGTGGCACGAGATACCTCTACAGCAACATAAAGCCTGTCTACAACTCCGCTATTGGGTCAAACAACAACCTGAAATATCAAAGAGATTAGCGAGACGCTATACACCTGGCCTAGAGTTAATTAATTCAGTTCTCATTCCCACTCAAGTTGGTGTTATGTAAATACACACATTCCCACCTACAGTATAACAAAAACAAACGTAGTGAAAAGGGAAGAGAAACGAGAGGTGGCAAAAGGAAAACTGCACAACTGCAATTTATAACCTTGCGTGTGACAAGTGAAGCAAATGTATTAGATGTTATAGCAGTGTTTTTTAAGCATAAACAAATAGATAGACAATGTCAAATTTAAAAACCATCAACTTAACGTCAGAGAAGAAGCTAAACAAGATGCATTAAAACCGTAACTTAAATCGCTGCTCTACTACTCGGCCACGGAACATCCACACACACAAAAAAAAAAATATATTAGGGGAAAGAAATAACTTTAAATATAAAATTTTTGAATAAAAGGAAAAGAAAAAGAAAATGTCCACGTCAGGATAATAAACGTGCACGCATGAAAATGCATTCTATTGCTAGACGGAAATACGGTCTTGATGCAAATGATTGTCTCATTAATTTAAAAGCAATGATTCCTTTACCACCACCGCCATTACCACACCACAATGACGTCTCTGAAATCAATGGTAGCACTCATGCACATGTGATTGCATCTTGCATTAACTTCCCTTTTCCTAAACTACCAGTGGAACATGCCATGTTATATTGTTTAATCAGCAGTGATTGACTTTAAAGAAGAAAGATAATGCATCAAATTGAACGCTTACCACATTGCTCAGGGTGATTCCAGTTTGATACTGATCTGTTCTATTGTCCCAGATGCCAACAATACATATCACCTACGGCTACTAGTGAAATAGCCATGACGAAAATAAACGACAGAGAACCCGTCATACTTACTACACTTGGCAGGGTGTGGCACGAAATACCTCATATAATATAAAGCAATATCAAGCCCATTCCTTTCCTGCCTGTCTATAACTCGTTATTGGGTCACACAATAACAATCTGGAATTTCAAAGAGATGAGCAAGACGCCATACACCTGGCCTAGACTTAATTCATTCAGTTGCCATTCCTGCTCCAGTTGAGACATGTAAATTGTTTTCTGACCTGTGTGACAGTATAAGATTAACAAACGTAGAAAAAAGGAAAGAGAAAACGAAAGGTGGCAAACGGGGCACTGTACCAAGGGCAATTTACAACATTACGTATGATAAATGAAGCAAATCCAATCTCCGACACAAAACAATTGAAATAGAGTGGCTGTGTTCGTGGGGTGTGTATACTTGATGAAATAATACGATAAATGACATCAGAGTGAAGCTGAACTGCCAAAAAAAAAAAAAAAGAAAGAAAAAGAGAGAAAAAAAATAGCGTCCTGCGGGACTCGAACTTCTCGTCCTCCAGTATGGCATAATGAACATGCAGCGCGCTAAGCGATTGAGCCACATTGCTCTCCCGAAGATCGGAGGCGAAACTTTAATCTATATACCATTTACAAAACAAATTTACTGTGATATTGAAAATTTTGCCCTGATAAGGGTGTTTGAACGATATTTCAATGCCAAATTACGAAGATTTGTTGTCTCAGCTAAAACATTTTTGACTTTCAAATGAAATAGAGCAAAAATCAATCGTGCCCACGTACATGAATCACTGACGAGAACATGCACTATGCAATTTATTGCCAGCCGGGAATACATCTTCAAGTGACCACAATTGACTTTGATGGTGCTATGCCATTTCTAGCAGAGCGGGTTTCTAGCAATGGGTCGGCCAGATCGATCAAGGTGTATGCAGCTGCATAGATAAATCACCAATCGTTCTATGATGGCGCTATGCAACTTCTCGCAACGGGTTCGTTTGATAAATAAATCAGGAATCATTTCGCCCAGATTCCATTCCAGCCTATTTTCAGTTTTAACTACAAAATTGTCAGCATGATGTGGATATTTGAAAAGCATAAAATGCATGATTACTACAGCTTATTGTGTCTGCCACAAAATACTTAAGTTTTAGAAGAAATGGAGCAAAAGCAACTGAGATAGAGGTGCTAGAATGTTGTCAAGTCAAGGTTATGAAAAAAATCACCTCCCATAGACATAACACATAAATTTGGCTGATTTTGAGTCTTTACCTTTAATCAAAATTTCCAGTATGATGACATCATCAAATTGCAAAACAATGACATGGACTTGAAAGGCAAATGTTCAAAGTCAAACAGTAATAATTCCACTTTTTTGAATTCAGATGACGATATGATGTCATCGAGTTTTCCTCGAAAGATTGATACTTGAAATGTTATTTACAACTCATATGCTTTTGTAATATGCAATAAAAACATAGGGTTGCTGGACGTTTTAAAGAGCTATGGCGGAATAAGCAAAGACATGTTTTTTCACTATATTTGCACATAGACGCGCGCACGGAATTTCAACTTTGATGCCAGTGCATTCCTTTGTTATAGGTCAAAATCGATGGGAAATCAATGGATATTGTTACTCAAAATATCAGGAATCCAAATCAGTTGAAAAAAAGTGCATTTTCATGATGCTTACGCGCTGTGAGCACGAAAACGTGCGGTCTGACGCGTACATGTGGAATTTTTTGAAACGATTAAAATTGTCTGAAACTTCAAGAAAACCGGTCGGGAAGTCGATTTGAGCATTTCTGATTTTTGACTCGCGCGTCATGATGACCTAGGTAATTAGCATAGTAATGGACGATTAGTCGTGACTTGAACTTTATGTCTACCGAAATTGATGAAAAATGACATTTAGTTAGGAAGTTATGATCGATCATGTGACATTGTCTGAAAATCACAAAATGGCGCCTAGATGACGTCAGAGATATGTTATTGTCATGAAAATGTTATTGTCGCTAGATAGTGTCATGTGATATGTTGACTGAAAATTTCATGTTATGCGGTTATGTCATTGTTGAGATATAGACGACACAAAATTGTCCAGAAAGATAGAATAAAAATGAGATATGAAACTCGTCACTGTAAAAGACGAGTTAGGTGATACGCTTGGGGTCATCAGATATCGGTCACCTGTGATCGACAACAAAAACAATGAAATATTGCGACTTTAAGTTATATTGCTGCAATGATATGTCAGTAAAGTCGAATTTTTTGTACCTTTATGATTCAGATCATATTGTTTATAACAATGGCAAACCACATGGAAAGTCCTGTACGTGTGTCTGCGTGTGCAAGTAGGCCAAAGCAGATTAACAGGTTTGCTTTAATAGTACAGTGTATCTGTACCATGTCGTCCTTGACACGAACAACTTGAAATACGACAATAAAGTGTTTCAAAGATCATCTTAACTTTAATATTGGCCTTTTCAAATATGAACTTTGACCCTTATTTGCATAACCAAAACTGCTATATCTAATCTTGTCATTATATAATATGACTAGCAGCACCCGTGGAAATCCACCTGTCTGAGGGCCTCATATTTTTTTGAATTTATTCATATTATTTTCGCCGCGTTTTTAGTAGTCAAAAAGAAAGAACTTTACTATTTTCTCCTTTATTCTTTTGCACCCTCTTCTACCCATGGCCATCCCCTCCTAACACCCGAGCTGAGGAGCCGGTCCATGGAATGGGATTTTAAAATCGCCCCGCTTGCTGTTATCACAGATCAACTTCGCAGCTCCCGTGGAAATTCGAGGATTGTTTTCTTTGCCCAAAGATTCTTCCCGTCGAAGCACGGGGGGGGGGGTGCCATTGTCATTTTGCCCTGCATATCTCCCTCTTCCCCATGCCATTCGCCCTCAGTCTTGACGCCCGTTAAAAAAAAAAAAAATTCATGAGCCCTATCTGGCCCCAACGCAAACACATCTTTTCTCTTCATGAAAAAGCTGAAAAGTGGCGTATGTCCTGAAATAATATTCATTTTACCACGTCATTTTAAAAAAAACCCCACACAACGACAGTATGTTTACATAACCTCGCCCATTTATCTGCTTCAGACTGTACATTATCATTATTAGAATTATTATCATGAATACTATTATTGTATCATCATTTAATAAATATTATTTTGGGAGGGGAGATGATAGTCATTATAGGTTTAATAAGTAGGCATCCGTGGGTATCCATGGGTCTCAGGGCCACATATTTTTTCTTTAATATTTCTTTTCCCACGTTATGGGAAAAAGAAGAATATTTTTGTCTTCATTTGCTCCCTCTTTTTTATTTTTATCACCAAAACTTGGTTTGACAGACTATAGAATCACCCATTTAATTTCCACTTGTAACTTCAAAAATAGGCGGTCAGCAAAGCGAGGTTTTCCCCCACGTCCGCACGTGTCTTATGAATATTCATATTTACAGCAACTATGCAATAAACGGATGGACAGCGGCGCGTGTAACCTTAAATGGAAGGGCACGATCAGCAAGGACAGAAATTTAAGTCGATATTTAGCCGTCCTAAACAGTCTGACTACAATGATACCCGACGTGAGAGCAAACTAAATGACGTACCTGAGCTGCATAGTATCCTGTAGTTGTGCAAAATACAATAGAATATTAACAGCATTCGCTGTTTTCATTTGGGCACGCCAATTGCGAACTGTACGTAAATGCCCTTGTATGACCGAGCCGTGTATTACCATATGAGAGCCCATATCAAATGCACGCAGATAGTGTGTTTCATGTAACCATCGTCAATACGTACACAGGCTTAGGCCTGTAGTCTGATACAAAATTTAAGTGGATATTTAGCCGTCGACATCACTGCTAAACGGTCTGAGTACAATGATACCCGACTTGAGAGTAAACTGAATGACGTAGCTGAGCTGCAGAGGATCCTGCAGTCTTGGAAATAAAATACGGCATTCGTAGCTTCCCGTGTACGGAGAACGCATCATGATATGCAATGCAACGCAGCGACAGGCTCAATGCATACACATATCTCTCTGCGATATATTGCCCGTACCCGGTACCCATAGTGCGTGTATCATGTCTCCGCGAACGATCAGCTGGGCGAGCGAGAATGCCCACTGTGCTACCACAGATTGTAGAGTTCTGTGTGTGCGACCTGAGCCTGCGAGCTGGCGCGAGCTGTATATAACCTGTATACATCGTGTGCGTGTGTGTGCGTCGAAGAACGATGATAGAGCTTTCGCCACTGAAGCGGGAGTCCAGCGCACCAGCGCGCAAACGCAGCATGTTGTTGTTTGTCTTTTGTTTTTCTTTGTTTTTTGTACCGCTCTCGACGTCGACACGGAGGAGGAGCGCGGCCGAAACCTGGCCGACCGAATAGAAGAGACCCTCCCGCTGCCAACGACACCGGTCTGGGGGGCCCGGAGCCGACGGCTTCGGAGGAGATAGCTCTACAAAAAACAGCTCTCTCGATTATGATAATAGATCATTTGGGAGAGCTCTTACAGCAACAAGCCTTCCAGCAGTAAAGCAGTGAAGCATCCAATACAAAACAAAGGAAAATAGAGAGTGTGTGTCTTAACCTGACAATGGCATTTGTACCTGGACGAAATATGGTGCTATATTGTAACTACTTACTGACAAATTTTAAGGGCTCTGCTGCTTGAGTAGCCATGTTTTCAGCTAAATGAATTGTAATTTCGCGATAACCAAAAATTCCCATGAGCAATAGAAACACTTTAACCTCCGATACAAAAAAGGGAAATTACGTGTTTGTGTTCGTGGGGGTGCGTATACTTGATGAAATAGTAGAATAAATGACATCGGAGTGAAGCTAAACTGTCTTAGAAAAAAGAAAAATAAAGAAATCTCTTTCAGCTACAAGCCTGTGAAATTTTCCAACAGTAAAAGCAATGAAGCGTCCAGTACAAAACAAAGGCAAATACAGAGAGTGTGTGTTTGTTTACATGACATTGTGATTTGTACCTGGACGAAAGCGGCATTACCTCAATTAAAATAAAGAAAGAGACATTGCTTCTAACCACGTAACTAAACGGTAAGTCTCCTCGAACCAAGGTTGTGGAACGTAAGCTTCTACGTGAAAGATGAATCATGACGATAACCCGTGACCGACACATCTTCAAAGGGGACAATTAGAAGTGGAAGGAGTGCCAAGCATATTGTCTCAGCAATTCCAAAGCAATGACACCCTAACATTTAGGCATACCATAATTTCGCCTCTGAAATCAATGGTATTAATCATGCACCATTGCTTGCATAGTCCATAAACTTTGCTTTACAAACTTTCGGTGAAACGTGTCAGAACATAATTCTGTAACTCCATTAGCAGTGATTGACTACATTAAGAAAGATATATCAAATTGAACGCTTAGCACGTATAACTCAGGGGGGATTATAGCCTGATACTCTGTTCTTCACTGCCCAGATGCCAACAACACTCGTCACCTACGGCTACGTATAGAGAAACAGCCATTACGAAAATAAAAGTTTTGCCTTTTATTTGGCAGAACAACACACAACCCCTTCAATCACATTATGATTGGCAGGGAGGGACATGAAAAAGTTCATTACTAATACTAAACAGTGATACCTTCCACTCATGTGGCACAATTTACCTTTATAGCAACATAAAGCCTGTCTACAACTCCGTTATTGGGTCAAACACTAACAACCTGAAATATCAAAGAGATGAGCGAGATGCTATACACCTGGCGTAGAGTTAATTAATTAAGTTTTCATTCCCACTCAAGTTGGTGTTATGTAAATACACACATTCCCACCTACAGTATAACAAAAACAAACGTAGCGAAAAGGGAAGAGAAAACGGGAGGTGCGATAGACGCGCGCGCGGATTTTTAGCTTTGACGCAAATGAATTCCTTTGTTATACGTCAAAATCAATCGGAAATCAATGGATAATGTTACTCAAAGTATCAGGAATCCAAATCAGTTGCAAAAAGTGCATTTTCATGTTACTTACGCCCTGTGCGCGTGAAAACGCGCTGAATTTTTTTGAAACGCTTAAAATTGTCTGAAACTTCGAGATTTCCCATTGGGCAGTCATTTTGAGTATTTTAAAATTTTGATGCGCGCGTCATGATGACCTGGGTAATTAGCATACCAGAGGAAGATCAAGCGTGACCTGAACTTTATGTCCACCGAAAAATGATACAGAAATGACATTTAGTTATGAAGTTATGTTCGATCATGTGACATTGTCCGAAAATCACAAAATGGCGCCTAGATGACGTCAAAGATATGTTATTGTCATGAAAATGTTAATGTGGCTAGATATTGTCATGAGATATGTTGACTGAAAATTTCATGTTATTCCGTCATGTCATTGTTGAGATATACACGACACAAAATGTGGCTGAAAGAAAGAAGAATAAAAAAAAAAGAAATAAAGAGAGATTTTGACAATCACAATAGGTGATACGCTGATAGCGTATCACCTAAAAAATAAAGGGAGATTTTAGCAAACACAATAGGTGATACGCTGATAGCGTATCACCTAATAAGAAAAGACACAGCAGTCTCATAATTTTGGCAAATGCATCATCGGAACAAACCTTCATTCATTTGCTTCGCAAAGTAATCCTTTTTTAGTGTGCTTTATAAATAAAGCAAATTAGCTAAACACTAGACCCTTAACTGATGCTTTTGTAGTATCCCTAGTCTAGATTCTAGACTAGGGGTCATCCCACGAGATCGACACCTGAGTGCGTATGCAGCCAAAACCGGGTGCAAGTTTGTTGCTTGAACTATCCCATAATGCATCTTAACCTGTTGAGGACAGTTTGATTTTGCTACAACACGCATTTCCCATAGACACCTGCCCAAGTATACTCGGGACTCATCCTCAACGGGTTAAGCGATGCTTACCGTGAGGCACCCAGGTATTGGCAATACCGAGCATTGATGCAATATTACATGAACTATGCTCCAATTGAGTATATCTTTACCCTGTGTCATTTCAACTTTCCCTCTCCACCAGTCTCTATTTGATGTGACGATCAAGGAGAGGCTGCAAGGGTTTCATGCTGCTCCAGGCACAGCCACCTTTCTTCACTGGCTAGTTGGCATGGCCTATGTCTTCTACTTTGCCTCGTTTATACTACTGCTCAGAGAGGTAACTCTCACATGTCCTATAGAAGACATTACATGTATATGTTTCCATTAAAAGTGAAACTAATCTGCAGATTATTTCACCCATGCCCTTTTCAAAGGTAACAATGTTATACTTGAAGACTTTTTTCAATTTTGATATCAGATATGTAAAGAATCATAGGTACAAGTATGAGATATTTGGGATGAACTCCACAGTTTGATATTTGAGGATTTAGTGTAGGGATTTGTTCAGGGTTCTTGTTTCGGATTAGTTAGGTCAGTTATAGGTCTTTTTGTCTTAGTTTCTTTGTTTCATGCACTTTTTATGTATATCAGTCAATCGACCATATAATTTCTTGTATTACGTATGGGGGGAATGCACCCTACAAGCCCAGCTTTTTAGCATTCCTCCCCATTTCCAACATTTCCATATACTTACTTTTTTTTGTAAACTTATCCTTTATTTTGTATTATGATGAAATCTATGTATTCAATTTCTGTAATATATATTTATATGTTTCTGTTGGAAATAAACAAATGAATGAAAATGAATGAATGAATGAATGAATGATAACAGGCTAATTTCAATAAACTTTACTTCAATATCATGTGGGTCATTTAGAGCAATAAACTAACACATTTTTTTTCTTCTATATCCTCCTTTAATAATAGTAGTACAGATCACAAAATACCTCAAATGACAGCAGTTTGGGAGGAGTTGCATTTTGTGGCAATCTAAAGATTATGTTTGGGTATTGAGGCTTTTTTTTTAATACATACATTACTACAGGTATATATGGTTCGCAAGATTCCTCATTTTCTTGGCCCAGCCTATTAATTATGATTGTTCTGTGGGTTTGATCACTTTGGAATATGCCCACATTTAAGCTTATGCCTGCTTTCATTTGCTCTCTATCTGATAACCAAGGTGCTGCGTCCTGGTGTACTCTGGTTCCTTAGAAACCTCAATGACCCAGACTTCAACCCCGTCCAGGAGATGATCCATCTGCCCATCTACCGCCATGCCCGCCGTTTCATCCTCTCCATAGTCGTGTTTGGTAGTGTTGTACTGCTCATGGTGTGGCTGCCAGTCACCATTATCAAACATCTCCTGCCTACTTTCCTCCCGTACCACATGCACCTCTCTGGGTGAGTGTCCAACTCCATTACCAGCTTGCTGGAGAGCTCAAGAACAGCATACAGATAAAATGCAGATACACACTGATAAACAAACATACCTGAAAGAGGGAAACTCGTAAATGATAAGATGGTGGTAAGGAATTGATTGAAGGGTTTTAAAAAACATTCTCAGGTGTGCTGCAGTGATAATGATATCACACAAGTGATTTTGTAATGCTTGGTTTGTCTCTTCCCCCTGTAGGGACACTGCTGTGACAGAGCTGTCCCTTGAACTTCTTCTTCTTCAAGTGGTCTTGCCAGCACTCCTGGAACAGGGTCACACCCGCATGTGGCTCAAGAACCTTATCAGATACTGGACCATTATGGCAGCTTTCCTGTTGTGAGTGTGTTCTTACCTCTTTAAACTGAATTTCTTGTTTTCTACCAGATACATGTAGACTGCTCCTTTTTTCATACCTCCACCCTGAAGGTTGCCTGGAAGTATTTTGTTTTCTTCGGGATTGTCTACCCGTCTGTTCATCCCACCAAAATCTAGTCATAAATTCTACTAGGTGCAAGTCAAATATATGTTATATAGTGTTATTGTCAGAAATTAATTGACAACTGTTATGTTTGTGCACTTCCTCTATTGTCAGAATCAAAGAGCTTCTTCAAAATGGATATGGCAGATAAAGTGATTGCATGAGAAGTGGAAGGAGGCATCTCAGTCAACTGTGCAACCGTCAAACATTGTACATGTGTACATGTACACTGCCTTGTACATGCATGTTTTGATGCATATGAATATTCATAAAAACAGAGGGAACTTGTAGCTTGTAAAGGCTAAGGCTTGTGTGAAACAAAAATCAGCATGATTTCATGTCCGTTGAGTGTAAAGCTAAATTGTCAACATGTTGTATACTTACAGGGACCTCAGATCATACCTCCTTGGTGATGTTCCACTTGATGAAGAATTTGATGACATAGGTAGTGATGAAGCTGATGAAGACCATGAAGAGGAGGAGAACATACAAGAGGATGAAGAAGGAGAAAATGAGAATCGTGTTGACCTGGAAGAAAATCATGGTGCTCATTTTATTGATATAGGTAGGACTTACCATGAGGCACTTGCTGACAGAGGAGCCTTAAACAGTGCAGTCAACAATGTACCACACAGGACTGAACAGTTTGCTGAAGTGGCTGAAAATTCAACCATAGGACAACTGACAGACTTGCCTCTTGAAACATGTACACTCCCTGAGAAAAGCAACAAATTCTTTCACAAGGAGTTTGAGCAGAGTGAGAAAATGAAGAGACAGTTCAATGATGACAATAATGATGATGCTACACAGCACATGCAGCTCAGGCACTCCCATGAAGATAGCGATGTTGAGATGAGGGAAGTAGAGAGAGATGTTGACTCAGTTGCAATAGAGGGCTTGCTGGATGATGGCAAGGATGGAGACCACACAGACGAACAAAGCAGTGGACCTGAGGATGAAGAGGAGGAGGAGGAAGGGGCAGAGGGAATGGAAGGAGTGGATGAAGTTGTCCATGTGATGGATCAAGAGAACCCAGTGGATTTAGGAGTTGGACTGCATGCTGCCCATCATGCCCTTCTCAATAACAGACAACCTACACATTTTGAGCCATACAACAGACCAAACCTCTTCCATATTAGGGTGAGCATAAAAGTGTCCACTGGCAAAGTTTATCTCAATTACAGCATGAAGTACTGGCTGTGTGCACTCATGAGTTCAAATTCCCATTTTCTGATTTCTAACTTACCAGACTGGTGGCTTTGAAATGATCACTGCGCACTCCCACTATAATGAACACGGTTATAACAAAATTCCAGTTACAGCGAAGTAAAAATTCAGACCGTAAAATCTATTCGCTCTTTTTTCTTTATTGTTTATTTGTTCAGTTATAACAAAATTCTGATATAACGAAAGGGAATTGCCGGTCTCGAGGACTTCGTTATAAGGGAGTCCATTGTATATGTAACTTGTCCCACTTCATAAAAAAGCAAATGAAAATAGTTAATATTTACCTTTGTAAACTAGAAGTGAAATCATCCGATTAATCAATATGAATACAGTAAACCTTGCTTCAGTCGACATCGCATAAGTCGACAACTCGCTTAGGCGTGACAGATTTAATTTCACGAGCGTTCGGCCGCATGGGGAACGCTCGCATTCCTCCTTTTGTTAGGGGACGCCCCTATTCCTCCTGCGTGCAGAATGGGGGGCTTAATCCCTCTATTCATCAGCCTAATGAGGGCGTTCCTTGGACGCAACAGAACGGACTTGCTCACAAGTCGCATTCATGGCGTTCCTTTCCGCTTTAGGAACGCAAGGATTATCCCAACCACGTGCCTTCCGCGCACGGCTTCACCTATGAAAAGAACAATTTGCGCCGGCAAGTGCACAATTTACGGTGGACGCCAGAATTCCACATCGTTCTTGCCAGTTAAAAATAAATCGCGTGGCAAAAAACAGGGTGAGAGAAATCGCGCACTTCAGACAGTTTACAAACGATTGCGACTCCACATGCATTTTTAATCGTCAAGTACAGTCGCCTACGCTACGGAGTAACATTGCACCAGTTCGCAAAATTCTCTCGACTCGCAGTTTCCAAGCGTCATGAACAGGGCTGGTATTCCAAAAGTTTTGCCAAAGTTTTGCGATTATTCACAAGCAATGATTCACAAGCGAGAAGTTGCATTCTGGTTTACTTTTCGATGACATTAGTCAAGGCTCGACACTTACGGTGGCCCGGTGGCTCGGGGCCACCAAAAACGCACGTCGGGCCACCAAAATTTCAGAAATGAAGATTTTGGTGGCCCGATCGGGCCACTAAAAAAGTCGGATGTTTGCCTTTACTTTCGAAAATGAACAGCGGTAACAATCGGCTCCGTAAGATGCTAAAATAAATGTCATATGTTTGCTCTTAATTTTGGAAATGAATAACGGTAATATTCGACTCCGTATGATACTAAAATAAATGTCGGATGTTTGCTTATACTTTTGGAAATGAATAACGGTAATATTCGACTCCGTATGTTACTAAAATAAATGTCGGATGTTTGCTTATACTTTTGGAAATGAATAACGGTAAGAGTCAGCTCCGTACGGTGCTTAGATTAATGTCAGATAATATTGATTTTGCATTCGGAAATGAATTAAGGATAACATTCGGCTCCGGAAGATGCTGAAATAAATGTCGAATGTTTGCTTTGACGTTCGGAAATGAATAATAATAATATTCAACTCCGTATGATGATAAAAAATAAATAAAACCTAATAAATGTCTGATGTTTGCTTTTATGTTCGAAAATAAATAGCAATAACATTCAGCTCCGGAAGATGCTAAAATAAATGTCGAATGTTTCCTCTGACGTTCGGAAATGAATCAGAGTAATATTCAATTCCATACGGTGATTAAATAAATGTCGGATATTTGCTTTACTTTCGAAAGTAAATAGCAATAACATTCAGAAGATGCCAGAATAAATGTCAGATGATTGCTTTTACTTTTGGAAGTGAATAGCAGTAACATTCTGCTCCATACCATGCTAAAATAAATGTCGGATATTTGTTATTCCACACTGCTCGATTAAAAAAAAAAAAAAAAAAAAACTGTTACGATTCGCTATTTTAATATGCTGAAGGTTCGCTTTTCTTATAAGTTTCGAAATTTCGGACGTTATATAGCTGATTCGAAAACGAAGTTTCTTACCACGAATATGATAATTCCTTTACAGATAAACGACCCACCTTTTTTCCATTTTCGGATGAATGAACCATCTGAATATTTTTTTTTTTCCGGAATGATGAATATCGTGCAAAGAAGTAAACGATGTCACGTTCAGAAATAAACCCATATTCCCGTCACAGGAAAAGATTCGGCGTTTTTAATTTTCTTTTAGCCAAAAATGATATAAGTTTCGTACCATGCACGTAATTCATTCTCACATTTACGAACCTTCGGAATACATCGTAATGCCACAAATGGTATTAACGAGCCCTAATACAATTTTGGATTAACAAATTTATTAGTTAAGGCATATCAAATTTGCGTGTTTTGCGGGTTCTGCAAAAAGAACCATCGGATTTACGAACCTTATTCTTCTTTCGGAATAATGAACATAAGGCAAAGGAAATAACGATGCCATAATAAGAATTCAACGTATTTTCTTGCCTCAAAGATTTTCAATACTTATTTTCCGAACTACTAACCCCCAATGTCAGACTAAAAATCCGAAAATTGAATAAGCTTTGCTTTCTGATGTTTTGTTAATCCCAGAAATTAAAAGGAACAAGTTGTGTTATTCGTTTTCAGAGTAACGTAATTAATTTCATATCCCGATAAATGCACCTTTAGAATCACAAAATTCGTGCGGTTTCGGATTAATGAATCGTATTTATTTGTCACATCAACAAATATCAATCACGGCAATCACGGCCTGTCACATTTGCCTATCTCGTCTCACAGCGTTGTTTCACGTCCGTCCCGTTTTGTCCTTGATGGCCTGAAATGTGACTGCCGTGGTTGCCGGGAACATGGTGTAAACGCGGCTTTTAGCTTTACACAACCCAATTCCACATCTCCAAGAGCCTGAAATGCTCAAAAGCGAGATTCTCTTTGCAGGTCGACTTGAGAATGGACAGGTTGGTATTCCTCCTGTGCGGAAGCAGTCAAGCTGTAGGCCTACATGTATCCCCTTTCCATGGTCAACTAGTCATGTGCCATCAAACAATGAAAGTATCGATCGGGCACCAGCTACACATAGTCATGAATAGACATTGCGCTAATGGGCTCACAAACTCTTTTGTTGTATACATGAATATTGTCACTGGAGGCAGGTATCTACTGAGCTGAGCCTCTATCGCTGTGTACATCTTCATTCACAAAACCCAAATCTCTTGAGAGATTTTGAAAGAGCGGGATCCGAAACCTGGACCCGTTTCTAGACACTGTACGTTTTGAATTTGATTTGAAAAAACAAACGCATATTCCCCAAAGTGCATGCAACTTTGCGATTTAAATGCAAGTGCGTTGCTGTGAAGATATGCGTGTGATTTCGTATGATTCTGTCCAGATAATTTTCAGTGCCGACTGAGTTGAAACAGGATGTGTGATTTTCCTTCCCTAAGTCGCCATGTGATTTTGTTTTGTTTAAATTTCTATTGCCATACTCTGAAAATGAATTGTTCTCGCGCTCCGATTCGCAACATTACCGCTCTGTACGGCGCGGGCCAGTCTGAAATAAAAAGAAGAAGAAAAATTTGTTAATCCGGAAACGACATCTTTCGGATTACTAACCTTCGTAAAGATGAATATCTTTCCATCGTCGGACTTATTTAACTTTGGACTGAGATTTAAACCTTCGGAATAGCGAACTGCAGTAACAATAATTTGCTACTATTTTTTCACTGACATTTCGTGAAGCACGATGCGTTTCGGTAGTTTGAAACGTGTAAATGTTGCGATGTCTTTCCCCTGCTAGTGCAGACTAAGTTCGGTCACGGCGAAAGTTCCGTTACGAAATAAAAAAATATGATTCTTAAAGTCTTTTCAACAACAGCACGCTTCGGTATAGATTTTTATGCGTTTAAACGCAGTTTCTAGTTTCGTACAAAAACCGCAAGTCTTTTCTGCAACGCTCTTGCGTTTTAAATACAGCGTTGCTTGTGATTTGATGGACTTGCATTTGACTTTTAGAATTGCGTTTAAACGCAATTGAGTTTAAGTTTCTTACAATTTTCTAGTGTCGGATGATTATCAAACGCAAGTCTTTTCAGCATTCCGTGTGATTTGCTGGACTTGCATTTGATTTTTGGGGTTGCGTTTAATTTTTAATTTTGCGTACGAAGTAAAAAATAATACAGGTCTTTTCAACAATAACTCACTTCCGTAGATGTTTAGAGATGCGTTTAAACGCAGTTTCTTATAATTTCGTACAAAAACTGCATGTCTTCTCGGCAATGCTCTTGCGTTTAAATACAGCGTCGCGTGTGATTTGATGGACTTGCATTTGATTTATAGAATCGCGTTGAAACGCAACTGAGTTTTAAAGAAGTTCCCTACAATTTTCAAGTTTCGTACGATTATCAAACGCAAGTCTATTCAGCGTTCCGCGTGATCACAAGGACTTGCAATTGCATTTGATTTTCAGAGCTGCGTTTAATTTTTAATTTTGCGTACGAAAAAAACAAACAAAATAATGCAAGACTTTTCAACAATAACGCACCTCCGTAGATGTTAAGAGATGCTTTTAACCACAGTTTCTAGTTTCTTACGAAAACCACAAGTCTTCCCTGCAACGCTCTTGCGTTTGAATACAGCGTTGCGCGTGATTTGATGGACTTCATTTGACTTTAAGAGTTGCGTTTCAACGCAATTGAGTTTCAGGTTTGTACAACTATTTTCTAGTTTCATATGATTATCAAACGCAAGCCTTTTCAGCAACGCACTTGCTTTTATGTGCAAAGTTGCTCGTGATTTGATACACCTGCATTTAATTTTCAGTTCCATTTAATTACATGTAGTCGCATTTGATTGCTTTTCTAAAAACGGGCCCAGGTTTCTATTAACGCTTCGGAATAATTAACGTTAGAATATTCGGTTAAACAGAAACACCTACACGTGTATCATGTTCTGATAATGATTTTCTACTAGGACCTTTATGTGTACACAGTTTGTGCGTTTTGAGAATAACGAGCAGGAGAAAAGGGGGAAAGTGAACTGCTTTGGGTAGGCAACTACATGTAATTCTCCAAAGAATGTAAATGAATGTATGCCCTTTCATTTCTGGCGTACAAGACAATGGACGCGTGGCGCGAACGCTACCACGCCGTACACTAGCGAATTACCGACTCGCGGGAAAACAATTCTTTTTCAGAGAATGGCGATTTTGAGCGAAAAAAAAAAATATGTCGACTTAGACGAGGGAATAAACACGTATTTCAGCTCAGTTGGCACTAAAAAATCAGGTCGACTTCTAAATGTCGACTAAGACGAAGAAATTTTCAAGGAATAACAAAGGCAAAAATCGGGACTTTTTTTATCGTGTCGACTTTACTGTACTATAGCTCCATAGTTTCAGCAGAGCCAGATGTGTATGCACCTCCCTGGTTTCAGGCAGGCAGCTCTCATCAGCTAGCTCTCGCCAACTCCAGCACGTGTCTCCATCAGCATGCTCGTATTATACAGCACAGGGTTACTATACATAGCCCCTGTTCCCAGGCCCCATGCAATTGACACGATGTTTACGACCCATTCAGCGCGTACGCAAATTCCTTTACCCTGCGGTTTTGCCTGGCGGCAAACCTGCTTTGAAGTTCCGGGAAATTTCCACCAGCCTGTTGCCTGGCTGGCACGGCCATGGGTGTCAAGTTTCCGTCAATCTACCTAGCTATTGTGAATGTTTTTCTTAATACACTTGTCACTTCATTACACACATTTTGCTTCACCTGAGAAGCTGCTTACAAGAGTGGTCTCACGCTCATGTAAGGGGAATAAATACTCTTTCGGATATACTTATTGATTACGCCTCTCGTCGACGCAAATTAAGGTAATCACAGCGTTACTAACGCGTAATAGTGCGATGCCTTTGGTGGTTTCATTTGTTTGCTAATTTGTCCGTTTTTTAAACTTCCATGAAATCAACTGTGTATAAGTGTTCAGCACAAGACAAAGGGAAGACTTAATCCGGGCGTTCCCGAACGCTGGCTACATGGAGCGATGGCTTCGTGGTCGATTGGGTGCAGTGAAGTTGACGCTATTGTGTTCGAAACAAAGGCACTAAACAAAAGACTTTTAAGCTGGCGTTCCCGAACGCGGACGGCATGGGCGCATGCCAAGCTCGAGCCAAGCTGGCTACTTAACAGATAAGAAGGCATGCCGGACGCGGGCGAACGCTCGTGATATTAAATCTGTTACGCCTTAAGTCGACACGATAAAAAAGTCCCGATTTTTGCCGTTGTTATTCCTTGAAAATTTCTTTGTCTTAGTCGACATTTATAAGTCGACAACTCGCGTAAGTCGACCTGATTTTTTAGTGCCAACTGAGCTGAAATACGTGTTAATTCCCTCGTCTAAGTCGACATAATTTTTTCACTCAAAATCTTATCGCCATTCTCTGAAAAAGAATTGTTTTCCCGCTCCGATTCGCAGCATTTCTACTCAGTAATTTGCTAGTGTGCGGTGCGGTAGCGTTCGCACCATGCGTCCATTGTCTTGTACGCCAGAATAGAAAGAGCATACACTCATTTACATTGGAGAATTAAAATGTAGTACCCAAAGCAGTTCACATTCCCCTTTTCTCCTCGTTATTCTCAAAACGCAAAAATTTTGTACACCTATAGGTCCTAGTAGAGAATCATTATCAGAACATGAAATAGGTGTTTCCTTTTATCCGAATATTCTAACGTTAATTATTCCGAAGCGGTATTAGAAACCTGCACCCGTTTTTAGAAAATTAATTAAAATTAATTAAAATGCAACTACATGTAATTAAATGCAACTAAAAATCAAATACAGGTGTATCAAATCACGAGCAACTTTACACATAAACGCAAGTGCGTTGCTGAAAAGGCTTGCGTTTGATAATCATATGAAACTTGAAAATAGTTGTACGAACCTGAAACTCAATTGCGTTTAAACGCAACTCTAAAAATCAAATGAAGTCCATCAAATCACGTGCAACGCTGTATTCAAACACAAAAGCGTTGCAGAGAAGACTTGCGGTTTTCGTAAGAAACTAGAAACTGCGTTTAAAAGCATCTCTTAACATCTACGGAGGTGCGTTATTGTTGAAAAGTCTTGCATTATTTTTTATTTTGTACGCAAAATTAAACATGAAACGCAACTCTGAAAATCAAATGCAATTGCAAGTCCATCATATCACAAGGAACGCTGAAAAGACTTGCATTTGATAATCATACGAAACTAGAAAATTGTAGAAAACTCAGTTGCGTTTAAACGCGATTCTAAAAATCAAATGAAAGTCCATCAAATCACACGCAACGCTGTATTTAAACGCAAGAGCGTTGCAGAAAAGACTTGCAGTTTTTGTACGAATACAAAACTGCGTTTAAACGCATCTCTAAACATCTACGGAAGTGCGTTATTGTTGAAGAGACTGGCATTATTTTCTATTTCGTACGCAAAATTAAAAATCAAACGCAACCCCGAAAAGCAAATGCAAGTCAATCAAATCACACGGAACGCTGAAAAGACTTGCGTTTGATAATCGGCCGAAACTAGAAAATTGTAAGAAACTTAAACTCAATTGCAAACGCAATTCTAAAAATTGCTGTATTTAAAACGCAAGAGCGTTGCAGAAAAGACTTGCGTTTTTTGTATGAAACCAGAAACTGCGTTTAAACGCATAAAAATCTATACGGATTGTGTTATTGTTGAAAAGACTTGCGCATTATTTTTTATTTCATAACGGAACTTTCGCCGTGACCGAACTTAGTCTGCACTAGCAGGGGAAAGACATCGCAACATTTACACGTTTCAAACTACCGAAGCGCATACTTCATGAAATGTCAATGAAAAAATAGAAGCAAATTATTGTTATAGTTCGCTGTGCCGAGGGTTTAAATCTCAGTCCAAAGTTAAATTATTCTGACGATCGAAAGAGATTGGTTTTCTCGAAGGTTAGTAATCCGAAAGATGTCGTTTTCGGATTAACAAACTTTTCTTCTTCTTTTTATCCCAGACTGGCCCATGCCGTACAGAGCGGTAATGTTGCGTATCGGAGCGCGAGAACAATTCATTTTCAGAGTATGGCAATAGAAATTTAAGCAAAACAAATATGGCGACTTAGGGAAGGAAAATCACACATCATATTTCAACTCAGTCGGCACTGAAAAGTTATCTCGACAGAATCATACGAATTCACACGCATATCTTCGCAGCAACGCACTTGAATTTAAATCGCTAAGTCGCAAATATTTCAACTCGGTCGGCACTGAAAAGTTATCTCGACAGAATCATACGAATTCACACGCATATCTTCGCAGCAACGCACTTGAATTTAAATTGCAAAGTTGCATGCAATTGGGGAATATGCGTTTGATTTTTCAAATCAAATTTAAAAAGTACAGTGCCTGTATAAAAACGGGCCCAGGTTTCCGATCCCGCTCTCTCAAAATCTCTCTAGAGATTTGGGAATTGTGAGTTGTCATTACTTATCCACGTGAGATTTATGCATGAACTAAAACATAATTGTTGCTAATGTCAGTAGGTATGTTTTGGCGGCAAAATGAATAAGATTTGGGTAGCGATCCGCATCGTGATCTTATCCTGTATAGGGGAAATTAGTTTTCATTTATAAGTCGACAAAATGTCGACTTACGCGTAAGTCGACTTTCGCGTAAGTCGATGTGTTTTTCTCAGTCCTGATTGCAATGTATGTCGACTTACGGAGGTTGACTGTATTTAGTTTATTTCAGTGCATCTGCAAATGTAAACATTGTGTAGAAAGAGTGGGGAATGTTCTGCTTTTTCTGTGGACTCTTACCATCCATACAGAAGAGGAAGCATGAAAATTGTAAGAAATGATTTCATGTTCAACTGTTTTACCTCCAATTTCACAAGTTGTGAACCTTATAAATCAGTTTTTGTCGAGCCCACCGGAGGTGAGGGGAGACTAAGGGATCCGTCGTCCGTCCATCGTCCGTCCGTCCGTTGTCTGTCCATAACACTACAAAAACTCTTTACTCTGGGCTTCAATTGCAATCAAACTTCGAGGGAAGAGGGGTCATACAAAGTTTAAAATTTGTTATATGTGAAGGTCAACTCAAGGTCAAAGCTCACAGGCAGGGGTCAATGAACTTTAGTGCCCAATGTTAAGTTTTTATGGTGCGTTTCTATTATGGGTCATAACTTTTGATCCATAACTCCATTTGTGACCAAACTTGGATGGTAGATGTCCCTTGGGGAGTGGATGGTCACCACAAGGTCAATGGTCACAAGCATGGGTCAACGAACTTTTAGAGCCCAATGTTAAGTTTTTATGGCACGTTTCTATAATGGGTCATAACTTTTGATCCATAGGTCCGTTTGTGACTAAACTTGGATGGTAGATGTCCCTTGGGGAGTGGATGATCACCACAAGGTCAAAGGTCACAAGCATGGGTCAACGAACTTTTCGAGCCCAATGTTAAGTTTTTATGGCGCGTTTCTATAATGGGTCATAACTTTTGATCCATAACTCCATTTGTGACTAAACTTGGATGGTAGATGTCCCTTGGGGAGTGGATGATCACCACAAGGTCGAAGGTCACAAGCATGGGTCAACAAACTTTTAGAGCTCAATGTTAAGTTTTTATGGCGTGTTTCTATAATGGGTCATAACTTTTGATCCATAACTCCATTTGTGACTAGACTTGGATGGTAGATATCCCTTGGGGAGTGGATGATCACCACAAGGTCGAAGGTCACAAGCATGGGTCAACAAACTTTTAGAGCTCAATGTTAAGTTTTTATGGCGTGTTTCTATAATGGGTCATAACTTTTGATCCATAACTCCATTTGTGACTAAACTTGGATGGTAGATGTCCCTTGGCATATGGGGAGTGGATGGTCACCACAAGGTCAATGGTCACAAGCATGGGTCAACAAACTTTTAGAGCCCAATGTTAAGTTTTTATGGCGTGTTTCTATAATGGGTCATAACTTTTGATCCATAACTCCATTTGTGACTAGACTTGGATGGTAGATATCCCTTGGGGAGTGGATGATCACCACAAGGTCGAAGGTCACAAGCATGGGTCAACAAACTTTTAGAGCTCAATGTTAAGTTTTTATGCCGTGTTTCTATAATGGGTCATAACTTTTGATCCATAACTCCATTTGTGACTAAACTTGGATGGTAGATGTCCCTTGGCATATGGGGAGTGGATGGTCACCACAAGGTCAATGGTCACAAGCATGGGTCAACAAACTTTTAGAGCCCAATGTTAAGTTTTTATGGCGTGTTTCTATAATGGGTCATAACTTTTGATCCATAACTCCATTTGTGACTAGACTTGGATGGTAGATATCCCTTGGGGAGTGGATGGTCACCACAAGGTCAATGGTCACAAGCATGGGTCAACAAACTTTTAGAGCCCAATGTTAAGTTTTTATGGCGTGTTTCTATAATGGGTCATAACTTTTGATCCATAACTCCATTTGTGACTAGACTTGGATGGTAGATATCCCTTGGGGAGTGGATGGTCACCACAAGGTCAATGGTCACAAGCATGGGTCAACAAACTTTTAGAGCCCAATGTTAAGTTTTTATGGCGTGTTTCTATAATGGGTCATAACTTTTGATCCATAACTCCGTTTGTGACTAGACTTGGATGGTAGATATCCCTTGGGGAGTGGATGGTCACCACAAGGTCAAAGGTCACAGGCAGGGGTCAAAGAACTTTAAGGGCCCAATGTTAAGTTTTTATGGCACGTTTCTTTTTTGCCATAAATTTTTACCCTTTTATATCTCTTTCTATCTGTTATATCTCTTTTTTTTATCTGTTATATCCCATTCGCGTACAATTTCTTGTACGCGAATGGGCGAGACACATTATGGCACTTGCCTTGTTTGAACTTGTTAAGGTTTTCATCTTTTAACTGTATCATCTCAAGGGATTTATCATGGAAATTCAGTTTATCTACTAGTCTGACATCTCTGTCGAACCACTGTAGATACCCAGTTTTTTTAATTTTTTTAATGAAAAAAAGAAGGAAAAGCACTTCATAGCTTTTTTTATGTTTTTTATTGCTTACTGATAATCCCCTCAAACTCAGTATGTGTCATGAAAATACTCGCTACATGCCAGCTGTGCATGTGCCTATGTGTGAAACGCTTGCTGGTGCTAGCAGTTAGCAAATTCAACGTAATGGGCCAAGTGTCCTGGCTTGGTTATGGTGAACATTATACATTCAAGAAAGAAATCATAAGTCATGATTCCTCTTTCTTTTTGCGACTGTCCCTCCATGTCTCATGTTCTGTAGAGCTCTTGGTGTTTCACCTTTTCCAAGCCCCTATTACTATTTTGGGGTGAGATTGTTCCTTTTTGTAATCTTATAGGCTCTAGTGATAGTCCTGGGATTGGTTTTAGAGTCCCTAAATCACAACTTTTAAGCAAAAATTCATGTCATACATTGGTGATTCTAGTGTGTCCTTACTATGGCTAGTACTGAGTCCCGTATTTGCATTTCTGCGTTTGCATTTTCAGGTGGCTGTTGTAACAGCCTTTGATTAGTTGCTAGTTTCAATTTTGAAAAGTTTTTCTTTCACTTTCTGCTAACCCTTGGGCCCTGCATTTGGCTTCCTCTCTATGGAAAACCCCAAATTGTCTCCCAAACCCTCCTACCTCTTTTCCAGCTGGGTCTGGTAGGCTATCAGTAACAAACTTCCAGTGTTGTTATGCATACATGGGTGGCAGTTGCAACTGCCATGGAGTAGCAATTACTTTCAATGAGTCCTGAACATTACTCAAACGTTTGTTTGAACTTTTAGTAGGCTTTTGTATATATCCTTTGGCTTTCTTACCAAGGAAAGGAAACAAAAACAACCCCATCCTTGTAGGCAGTCAAATAAGCAGCCTCTGATGGTTATAACGCAATTACAGGTAGCAGTTGTATCTGCCTTTGAGTTGTTGCATCTTTCCAGGTCGTATGGGTAGGCCTTTGGATTTATCCTTTGGTTCTCAAACTATCAAAAAGAATATTGTTTAAAACCCAAGTCCTTGGACCAACCTAGATCTACTTGAATCCAAGCTGGGCCTGGTAGACTTTCAATGTGTCTACAATTACTTTGTGTCCCCTGCATCCATCTCCCCCAACTTGGAAGGAGTTTCTCTTTCCTTCTGTGAATCAAGGGCTGATAAGGGGGTTCTCTCCTCCCTACCACGGCCAGCCTGGGTCTGGCAGCTAGGAGGTGGAATTAGTTTCCTGGTTCTGAATTTGAGGATTCACGGCTGGACTGTTTAAGCTTTTTGTTAACATGAGGCTTCTTGAGCTCTTTCTCCATCAGCAGCACTAAATTGGGGCCCCTCCCGCTTCCATTTCTTCAGCCCACTCCGCCCCTTCCGTAGCCATGCTCCCCCACATTGTACGCGGTTCTAGCACTGTGGTCGTGAGCACTGAGCCCCACCCTCCCAGCTTCTGCTCCCTCGCTCGCCTTCGTGAAAGACAGATTGGAGCCCAGTGGTCCTCCCTCCTCCCCCACCAGGGGGACTGAGGTTGAGGTCTAGGTACCCACACATGCCCTATCATCCAGGGAGTTTTCCTTCTTCTAACCAGTGTGCACAAGCCTTCACAATGCATCCAGCCGAGTGCTGGCCTGCATGCGTTGTGATAGCCCCTTTGCTCATCCTTGACACCTACTCCAGCAGCCCACAGTAGGGGACACTTAAGTGCAGCATGCTGCCCTTCCCTTGCCCCAGCCCCTTCGGTACTTTGCACCTTTTGGACTTCTGAGGCCTCCACCCCTCCTCAGCTTCAATTGCTCCCACCCCGAGTCAGCTCCCCCACTGAGACATTTCATGCCCAGTCTCAGGTGGAGCTTGGCACATCTGCCTCTGTTTATGCCCCTGTCACACTTTGCTGGATAAGGCAAAGGCATGAGAAAGGGATGTTGATTTTTGGCATCCATTGGTACCCGTTAAAATGCATTTCATGTCTTTTTTATTCTGTGCGTTTTGTCCGGTGGGCATGCAGTTTATATTCTTTTCTTGTACATTTGCGCATATTCTACTGTCCTATACACAATCTCCCCAGGTGCGTTGTTTGTTCATTTTGTTCGGTCCCTAGACCATGCATGTACGCTCCTCTTAAGATGTAAACTTTACACTTTGTCCACCAGATCCGATTGACAATTTGAATAACGGATAAGCAAAATGTCGCCTGTTTCTTGTATGGTGGGCCTATCCAGCAAAGTGTGACAGGGGCTTAAAGAGAACATAATGACTAATCTTAATGCTGTAGGACAGGAGGCAGAGACGTCACTTCGACGTTTCTTGGGTAGCACCTACCCAGCTGCCTATGCACCATTGCGGGAAGTGTCCACTGCTGGATCTCCATGCTCCCCCACCCTTTCTTCCAGAGACACCTTCGCAGAGTTGCCAATTATTTTCTGGTAGCAATATTTTTCCTCAACTGGTATTTCTTCTGTTGTTGCTTGCATGAAAAGTATTAAGACAGCCTTTTCACCAAATTCACTGTGCAGCTCTAGGGGTACTGCAATGTTATTGGATAGACTGGCGTCTCAGGCTCAGGCATTTGTCTCCCGGCTGAATTCCGTGCCAGGCTGGACCACCTACTGTAGCTGGGGAGCTCTCCATGCGGAACCAAGTTCTTTCACATGCAAGGGGAGCGATTACTTCATAGTACCAGAGTAGCGCTGTTCATACATATGGCCCTGGAGAAATCACGTCCTGCCCCCTTCCCACTTGTACTTCATGTATAAGCCAATATAGAGGTAGCTCTTTTTGCACTTTGATACAAATGACCTTCCTCCTTCACAGTTAGTTGGGCCCATTTTTGTCCTTTTAGCATCTTACAGCAAACGTTTGTCCAATGAGTCAATTTATCAAATGCAGGTTGTATCAATGAAAAAACTTGCAGTGACCAGGTGTGACCAGAATTGGCAGTTTTTCTTGTCTTGGGGAAGGATCCTTTTGGTGATTGGATTGAATGCATTATCAAACCACCTTGCTTTATTTCACCAAATTCCATGCTTGCTGTTGGGTAGTTGTAGTAAGCACTTTTTGTCACCGCCGAACGAGTTCAAGCAGGGGACTATGAAACGGGCTCCGTATGTGTGTGTGTCCGTCTGTCTGTCTGTCTGTGCGTCCGTGTGTGATCAAAGTCTTCAATTTGCTACTTCTCTGTCATTCATGAGCCAATTTTTATTCTGTTTGCTTTATATGATAGCACTACATGGGAGCTTTGAAACTTCTACACAGAATTTCAGTTGTGAACTTTGACCTTGACCTTTGACCTATATTGTACATTTTGCTACAAAATGCTACTCCTTTGCCATTTCTAACTAGGTGAGGGCTTCAAAACTTCTACACAGAATTTTGACCTTTGACTTCTTTGACCTTTGACCTTGATTTTTTACCTGTATTGTACATTTTGCTACAAAATGCTACATGTACTTCCAGCGGGGACGCTTTTTAATCTTTTTTTTTTTTTCTACTTTTCCTTGTTTGATCATTGGAATGATCTTTTCATCACAGTTTTTCTCAGTGAATTTAGCCATTTCTGTTCTTGCACAAAGTGGAACTACAAACTGGCTAGTATGGGCCCACAGTGAGCTAGTGAAATGTTTCTAAGTCATTGTGGCATGTTCTCAGGTTAGTGGTGTATGCGTCGGCCCATTTCTTTCTTGCTATGTGCAGGCTAGCTTAATATCTCACAAGAGGGCCATGTGCTGCCTAGACACCTATAGCCAACCTTCTAGGATGACTCTCTCCACCTATTGTCTAGAGCAGCATACCGTCGGCTTAACCGCACTAACCATACTGCTTCATGGGCCATTGTTTGTTTCCAGAGCAGTTCCTTGTAGCAGTGGGTAGGGAAATACTGTAAAACTCTGTGTATGCAGCACACTTTTTTTACGTCGGGAAATATGAAAAAGTGGAGGTGCGCCTTATATACAGGTACAGCAGAATCGCAGCCAAAGTTCTGACATACATTCAAACGTACATCCAATTTTGTAAGGTGAAAATGGGGCTACATGTATATGGGCATGTGAATTTATTTTCTTCGGATTCATAAACACAATTTGTAAAATGAATTCGTTTCCCTTACCCTGTACCATAATCAATCAGTCTGCCACAACAACAATCCATACATGCCAGCTCTGCATTTTACCGATGTGTGAAAAGCATGCACTGTGTTTCTGGCTTGGTTATAGTGAAAGAAGGTTGCATTCAATAAAGGAATCATTATATTATGTCTTTTATGAGCAGAAAACAAATGACTGTTGATCATGAAATGAAATTGAATAGTAATCAGTCCAACTTCACGGTTCAGACATAAAGTTCTTTCAAATTTTGAGAGGTAACACACAGTTTTGCTTAGTGTGTGACCACAAGAAGCTCAGCTAGATTGTCATGATTGTGCTGTCAGGAAGCTGTCACCAGTTCTCACCAACCCCAACATGTGGCTCCAGCATGCATGCAGTGTCTATTGCCTCTGTTCAAATTCACAGGCCCAATCCATGCTATTTACATGCGCGTGTACGCAAATTCCTTTCTACCAGCTTGGTTGGCTGGCATGCTTGGGTGTCAAGTTTCCCTTTATTGGTGAGCTTTAGATTTTAGCCGCGCGGACGTTCAAAGGAAAAAAACATGTTCTGAGCGTGCGCAGTAGCGCGCGTAAAGTCAATCTATTTTTAGCTTGCGTCGCCTGAGTTTTTCACTACGCGTACTGGGCTATTTTCACGTCCGCACAGTTTGCGACGCAGAGAGCTTCTTCATGCACTGATCATATGGGGGCGCGATTTTATTTTTTATACGTTGCGTCCCAGCATAATCTAAAGCTACTTTTCCACACGACGCAGGGAGAGGAGAACGTCCAGCGCAAGCGTCGGCTCAAACGTCCGCGCGTCAAAATCTAAAGCTCCCTATTTACTGTCATTATACCCCCGCCACACTTAGTGTGAAGGGGGTATATAGGAATCACCATGATGTTGGTCGGTCGGTCGGTTGGTTGGTCTGTTGCAAAATCTTGCGTTGCGAAGTCCTTATACAGTTTTGAAGCAATTTAAATAAAACTTAGGGTAAATGATGATAAATATTATTGAGGTATAGATGTGCAAGACAGGTTTTGTGTGTTTGTCGGACAATGCATTGCCATGGTAACCACAATTTTACCAAAACCTTGTGGAGGGAACTACTTCCATAGTATTTAAGCAATCAATTTCAAAATTGGTATCTATGATGATCTATAGGTGTAGTTATGCAAGACACTCTTTGTGTTTGTACTTGACAAAGCGTTACCGTGGTAACCACATGTTTTCTTCAAAATCCTGTGGAGTGAACAACTTCCACAGTTTTGAAGCAATTGAAATCAAATTTGGGAGGCATTATGGCCTTGAGGCATAGATGTGGATCACATAATTTTTGTGTTTGTCAGACAAAGCGTTGCCATGGTAACCATAATTTTACCAAAACCTTGTGGATTGAATAACTTCCACATCATTCAAGCAATTAAGGTCAAATTTAGTATGTATGATGATCGGGAGGTGTAGTTATGCAAGACACCAATGTGTTAATGTAAGAAAAATGTGTTGCCATGGTAACCACTCATATTTGTATCAAATTGAACCATTTAATCTATGAAGGTGAAATTTGGTGTGTATGATGGTCTTTAAGTGTAGTTTTGCAAAATGTCCTTTGTATTTGTATCAGACAATGTGTTGCCGTGGTAACCATTTTTTTTTTTTTTTTTTTTTTTTTTTTAATCCTGTGGAGTGAACTTCTTCCACAATTTTCAAGCAATTGAAACCAAATTCGGTAGGCATTACAGCCCTGAGGTATAGATGTGGAACACATAATTTTTGTGTTTGTCACACAAACCGTTGCCATGGTAACCACAATTTTACCAAAACCTTGCAGATCGAATAACTTTTCCATCATTTAAGCAATTAAAGTCAAATTTAGTATGTATCATGATCTAGAAGTGTAGTTTTGCAAGACACCAATGTGTTAGTATAAGGAAAATGTGTTGCCATGGTAACCACTCATTTTTGTATCAAAATAAACCATTCAAGCTATGAGGGTCAAATTCGGTGTGTATGAAGATCTTTAAGTGTAGTTATGCAAAATGTCCCTTGTGTTTGTATCAGACAATGCATTGCCATGGTAACCACACTTTTTACCCAAACCTTGTGGAACTCGGTGTCAACTCTGTAATTGTACAGTAAACTGAAATTATTCTGTTTCCAATTTGACAAGTGCACAAACTTGGTATTAACGTCATTGCCCTCATGACATCACATACTATAAAGCAACACTAGGGGCGGGGGTATTAATCACCTTCAGTGATAATTCTAGTTTTATTCTCCATTTTGAACATTTTGCTTCACCTTACAAGAGACAACTGGATGCCAGCAAATGGTTTGTTTGTTGCAGTGGGTTTTTTTTCCCCCATCATTCATGGGATCGGGGCCAGGGTGGAGAAAGATCAGAGTGATCGAGTATGAGATGAGAGGGGCCAGGGAGAGGGAAATTGAGAAGGAAGTCTGCTCAGACAAGTTGTCTCTCACACCAGCAAATTGTCATTACTATTGCTTTTTTTTGTTGTTGTTGTAAAGTCCCAAAGTCAGGGTGCACCTTATAAATAAGTGCACCGTATACTCAGAGTTTTACGGTATCCATGCATCGGAGGGTTGTTGACATAGCACCAAATTTCCCAGCCGCTGCGTCACATGCCATGTGTCTACTCTGCTAAACCACCCACGAACGTTCTCATATGTTTATACACTCACACGTCTGATGTCGGCGTTGGGGCGGTATTACAGCAGCATATCAATAGTAAATGGATACCCATTTCCTTCTTTTCGAAGAGGCTGCAAAGCGCTGAGACAAGATACGGTACTTTTGGGAGAGAATTGCTTGCCGTGTATCTTTTTTTAACGTCATTTTCATCATTCACATGAAGAATGTCAGTTCTGTGTTTACACAGATCATAAGCCATTTACTAATGCTCTCCAGTCTATACCACACTGCCATTCACCTAGGGAAGTGGGTCACCCTGATTTTATTTCTCAGTTTGTGACTGATTTACATCATGTCAGCATAAAGGAGAACAATGTTGCAGACACCCTCTCTCATACACATATTGGCAGTTTATGCTTTGAGAACTCTCGACTATCGCACAGGAGGACGACGAGATTGCGTGACTCAAGGATGATTGTTAAACTAAACTCGAATGAGTACCACTCCCTTCATCTGACAAAACGATTCTTTGTGACATGTGTACTGGCTTTCCACGCCCATACATACCAGCCTTCCTTAGATCAACCTTTGACGCTCTTCATAATCTTTCCCATCCTGAAATATGAGCTACTCAGAAGTTATGCACTGATCGCTTGGTATGGAAGGGCATCAATCACGACGTACGTGCTTGGGCCAAGACTTGTGTCGTGTCAAAGGAGCAAAATCTGCCACCATGCCAAAGCACCTCTTTGTACATACATTGCTCATATTCACATAGACTTAGTTGGACCTCTTCCTCAGTCTAATGGATATACATATCTTCTGACTTGGATTGACCACTACACAAGATGGACTGACGCAATACCCATTCAAGATATGGCTGCTTAAGCTGTTGCTAGAACTCTTGTACAACACTGGATTTCGAGGTATGGAACACCAACCACGATCATGACGGATAGAGGTCATCTGTTGGAATCCTCCCTCTTTCATGAATTGACCACTCTCCTCAGTAGTAACCGTATGCAAACCCCTGCTTACCACCCAGCTGCCAATGGTGTTGTTGAGCATTTCCACCGGCAACTGAAAGCTTCATTCAGAGCACAACAGTATCCGAATCAATGGTATGAATATTTGCCCATTGTTTTACTTGGAATTTGTGCCACTGTTAAAGATGGATTTAGATTGTTCACCCTCCATTGGGGGGCTCATTTTAACAACTTAAGATCATATTACCATAAACATGCTATCTGCCAAGTTTGGTGAAAATCTGTCATAGATTTTTCAAGAAGATGCTGAAAATGTGGGAAAGCCTCCTCCTCCCCTCACCACCTCCCCCCCCCCCCCAAATCAGGGCACCCCTGGATCCGCCATAATCAAACATGAAATTTCAGTCATTAATGTCTTCGTAGCGCTAACTTAGCTCTATCTTTTTTGGTTCAACGGAAGAACAAAAATCTCCCTGCGAGACGTTTTTACACTTCCCGGCGTTTCTACAAATCCTGGCTTCACAAGCAATGTGCATTTTTACATACTTATAGCAATTATATAAGCTCTAGCTGTCTTGTGGCTCTACAGAAGATTTTTTTTTTCTTTACAATTCAATTTGGCGCCTGATTTTGATTCCCCTGTCATGGGCTTTTGGAAGGGGAGCCATCAATATTACCCCCCCCCCCCCCCCTATTTTAGGGTTTTGGAAGGGAGGCCAGCAGAATTGCTCCTCTGTCACATGTTTTTGGAAGAGAAGTTAGCAAATTACCCCCTAAATGAAGGAAGAGTGCTGAGGAAACGAGTGTCCACAATTTCAGCATCTGCATGGACACGAACATTTTTAGGGACATTCTCATGCTGAATATACAAGAGAGATGAACTTCCTGCAGCATTTTCCTTCACTCAGGGTCCAGCGTGTTGGGATTTCTACAGATGGAACCCAACCCATGTGTGTTGTGCACAGTATGGAATGCTATATGTACTGTATGGAGCTCTGTATCATATAAACTAGCATAACCAGTACCTACAGTCATTTGCTAGAAAGTGTACGTATTCACGATACCTACAAGAAAGCAGCATGATGTACGTGCAACACATAAGGCGATTTGTTCTACCAAGGAGGTAGGAACTCTTCCACCTCCCGAAAAGAATGCCAGCGGGAGCCTGGCATGCTTTGCAGCAAAACAGACACTTCTGTTTCAGATTTTTGTCAGGATCCAGCTATTCCAAGATTGTTTGAGAAAGTGGGGGGGGGGGCAGGAGGTGATTGCCCTAAGAGGGTAGTTGTTCAGGGGGGATTGTTGTCCTAGGGGGTAATTGCTGTAGAGGGAACTGTGTAAGCGGTAATTTTTGCATACAGATATTTTCACAAATGATGAGGTCACAGACATTTTCACAAAATGTTGTTTTCATGAACTGATGCCCAACGATAACGTAAATGCATCATTGCCCTAGCACATGGTGACATTTTTGTGTTGTTAAATTTGCGATGCAACTGTGATTCTGGACATTCAGGAAAAGTAAACCCCCACAAAAACAACAGCTTAAACAATTATAGTAATTGTGTAATAGTAATAGTAAAAAACAGTAATTGCCTTAGGAGGGTAGTTTCAGGGTGGGGGGGGGGGGGAGCCCTTGGGAGGTAATTATCCGGATGGTACTTATCCAGAGGGTAGGTGTCCAGGGGGTAACTGCCCGGATATGCCTGAGTGTCGGGTAGAAGCTGCAGCTGCCTGCTTCTTCTTTCAAGGGAGCAGGTGGTAGGTGTTTCCTAGCCTCTGTCCCTCCTACCTGCCTCCTCCACAAGCTTCCTGGGTATGTACAATGTATGGATGTACCTGCCCCTTGGCCACCAACAACAATGCTTTTGATTTGAGAGGGCAACACAGTCTATGATGCGGCTGATTCCATCCAGTGACTACAACAGCTGGATTCACAAGCCAAGCACTTTTGTGATGATTAACTGTGAAACCATGGATTTTTTGACTTTGTGATGAATATCCATACGCTACAAAAACTTGAATAACTCTCTACTGAGGACTTCAATTTCAATCAAACTTGGAGGGAAGAGTGGTTATGCAAAGTTACACATTTTACCAAACATGAAGGTCACCTCAAGGTCAAAGGTCACAGGCAGGGTCAATGAACTTTAGGGCCCAATGTTAAGTTTTTACAGCGCATTTCGATTATGGCTCATAACTTTTGATGTATATGTCCGTTTGTGACCAAACTTAGATGGTAGATGTCCCTTGGGAAGTTGAAGGTCACCACAAGGTCAAAGGTCACAGACAGGGGTCAACAAACTTTAAGGGCCCAATGTTAAGTTTTTACCACGCGTTTCGATTATGGTTCATAACTTTTGATCCATATGTCTGTGACAAAACTTGGCTGGTAAATGTCCCTTGGGGAGTTGAAGGTCACCACAAGGTCAAAGCTCAGAGGCGGGGTCAATTAACTTCCGGGAGCTAGAAAAACATTAATTTCTTCTATGTGAATGGGCGAGACACATTTTGGCACTTGCCTTGTGTATTTGTATATCTAGTCGAATGAGAAAGACATGAATTATGTGCAAAATGATTAGAGCCTGTATGCGAATTAATGGGGCAGATCAGATGATTTTCATAATTTCACATCATGTAGTACATAAATCGACAACTCCATGTATAGATTTCTGGAATTATAATAATAATAATAAAGGACATTTATATTGCGCAGCTACTATAATAATATACTCTACTGCGCATTACAAAATGACATGCATACAAGAAATTCAAACAGAAAATACATTACTTCAAGATATGACTTTTTAACCTGACCATAATTGTAACTGCTTGTCTTATAAACAAAGGGAGATTATTCCATAATTTTGGTGCAGCGTACAAAAATGCCCTGTCACCAAGAGTAACTTTTGATTTCCCCGATGGATATTTAAATAATGTTTGATCCCGTGAACTTCAAAGGTGATAAAATGTAAAGTTCCTGTATGTACACTGGTGCTGTACCATGAATAGCTCTATATACAGTTAGCAGAGTTTTAAATGTGATTCTCTGCTTTACAGGCAACCAATGTAATGCACGTAGTAATGGACTAAAATGAGAAAAACGAGAATTGCAAAGTAATGTAGCACATGCATTTTGCACCCTTTGTATTTTACGTAATTGATTATCAGGTAAGCCATAGAATAAACTGTTATAATTGTGAATTTATTGTGGTCCTTGAGCAGTGAAACCAATACTCTAAAAAATCTTAAACAAAATACATTGAACAATGTTGATGACAGGAGCCTCACATATTTCAGAAATGTAGCAGTGTAATTCCATTTTAACAAGTCCACCTGTGTAGAATCTATGTACAGTTGAACCTCTCTTATCCGGCCTCCCTTTATCCGGATCTCTCTATTATATGGACGCAATCTCGCCGTGATTTTTTTTTTTTTTTATAATTACGGGAGGAAAGGGGGATTCCCAACTCCTTGAGAACTCCTACACAAACACACATGAATTACATATTACTTCCAACATTAACATACACCTCTATTTTGGGGTCTGTTTACTGAGTGTAACAATGAAAAGGTTGCAGTATACACATTACTACATGTGGTACTACAATGGGCTACATCAGTATATGTGTATGTATATGTACATGTATAAAGCATTGAGTCTCCCGTATCCGGCCAAATCCCTTATCCGGATGAGCCCCGGTCCCGACTTGTCCGGATACGAGAGGTTCAACTGTACTCATTATAATTGATTTATAGTTGCTCAAATGTAAAATTCTGACAATTGTTCAGAGGTTTCCTTTAATGAATAACTTTCCTTCAGCCTTAGTCTTCTTAACATAGAGTTTAATTTGCCATTAAGATAAACGTGAAGTCAAAAGAATTAAAGAATCAATTCATGAACTATCTACAATGTACCCTAGTTTTGAAACCAAAGTCAAATGATAAGAATAAGATAGGAAATCAAATAGAAAAGAAGAGAAATAAAAGATATTTAAAAAAATTACATAGATTGCAGCATTCCAATATCTTTACTCGCTTTTCTACTTTTACTACAGTGCTCACCCGTTAATCAGTTACCGCTTTAGCAGGAACTCACATAAGTGCAACAAAACTTGATATAACAAATTTTTTCTCATGTTATTTCCACCGCTTAATCGGAACAATGAACAGCTTTATCAGGACTAACTCTGGCTGAAACACTTCCATTGTCATCAATGTCTAAAAATAATGAGTAAATCCTTAAGGCCTGATTTCACAGAGCACGCGAACGATTTGCAAAGGACGCAAATGGCAAAATCCAACTTTCAGAAAATTTTTCTCTGAATGTGTTCCGACAATGAAGCTGAAAACCATTCTTGTACAATTTGTGCGAAGTTCTTGGGACGTATGCTAATTGAAAAAAAGTAAAAAAATAAAGACCGGCAAAGAGAACAAATTGTATTCTTTGATTTTTTTTTTTTATATCAAACATTATGTTCTCTTTGCCGGTCTTTTTTTTTTTTTGTTACTATAGTTGTCAATAGTTGTTTGATGTGTGGATGTATGCTACGATTTTGATTTGTAGAAAACGTAGAGCTTTGAAGAGGTCATACATCCCCCCGAACATGCGCTAAACATTCATGAGAATTTCTCAAAATGTACGCGATCAGTTTGTGGTAACATAGAATGATCGGAAAATCTTCACAGATTTTGCGAAACATACGAGAGACATTCTCCAAAGTTTCTCCAGGGTCTCCAAAGATTTTTAGATCATCACGCACGTCTTGCAAAGGTCTTGGGCATATGACAAAGCTTTAAAGACACTTTTGAGAACAAATCATGAACATATCTCAACCAAGTGTGCGGAAAAGGTTCACAAAGAATTTCAAAATTTTTTGAAATTGTCGCCGAAGTAAAAACGACATCCGCGACGATTTGCCGACGCTTCCAAACGTCCGTGTTCATTTGGCGATCTTTTGCAGACTAAAATATGAATGCTGGATTTGGTCATTCGTGTCCTTTGCAAATCGTTCGCGTGCTCCACGAAATCAGGCCTTTAGAAATAATCGCAGGGATTTCATTTCCTTTCCAGAATGGTTATTTTCTAACCGATTCCAGATAGATTATGCCGACTGCAGACTAAATATTTGCTGTTACACATTAAGACATACCACAGGTGGTCATCTCTATAACGAATGTCATCAGCCATAACCCAATTCATGCACTTAAGTATGACTGTACCACCAATTCATTGTGATAGGGAGAGTCACCGCCCCGTGTGCGGCCCATACTGTTATGTTATAGGGTAGGACTTTGTGGCAGTTTCATAACACAAAAGTAAAGAGAGACGCGGAAATAAGGTTTGATTCGGAGACTGTACTAGAGGTACATCTTGCTGGCTTGAGGCTTTATTGGCATGGACCACACAGCCCTGGTTACGGTGATGTACATGCGTGTATCATGTGTGACCCGCTACAACAAAAGGATTCTAAAGTCGCTGATGGCTGAGCCGAGAAAATCGAGTTTGAAGTCACATCATCAAAATTGGTCAAAACAACCGGATTTCTGTTTTTTGCATAATTTTGTAGTCTCATGTTTTGTCTATCATCTGCCGAAATTTCGAAGCAAAATGATCAGAGGAAAGGCAAGAAATCAGTGATTTTCTGCGCCATGATTTTCCGGCTTTCAACATAACAGAAACGTGTCCGAAGATTTGGATTTAGCGCCGCAGCTAGACTCCGCCCCTAGCAACGAGGGAGTGATCTAATTGGTCAGTGCGTGGCATCCTGATTACTGATTGGTCATGCGTAGACCGCTGGCGCTAAGCTTGAATGAACATCTTGGTGGTCGCTAGGAGCATGCCTTCTATTGTCAATAGGTGAAAACTGTATCGCCTCCCTTTGATCGTGATAGCGTCGGAAGGAAAACTTTGAAGGCGTTTTTCTCGAAACTCTGATTTCCTCAACCACTTGACATGCGCCAACAAAATCATCGATATCTCTGCAACCGAGTACATTTATGAGTTGTGCTATATATGAAATTAAAGTAGAAGAGTAAGAGAATAATGTCATGCCATTTTCAGAAAATTGTCCTCCCCCGACTTTCGGATCCTTTTGTTGTAGCGGGTCACATATAGTGCCGTTGCCAAGGGCATACTATAACTGGTTACATTATACAACATCCCCCTTTCTTTAAAGAAAGTTACAGAGTGTACCTTTTATCTCAGCAAGTTTGTTTTCTATGCCAGTACCTATATTTTTTAAACTCGCTTTCAAACGAACTAACAAGCTGCAACGCTTTTATCATTTTCATATAACAGCTAAAACATTGTATGTATGCTTCTCAAAACATTCCGTTAGGTTGCACACTTATGATAGTTACATAATACACATTTCAACTAACTTCATTCATCTAGTGAGCACTAGTTGTATGTGTCGGTGTGTATGCAACCAAATGATGCCAAAGTACCTCTTTTGCTTGCTAGTTAACATAGAAAACTTCAACTTTCAACAATTCAGAATTAATACTGAATTACACAACTCTATTGACCAGAGTTTGTCGTATAGTTAACAAAGACTCTCTGATAGAGCAGTTCTGCAGTTAACATAGATCAACAAAATTTGATAACTCGGGTGTCTGAAGACTAAAGTGGATACTGTTTAACACATTGTGTTATCACAATTTCAACTCTTGTATTCTCATGTATATGAGTGTCCACGTTAATCACTTCTCACATAAAAAAAAGTAGGACATTATAATATAATCCGTCAGTGTTGGTATATCATAATGTCACAACAATGTTAAGGAGTCTACCCAGTTTTTGGGCTATGCAATCATGTTGCATGACTCATTTTCAAAATTTAGAACTTATATACATCATCTCCTCCCCCACTACGCATTTGAAGATATCTATGCGTGTATGTACACTATGTGTCTTGATAACGCAGTGGCTTTCTGACCACTCTACCGGACCTAGTAACTGTGGTACCTGGCTCCAACTGCTTGTAACCAGTCCTTCCCGTTTTTAGGATTGGTTTGGGAGGGAGATGTGTTGGAGTGTTCTGTGGTTCTGTTACATCTCCATCAGCGAAGCTCACACGTCTACGTACTGGAAGCATTGCTTCTGTGCTTTGTGGAGGGGTTTTGACGGAAGGAACCTCGCGAAGGTGGGAACGGTTCCTCCTGAGCCTTGTTCCATTGGGTGTCTCCACCTCATAGGAGTGTAGTTCCTTGTGGACTTTTGTCACCCAGGCAGGGATCCATGTTTGGTCCTGGGCATCTCGGAGTCTAACTCTCTGTCCCACGTGTAGTGCCGGAAGACTGGGTCCCGCCATCTTGTCATGGTCCTCCTTCATTCGCTGCTGACATTTCACCAGATTGTCATAGATCTCATCTGAGTTAAGATGACTGGGAAGGGTAGTGCGTATCTGTCTTCCGAGCAGGAGCTCTGCTGGGGAGGGAAGATTGGATCCCAGTGGGGTTGCACGGTAGTGTAGAAGTGCAATCTGGATATCTTGACCAGTTTCCTTGCATTTCTTCATGAGGGATTTGATGGTCCTCACATTCCTTTCAGCCATCCCGTTCGATCGGGGGTACCTCGGCGATGAGGTTGTGTGCTTGATTCCCCACTTCTCGCACATGGCTTTGAATGGTTGGCCAGCATATTGGGGTCCATTGTCTGAAACAATCTGTGCTGGTACTCCAAAGAGGCTGAATGTTGCGCTGACTATATTTGCAACTGTCCTACTACTCATGTTTGGGAGTTTGTGGACAAGGGGATACTTTGAGTATAAGTCTGTTATCAGCAGATAGTCTTCTCCTTCTAGAGTGAACAGATCAGTGGCTAGTTTGGTCCACGGGGAAGGTGGGATCTCATGTGGTTCCAGTGGTTCCTTCTGGTTCCTAGCTTGGTGGGCTTGGCATACCTCACATGCTTTCACGAGTTTTTCAATGTCACTATCTATTCCAGGCCAGTATACTGTCTCTCTTGCCAGCCTTCTCGTTCTCTCTATCCCCATGTGGCCTTGGTGCAACTGACTCTTGATGTCATCCCGTAGTGATTGAGGAATGAGAACTCGCTTCCCCTTGAATATCACACCATTTGAGATGCCGATCTCATCTCTGAATGGCCAAAAGCTTCTAATAGAAGTAGGGAGTTCCTTGATTGTATCAGGCCATCCGGTGGCAACTGTTTGCCAGAGTAATTTGAGGACTGGGTGTCTGGCTGTCTCATCTTGCAGTTGCTTCTGCTTTGGTTCCTCAAAGCTTGTTAGGTCAACTCCGTGAAAGTCCTCAATGTCCAAGTGTACTTCATCCACTTGCTGGTCAAGTGGAATGTCTTGCCTCTTGTGGGGATTTGGCAGTCTGCTCACGGCATCTTAGAGTACCATGTTCTTGCCTGGCTTGTAGCATACCTGGCAGTCATAGCCTTGTATTTTGATCAGTAGGCGTTGGAGACGAGGTGGTGCACTTGCAAGTGGTTTCTTCCAGATCATCACGAGGGGTTTATGATCTGTTTCCACCGTGAATGTCCTTCCAAACAGGTAAGTATGGAACCTTGTGATGCCAAATACTAGTCCAAGTGCTTCACGCTTGATGTTTGAGTAGTTTGCCTGTGCAGGTGATAGGCTTTTGGATGCAAATGCTACTGGAATTCCTCCTTGTAGAAGGCACGCCCCTAGGCCCTTCTGGGAGGCATCTACTTCAACAGTAGTCTCTTCCTGAGGATTGAAGTACTTCAGGCATGATTCAGGAGTGATTGCCTGCTTCAGATCATCAAAGGCATGTTGATGATCCTCCTGCCAGAGGAATGGTACGTCTTTCTTGAGTAGGTCCCGAAGAATGGACGAACGTTCCGCGTAGTTGGGAATGTATGGTGCCAAGTACGTGAAGAATCTGAGACTCCTCAGATTGGGGTCGGGGCGTATGCCATCAGCTGTGTAGACAGAGCCAAAGAACTCTATGTGGTCTGTCTTGATGTGGCATTTGGTGCTATTGAGGACTAGCCCTTCACATCTGGCTGTCTCCATGAGCTGGAGGAGGTTGTAGTCATGTTCGGCTTCTGTACGGCCGAAAACAGCAATGTCATCTGCAATCCCTACACAGCCAGGGACCTGTGCAATGATGTGGTCCATGCGTTCCTGGAATATATTCTGGCTTACTGACAGTCCAAACGGTAAGCGCTGAAAGCAGTAGCGACCAAAGGGTGTCCTGAAGGTGGTCAACTCTTGTGATTTCTTCTCCAAGTGTACAGACCAATAGCCTGATTTGGCATCAAGCTTCGAGAAGAACTTGGCACCGCTGAATGCTGGGTTCAGCTCCTCTAAAGTAGGTATCTTGTGAGGGCACCTTCAGAGAGCATTGTTCAGTCGTTTGGGGTCAAGACATACTCTCAGGCTTCCGTCCTTCTTGACACTTGTCGTTAGGGAGCTACACCACTCTGTGTAGTGTTGAACTTTGCAGATAACACCTTCCTGCTCCATCTTGTCTAGTTCTGCGTTCAACTTATCACGGATGTGGATGCTGCACTTTCTAGGCGGGTCTATTGAAGGCGTTGCATCATCCTTGACATAGAGGATGGCTTCCCCCTTAAAGTTTCCAATTGTGTCAAACTGATGGGGGTACATCTCTTGTAAGTCTTTGATAGACTTGATTGGATGGCTGTCCTGGAGGCTTCTTCCTGGGATGTCTCTGATTTCGTTGATAGTGACAACTCCCAAAGTCTTACATCCAGGTAGTCCCAAGATTGCTGGGCCTGCAGCATCTGTGATGTAAAGGAGTTGTTGAGACCATGAAGATTGCTTATACCTGCATCCAAGTGTGATGGATCCCAGGCATGTAATCTGAGTGCCATTGTATGCACTGAGTTGTGCGCTCATAGGCGTGATCATCTGTCTCCTCGTCTGTGGGTACATGTCTTTCAAGATGCGCAACGGTAGAACATTACCACCTGCTCGCGTGTCCACTTTTAGGCTCTGGGTAACTTTTCCTGTGCGTTTAGGACAGACGATTTTGACATCCACAAATGCCTCCTTTGTGTCTTTGGAGCCAATGGAATGAAAACTGACTTCAACGTTGTCTTCCTGCTCCTGCCATGGCGTTCATGAGGGTTACCTTCAGTGACAGCATCAACCGATTTCTTCCAGTCCCGTTGGGACGGGCTCCGATCTCTGTCCTTCCCTCGATATGTGGATTGGTTTCTGAACCTTCGGTTCCTGGATCAATTGTGTCTCTTTTGTTGGGTGGTTGATCCGCCCGTGTGTCTGAGTTGTGTCTTGCTTTCGTGCTTGGTTTTTCGACACATCTTTGCCTAATGACCAATGGTACCACATGCCTTACAATAGTCTTTGTAGGCAGGACATCGCTTTGGGGGGTGGGACAGACCGCAGTTTCCACAACACTTCTTTGACGCAGGTGATATGGCACCGATGTTGGTGTCATTGTCCAGTGTTTGGAGGCATTGATGTCCGGCCATGATTGCCTTGTATTTGCGTCCGGTTTCGATCAGTTTGTCTGCATTGAACCCTTTTGGCTGATCAAGCAAATCCTTTTGAAATGCTTCTATTGGTGTGGATGCGATCACGAGCTCTACCAGTTGTTCACATAACTCATCAGCTTTGAAGTCACACTCCACTGCTTTACTTCGACATCTGTTAACAAACTCATTTGTTTCACCTCGCTTCTGCCTGTATCTCATGAGTTCAAGACGGTGGATTCTGAAATTGAGCTTGACCTTTAGTTGGTCTTCAAAAGGTTCCACAGTTTTGCCGGATTGTTTTGGTCATCAGTAGAAAGGCCAGATGCGTTAATCTTACGAAGACCTTCATTGCCAACGGCAATTTTTATCTTTGTTGCCTGTTTGAAAGGATCAACAATATTATGGTCCAAAAAAAAAAGCTCTGTTCTTTGTTGGAAAAGCTTAAACTCCTTTGCCACGTTGCTAGCGTTCCAATTCATTTCAGGGAATTTAGCCATAATGTAACTGTGTTTGACTCGTGAATATCAGCATTAAACAGAAATTGAAAATACAATGCACTTTAACACATGAAATGAATACAATATTACGTGTGACAGTATACGATTCAATATAGACAATATCCCACATTAAATTCAAATTCTGATAGAACATCCAAAATTTAAATACTTCTATTCCAAACAGTTACCTTTAAACAATTCAGATTAGGAATTATTTAAACCATCAATCCACAATAAAATATCCTTTGTATACAGTCTATACTGGGTAACTATAATTACTGAAATTTTTATCTCATTTATCAGTTTACTTTTAGTTTAAGTCTGAGTTATGAAAATAATTTATGATAACAGTTACACAAACACCTTAAAATTAAATTATGACCAGTGCAATATTAGTAATTGGTGGTTACAACCAATCAAAACTCATCAACCAAAATTCAAGTTATGTTTACATAAAAATATTTTCAATTCTTCACAAATCAATATGTAGGCCTATTTAGGAAAAAATATCACACGTACAGTCCGTGACTCTCCTGTAGTCCGGTTGCTGTGGATGTGCCAATAATTTTCCACACAGTCACTGCATTTGCTTGCTGAACAATAAAATTAGCGACTGGCGAGGTAATGTGTGCTGCAGAGCGTCCATAAGCTCGCACATTACACTTAGTCTACTTGAATAGGCCCTAAGTGGTAGATCTATGACTGTGCTTCCAAGTCCAACTCTCCTTATGGTACACGTATGATTACTCTGCCGGTTAAGAAGCTAAGCTGTGACATGTAGACTCTATTTGTGCTCAGCCATGAATCGAATAGTACGAACACTGGAACAGATTTTGCAATCCATAGAATCAATGGCACACTGTTGGCATTTGCAGCAAGATGCTAAGGTAATCAAGCGTATAGCCAATGTTTCATTTCATAAAGGCATCAGCAGAGCGTCCATAAACATGCATCTATGTGTAACTAGATTGTTACCTTGCTTGATTGAAAACTTGGTCCGTGCGCTGGTGCCGTACCGTAACTATTGTTGCTATGCGTATGCTGTGTCAAAGCTACGCGCATACGATCCGCGTCGAATCAGACGATTGCTTGGTCAGTCCAGAAAAGTGTCATTTCGTCACTTCAATTTTGCGTCTTCAGCTGGTCCACAAAAAATATCCCGCAGCTAGCCACCATGTTGTTTTATAGGGTAGGACTTTGTGGCAGTTTCATAACACAAAAGTTAAGAGAGACGCAGAAATAAGGTTTGATTCGGAGACGGTACTAGAGGTACATCTTGCGGGCTTGAGGCTTTATTGGCACAGACCACACGGCCCTGGTTACGGTGATGTACATGCGCGTATCATATAGTGCCGTTGCCAAGGGCATACTATAACTGGTTACATTATACAACACATACTTTCCCTGTTCACTGTTTGTGTATAGTATGCATGCAGTGTGTGTAAATGTTGTGTGTGACAGAAGAAGGAGGCATGAATATGAGAAAAATGTGTTCGTACGATCGTCGCAATCTGTGTCATTGTATAGAATATGTGCATGTTGTATGTTAACATTAAACTGCATGTTAAAAAGTTAGCAATGCTGCCTCTTTGTCCGCATTGATAGGGTCATAAGTATCATGATTCCATCCAAAAACATGTCATTTTGTGGATCAAATGAATGAAGGTTTGTTCTGATTATGCATTTGCCAGAATTATGAGACTGCTGTGTCTTTTTTTATCGCCGTTTTGTGTCTGCGTGTTGCAGCATGCATGTATCTGTTGCTGTGGTTATCAGTGGGTATGATAACTGTACATGGTTTAGTGTAATGCCCACATACTATACAGGGATTCATGTTTATTATACCCCCGCATACACGGCCCATTAACGATCGCTCCGACACTGTACAGGCATGCTAACCTGGAAACATTGAATTGCACATTACTTGAATATGAGACCATTCTGAAGCAAATAATTTTCACACAACAATAGATATATAATATACTCTTAAATGAATCCCACAAGGATTGGAACAATCATCCCCCAGCATTCCCACTGATTCCCACTGATCAGTTACTAGCCATCCCATTTACAATGAGCCATCCGTGCATCACACTGTACAGCGATATAGAGAGAAAAGATGGGCACGGAAGGAAATCAGCTATGAAATCCTAAATTATGATGTAAGCTTTCACCATTATCACATGACTAGTGTCAATAATTTGTCATCAAATGGCAAGTAACTTCAGACACTTTTAGTCACGGCTCTTATCCTCGCTAGTTATGATGAAAAGAAATAAAATGCAATGTTGGTAGCATGATCGATTGCGTTTCGTTAATTGCATTAATTTTTCTTCATCTTTCTCTTTTCAGATGTGAAGATTGATTATCTTTAACATACCTATAACAAACAGTGGATTTTATCAACGATATGATTGTATTTGTCAACTCTAAAACATTCAACAAGAAGCATCGAGAATATATATATATTTTCTATATTATCATAATTAGGTGATCCGAGTATCCTCTCGGATCACCTTCTGTATCTGTACGGATTCTTTGTTGGGTCTTCTTCTTCTTCTTTCTTTATTTCTGGACAAAATTTGTGTATCGATTAGCTCAGAAAGTGTTCTTCCTATCAATGTCAAAATTATACCATATATGTATCATGTCCCAAAGACGACGGGTCAAATAAAATCATAGTGATCAGTCGACCGTGACGTCACTATGACGTCATTATATGAAAACACATTTTCATTCATATCTCATTAATGGAATGGAGTTTTTCAATGAAATTTACGTCACATATATTTCAAGTTATGCGGATTCTACTCATATTCTCAAAATTCATATTTTCTCTTAAAACGTGCGCGTACGCGCGCGTAGAAATATTTGTATGCTCAAATCGAGCTCAAAATTTTTTTGCACACGTTTCAGACCATTTGGAGCATTTTTTGAAAAATTGAAAAAATTGGACGGACGCGTACGCGCGCGCATATATACGCACGCACAGCTCATATGCAATAGAAATTTCCCGTTTTTTCACACTTATCGGATGCCTGAAATGTCAAGGAATATTTCTACCAAGTTTCAAGTCAATCCGACTCAATATGACGTCATACAGACCCGTCAAAGTTGAAATTCCGCGCGCGCGTCAATGGCGATATACAGTCCAACAATGCCAAAAAACCGCCAATTTCAAATCCGATTTTACTCGTCAGGATGGACGGTGACCCCCCATTTTCTTTACATATTCTGAAAGCTGATGAGTTGTACATGTCATTTCATGGGTTGACGATGCTGAAAAAATGATTAAAAGATATCAAATTTCTTAATAAAGTAAAAAAAGTAAATTTTCAAAATGACGTCATCAAATTTTAAGTTCATTCGAGCGTATCTCACTAATCCTTTGCCAATTTTCACCTAGATTTCAGTATGTTGTAGCTTATTAAATGCTCTTTCGGTAATATAATAACAACATTTTGATTGGATGACGGCATCATCTCGTAAAAATGGATTAAAAGTAACATTGTTAAATTTGACCAGTTTACGTGTTATCTCTATGGGAGTGCAGTTTTTCTGGAAATGAAAACTGACATGACTATCTTTATCGAGCACTAGCTCACTTATGCTTCGGTGAATTTCTCCCATATTTTAGTATGTTGTAGCTGAGACTTTGGGCTATCGTAAGTGTGCCCTTCGTTTTTTCATACGGAGTCGGCATCATGCCCAAAAACTTGGTTGAAATTAAAGCTTATCTTCCATGTATTTTCATATTCCTTTCTTTCTGCAACTTTCTTTGCAATAACTCAAGAAAAACAAGCTCTATCAGCCCAATATTTTGCACATGTTTAGTTTATGTCACGTACATTATTTCATAAAATAACAACTACTTGATCGGACACCTTCTTGGGTATGTAAATTAGGGTCAAAGGTCAAAAATGTTTCATCCTGTATCTTGGTGAATACATGTCTTATCTTTCCCATATTTTGCATACGTAAAGAACATGTTACAAGAATCATTTCACAAAATAACCACTTTTTGCTCAGACGCCATCTTGTCTGTGCAAAGTAGGGTCAAAGGTCATATGTACTTCTTTCTTTATCTTCATTATCACGTGTTATCTCTATGGGAGGGAATTTTTCTAGATGTGAAAATTGACATGATTGTCTTTATCGACGACTAACTCAATTACCCTTTGGTGAATTTCTTCCAGATTTTAGTATGTTGTAGCCAATGTAATACTCTTTAAGTTTTGTTCAATCAAAGTTTTAATCGGATGATGTCTTCACCTCGTGAAATTAGATATAATGTAACCTTGTCAAATTTAACCAGTTTACGTGTTATCTCTATGGGAGGGAATTTTTCTGGAAATGAAAATTGACATGACGGTCTTTATCGAACACTAGCTCACTTACTCTTCTGTGAATTTCTCCCAGATTTTAATATGTTGTAGCTCAGACTTTGGGCTATCGTGACTATACCCTCCATTTTTTCATACGACGCCGAGATCACGTCAAGAAACTTGGTTGAAATCAAACTTATCTTCGATGTATTGAGATATTTCTTTCTTTCTACAACTTTCTTTGCAATAACTCAAGAAAAACAGCCCCTATCACGCCCATATTTTGCACATGTTTAGTTCATGTCACGTACATTATTTCATAAAATAACAACTACTTGATCAGACACCATCTTGGGTATGTAAATTAGGGTCAAAGGTCATAAATGTTTCAACCTGTATCTTGGTGAATACATGTCCTATCTCTCCCATATTTTGCACACGTAAAGACCATGTTACAAGGATCATTTCACAAAATAACCACTTTTTGCTCAGATGCCATCTTGGCTGTGCAAAGTTGGGTCAATGGTCAAATGTACTTCATTCTGTATCTTCGTTATAGTTTATACCAGGGAGGTACCTCCCTGGTTTATACCGAATTTGGTACCAAAGATGGTAGACCTCACTCTCTTTTCTAAATGAGAATCCAAATATCACACGGCCAATGTCTCTAAACACAGATAAAATCTATATGGTCATGCCTATTGCGATCAGGACTCGAATCATTGATTAAAAAAAAAAATCGGATCACCTAATTTGTCAGTCTTGACAAATTCCGAGTCTAGTTATCATGAGAATGCTCTCGCACTTTGGTCACATTTCCTGTTTTTGTGTTCAGCATCAGCATAGCATCATCATCTTATACAATGCATGTATCGGAAATTTACCAGAGCATGTCTGTGTACAGTGTACTTTTCTCAAGTTTTAGGGTACAACGAGTGTCCGGATATAATAAGAAAAATCACCCGGAACCGATGATCTCATTATAACCTGCCAGACCCCCTCCGCCCCCCCTTCAGCTGCATGTTTCTGGTATTGTTCCGGGATTACATCCAATCAGCCGACAGGGCGCATGCTATCTATTGTTTATTTCAACCACACCAAAATTCATGGTTCTCTGTAATAGAAACAATTCATAACTCCAAGTTTACGATAGATCATACTTTTTAGTAACTTGAACTTGGACCAGCCAGTCAGCTTCTAACAGTTGTCAGGGGGCAGAGTGTGAGGCCGGGAAATGTGCAAACGTCTTGCAGGGAAATGTGCAAATCTCTAAATTTCATCAACGGGAAATGTGCAAACGTGACGCCGGGAAACTTGCAAATGCCGGGAAATGTGTGAATGTTCAGTTTTGCCGGGATACTGTATACGCCATATATTTCGCAAGTCTAAATTTTCGCGAATCAGGGCTTCCCGACAATTTTGCGATCGTGGAGTCATGTACTGAACGGAGAAATGTATACGCGTACATCACATTCATATCGGTATTAGAGTCAATATTTTCGCGCGTTTTTAATTTCGCGGATAGCACCTGACTCGCGAAATATTTGGCGTATACAGTATGTGCAAACCGTTCATTTCACCTATATTATGTATAGATGGAAGAGAAACTCTCAATCAAACCTGCAGATGAATCATTACTACCTTTATCACATGTCTTAGCCACCATCTGTCTATAGCGACCACTTGTCTTTTTTTTTTTTTTTACATTTTCAACATTTTCTTGTAAACCCCACAACGGATTTTCACCAGATTTGGCAGATAGCATCTTAATAGTGATATGGTTGTAAATTTGTTCAAATGAGTTCCCCCCACTACCACCACCGAGGGGGGGTTGAAGCCTCAAAGTCCCTGAACTATGGATTTTTTTTCTCTCTTCTTTTGTCGAACCGAAAAAGATAGAGCTAAATTAGTGCGTTGAAGACATTAATGACTGAAATTTCATTTCTGTCGAGCCCACCGGAGGTGAGGGGAGACTAAGGGATCGCCTGTGGCGTCTATCTGTCTGTCGTCCGTCCGTCCGTCCGTCCGTCCGTCCGTCCGTCCGTCCGTCCGTCGTCTGTCCGTAACGCTACAAAAACTTCAATAACTCTTTACTCTTGGCTTCAATTGCAATCAAACTTCGAGGGAAGAGGGGTCATACAAAGTTTCACATTTTACCATAAATTAGGGTCACCTCAAGGTCAAAGCTCATAGGCAGGGTTCAATGAACTTTAGGGCCCAATGTTAAGTTTTTATGGCGCGTTTCTATTATGGGTCATAACTTTTGATCCATAACTCCATTTGTGACCAAACTTGGATGGTAGATGTCCCTTGGGGAGTAGATGGTCATTACAAGGTCAATGGTCACAAGCATGGGTCAACAAACTTTTAGAGCCCAGTGTTAAGTTTTTATGGCACGTTTCTATATTATGGGTCATAACTTTTGATCTATAGATCCGTTTGTGACTAAACTTGGATGGTAGATGTCCCTTTGGGATTGGATGGTCACCACAAGGTCAATGGTCACAAGCATGGGTCAACAAAATCTTTGAGCCCAATGTTAAGTTTTTATGGCGCGTTTCTATTATGGGTCATAACTTTTGATCCATGGGTCCCATTTGTGACCAAACTTGGATGGTAGATGTCCCTTGGGGAGTGGATGGTCACCACAAGGTCAAAGGTCACAGGCAGGGGTCAACAAACTTTAAGGGCCCAATGTTAAGTTTTCTTTCTTGCCATAAATTTTTACCCTTTTATATCTCTTTTTATCTGTTATATCTCTTTTTTTTATCTGTTATATCCCATTCGCGTACAATTTCTTGTACGCAAATGGGCGAGACACATTATTGCACTTGCCTTGTTGGTTATGGCGGATCCAGGGGTGCCCTGTTTGGGGGGGGGTGATGCAGAGGAGGGGGATTGTCCACATTTTCAGCATCTTCTTGATAAATCTCATGACAGATTATCACCAAACTTGGCAGATAGCATCTTTACGGTGATATGATCTTTATTTGTTAAAATGAGTCCTACCCCCCCCCCCTGCCAAAGGGGGGGGGGGTGGGGGAGATGAAGTGTCAGATCCCTAATCTCTGGAATTTTTAAATCTTCTTCTGTCAAACAAGAAAAGATGGAGGTAAGTTAGTGATATGAAGACATTAATGACTGAAATTTCATGTTTGATTATGGCGGATCCAGGGGTGCCCAGATCGGGGATGGGGGGAAGGGGGATTTTCCATATTTTCAGCATCTTCTTTAAAAATCTACAGCGGGTTTTCATCAAACTTGGCAGATAGCATGTTTATCCATGATAGTATGATCTTGATTGATAAAATGAGCCCCCCCCCCCACCAAAGGAGGGGGCGGATCGAGGGGTGTCCTTATCGGGGGGGGGGGGGGGGAGTAGAGTGAGGGGAAGGAGGGGGATTTTCCACATTTTCTGCATCTGTTCGAGAAATCTTTGATGGATTTTCACCAAACGTGGGAGGTAGCATCTCTAGGGTAATAGAATCCCACTTTGTTCGAAGGGGCAACAAGTCCAATTTGTTCCCTTTCCCTAAATCGGGGGCTAAGACAAGGGTAGCCACCACATGACAGTTATAAGCAGATGAGAAATTTCATCAAAGTAGGGCAACCTTCCAAAAGTGTGATAAAATTGTGTTCTATTACTCTTAGTTGTACAGAAAATGTCTTCAAATATGTATTCCTTTTGTCATGCGTAGGGTTTTCAAGAAATACCTGAAATTCTGAATTCCACCCGAACGACCCCACCCCCTCGTCTCTGCCCCTTTCGAGGGGCCCAGATGGGGGGGGGGGGGCTCCACCTCCTCCCACCTTTGCGGTTGGGACGGTGAAAATTCAGCATAGATTTTTTTTTTTCAAAAAGTTGGAGAAAATTTGGAAAATCTCCCTCTTCCCCTCACTTAACCCACCCCCAATCAGGGCACCCCTGCACCCGCCATTATCAAATGTGAGATTTCAGTCATTGATGTCTTCATATCACTAACTTAGTTCTATCTTTTTCGGTTCTACAGGAGATTTTTTTAAAAATCCAGAGTTTAGGGACTCTGAGGCTTCAACTCCCCCCTCCCCCACCCCCTCCTCTTCAGCAGGGGAGGGGGGAGGGGATCATTTAAAAAAATCAAAATCAAGTTAGGTGAAAGTCCGTTAAGATTTTTCAAGAACATACAGAAAATGTGGAAAATCCCCCTCCTCCTCCTCACACCCCCCTATCAGGGCACCCCTGGATCCGTCATCATCAAACCTGAAATTTTACGTAACTATAGTGTCTGCATAGCATTAACGTAGTTCTTTCTTTTTTGGTTTGACAGAAGAAGATTAAAAATTCCAGAGATTTAGGAACCTTAAGCTTCAACTCCCCCCCCCCCCCCCCGAAGGGGGGCTAGGGAGGGGAGTTGAAGCCTCCCCCCCCCCCCTCACATGGCCTCGTGCCCTGCATCCCTGGATTTGCCATTAAACTTGAACTACTGTCATCAATGTCTTTATAGCACCAACCAAGCTCCATCTTATTTGGTTATAGAATATAAGAAGAATTTTTATAAAACCGTAGTTATGGGACTTTGAGGTCCCTAATCTAAGCAAATTGAGATCCCATTGCCATAATGGTGCTACCTGCCAATTTTGTTGAAAATCTGTCAAGGATCTTATAAAGAAAATATTAATGGTGAAGGTTCATGCGCAATTTTGACATGGAATTATCTATCATCTTTATACACAGTATTGCTAAAGTAAATGGTTTGCACTGCGAGACATTTGCACATTTCCCGGCGTTTGCACATTTCCCGGCATTTGCACAATTCCCGGCGAGACGTTTGCACATTTCCCGGCTCCACACAGAGCACTCATAAACTCGCTTGCAAAGCCCATGCTCAAGCTGCGCAAGCAAAATGGCAAACTGAAAAAATGCGTACAAATAATCAAAAGTTTCACCCTTTTTTTCTGGCAAATGTAACATCCAAAAATTTTAGCTAATGGTAGACAAAACTCTATTGTTTCCAATCAGCCAAAAATCAAAACTGCATTTTTCTCGGTACCTCGACTAAATTCTGATTTTTCTCAGGTATGGTGCAAGCGACTTGTGGATGCTTTCAACATGACAGGTCACATGTGCAAACAGTCCTCTCAATCATTACTGTACTCAAAACAAAGCCTGATGAGATCACTTGCATTCAATTTGTTGAACTAAGTGATAATCTTTCACCGGACTTTTTTTTTTTTGACTTGCCTGGGCAGTGATAGTTTTGCTGGTCATGTCGAAATGGTCAGTAAATTTGGCCATTCCTGAAGAAAAGTTATGTGACCAACTGTGATTTTTATCAGTCTGAGACCATCAGTCCACCACTAGTATTGCACCCTGTGAAATGATTTGATCTTTTTATGCATATCTAGGGGTGAATACAATCTGAATTTGCATCTTAATACAGAGCTCTATTTGAACCAATATTTTTTTTTTTATTAACGTAATTTAGCTCATGGTAGCATTTTGGAAATTTAAGTCACAGTTGCAGGCTGCAATATTAATTATTATACACAAAGTTTACAGCTTCATCGTGCAGATATTCTCAGTTTCAATGATAATTATTTGACAAATCAATATTTGAATCAAGACAGTATCAGTTATTAATACATCAATAACAGAAGGTGATTATAAAAGCGACATGGTAGCAAAATAGTGATATTAATAACTTGATAATGGTTTTTAAATGAAGTTAAATCTGTTTGACTCGTGTAACTTATAGAAATCACTGTGAGAGCACTTTTTCAGTTCTCACCTGTTGGCAGGCATTCACCCATGATGGATTAATAGGGCAATGTTGCTGCCTTCATTGCTTAGACATCAAGGAATTTTCTGTGTAACTTATATGTTGATTGTTAGTGAAAGGTTGTGTCTGAGTCCCCCTCCTGTGTAAGGGAAGGATTTTCTGTGTTTACAGATGTAGCTAGAGCATTTTAGACTCCTTTTTCAAACTATCTGATTTTCTTGTCAAGGAAGGCAACTTCTTTGTCCACAGAACAGTATCCAGTGCTGTTCATTGATCAGGTGAGTGAACACAGCTTATTTGGTCACTGCTGACCTGGATCTACAGTGCTGTTAAATATAAAGATGTGTTGTGAAAGGCTGTTTGGTATCACTGATGTAATTTTCTTCACACAGAATTCTGTACTGATATACTGCATTGTTCCATTTCTGTTCTTGGATTTTCTAACTCATTTTGAGGGCAAAGATGTTGCCACCCTTTACAAAGAAACCAGATGGTTTGAAAGAGAAGTCGACAAAGCTGTATATGTGAACACGGAAAGTCCTTCCCCCAACAGTAGAGGAGGGGAACTGTGACACAACTGTTCACCAACATACAAATAGGTGATCCAGAAAATTCCTTAAAGCAGCAACATCGCCCAGTCATCCATCTCGGGTGAATGCCCACTAGCCAGTCAGAGCAGAAGTGGTCGAGATGAGTCACAAAGCTACTCTCTCTGTGATTTTCATAAGCAAGTCCAGTAGAACATTTACGTAATAATGTATTGTTATCATACTCCCTGGATGAATCAAAATCTACATTGATATAATATGCATTGTGTATGTTGCATTGCGAATGATTTGTTGAAGTTTATTAGGTTGGCGCTTATAACCATGATTCAAAATGAAATACAAAGAGACAATAGATTCAAGTTATATGCTATGCACGTAGTTGAAATACGGTATAGGCCTACACACAAAATAAAGGAATAAAGTGGATTTCTCTTTTTTTTTTCTTTTCTTTTTTTTTTCTTTTCTTTATAGTTTTGAGCCACTGCATTTCACTTCCTGTCCCCCAAAATTTCAAATTTAGAGGTTTTATTGGCCCAAACAGGCCTTAGGAGAGAGAAAAAAAAAAATGTGTAGTCCTGCCTCATCAGCATATTGTGGTGTGTAGTAATGATGGCTAGTGTCATATCATAACTGCCTATAATTTGGGTTTCTATGAAAATTTCTTTGGGGAGGGAATGTTTTGTGTACATTGCAGCATTGACCACTGACTTTAATAGAGGTCTGCAGGCTAGGCATGATATTTAAGATGCCTTCCATGAGATCTGTGAAATTGTTCAATCACATGGTGTGCCCTTGTTTTGTCTGGTGTAGGTCTTGCTTCTGGTGGTTCTACTATGCCTGACCCTCCTCATCTCCAGCCTGGTCTGCATGACTCTACCTGTCACGCTAGGTCGCCACGTAATGGGTTTGTGGATGGGCCGTGGAGCTGTGGTTCATGAGCTTTACACTGGAGCTGCTGGCCTGTACATTTGTTGGCTAGTGCTAAGACTTGGCTCAGTCATGATGACCTGGGTGCCACAGGGCATGGAGCTGCTTCTGGTGAAGATCAAGGAGTATGCCATGCTTGTGAGTATGAAAGGCCCCTGTGCTGACATCTTCTCATAGTAGAACCTGAACCAGAACATACTAGTAAATGCAATATTCTGCTACAAAGCCTTAAAATATTTGACCTGTTTCTGTACTCTTGTGTATTGAAGCTCTTGAAGCCTGGACCACCAAAGAGAGTTCAGGGTCAGCTAGCTAATAACAATGCCACTTACAGTAAAGCAGTATGACATCACTTTCCTATAATTTATTCAAGGCCATTTGCATGACTCCAATTTTGGCAGATTGGTTGTGAAGAATTTTTGCACCTGTGAGGCACACTGATTAAGTTGTTTTTCTTCAGAGGAAAAGAAAAGTATATGTGAATGCTGGTATGTTTCTTTTCAACTGTCTAGATTGTGTGCTTTGGTTCAAATTCTGCACATGCCACTTGTCACAGAAATGAGACAATACTACCTAACAGTTTTAGGTCACTGGTTAAAGAGACTTTATTTCTCTTCTTCACAAAACACATGCACCTGACATGACCTCTGACCTCAGTCAGTGTGCGCTTACAGGTGCCTCGCACAATCAAAGTAGCTTTTGAAACACAAAACGGGATTCTTTTGTGACAATTAGCCCCCCATTTAAGATAATCTAACCTCATAAATTTTGAACCACAATGAATTACCGGTCTTCACATGGCCCTAATACAAACTGACTGAACAAATCCTATGTGTTGAATGAGACTGTAAATATCGACCACACCCCTGGTACTTTCCATCCATGCTCGCATGACTTTGTATCTAAACTTAGAACTCCTGACTTTGCCTACAAGGACTACCTTTTATAGGTAATCAAACCTTTGTTTGATTCATCTTGGAGTAGGTATGGCATTACTTTTGCCATACATGTCACACTACATCCATCCTTAACTCTCTGAGCAAAGCGACTTTTTTATGCCTCCGCCAACGAAGTGGCCGGAGGCATTATGTTTTCGGGTCGTCCGTCCGTACGTACGTCCGTCCCGTTTTGTTTTTGTCGATATCTCAAGAACCGTGCGGTGGTTTTACATCAAACTTGGTATGAGGGTATATCCTGGGGGGATAATACTTTGTTTGGATTTTAGGGTCACGAGGTCAAAGGTCAAAGGTCACAGGTTATTTTGTGAAAAAAAAAGGTTGAAAATTCATGTTTTTCTCCATATCTCGCAAATGGTTCAAGTTATCTTCATGGAACTTAGTATATATGCTTGTTCCAATGGGCAGTGATTATCTAGGGAAGTTGGGGTCATGGTTCAAAGGTCAGGGGGGTCAAAGGTCAAGGTCAACTCCTCAAAATATCACTACTTTCCTTATATTTATGCAATACCTGAAGGTTTTGGGTTTTTTTTTAACTTGATGTATGCATGTATTACCCAATATATATTCTGTGGGAAGTTTCTTGCCAAAAGGTCAAAGGTCAAAAGGTCAAGTGAAAGTGCTGAATTGCACTTTTTCCTCCATATCTCAAAAGTAACTCAAGGTATCATCATGAAACTTACATATTTATGCATGTTCAACCTAACAGTGATTCTCTATGGAACTGTGAGGTCAAAGGTCAAAGGCCAGGTTTAGATAATGCTATTTTCCCATTTGATACTGAAATTATACTTTTTCTCAATACCTTGAAAATTACTCAATGCATAAACTTATAAAAGGGTCAAAAGTCAAGTAAAAATCATCAGTTCCCCAAATACCTGCACTCTGACATTTTAATCATTCATCCAATTGAACCTAGTTCTAGGAAAGTGAACATTCAGCACATTTGTGGCAAACCTGTCATTATAATATTAGGAGAACCATGCATTATGGCGGAGGCATATCAGTCGCCGTAGAGATATATCTAGTTTTTCTATTAAATCAGCACTGATATCATGCCCTATTGTAGATCTGTAAAAGTGTCTAATCCTTCTCAAATTAACTGCATATATGCACTGAGTATACCTTTTCAGACATTTGATAAACCACAAGTGTAATTATTGCCAAGAGAGAAGAAAACAAATACTGGTCCTTTAGGCATATCAATCTGACTGCGTGTCACACTTCCATAGAAACATTTCCCTGCCTATAATTATATGTGTCTGGTTTATCACAATAAAAATCTCTATGAAACCCTAGTATACAAGCACTATTCCAACATCTAAATGATTTCCACACATGAAATCGTCCCTCTTGTTGAATTTCATCCTGAAAAAAGGATTTACATACCTCCACATAATTTAAACTACAAAGGCTGTTCAATCTTTACTTGCTCTGTGTATGATTTTACAACTCCTTCCATGGAACACTGTATCTAGCTTAAACAGACCTGCGCGGTGTCCTCCCCCGCACAGCTGGGGCACAAAACCCCCCGCCACCTCTGCCTCGGGGAGGAGGCAGAGGCACTCCTCCACTACCTGAGGGAGTACTATGCGACCAAATCAGATTAATCCGAGCAAGATAAACATGCATCCCTTCTCTTCAGTACTCCCCCTTCCCCAGCCCCCCGCATCCCCCTGACGGCGGAGGTCTGCCAGGACTATGACAGCCTAGCTGTATAGTCTGGGGCATCCCCATGCACCCTCCGAACACATTTTGTTAGCTTAATTTTTTGTAACCCTTAGGGTGTCTAGTTGATGATTTTTTTTTTTTTTTTTCCAAGAAAAATTTGTGTCCCATGGGGGTCATTGGCGGCCATCTTGGCAGCCATCTTGGATTTTCAGGGAAAATCATTAATTTCCCTAACTTTTGAACTTCACAGCATACAATCACAAATAAGCATTTCTTCAGGGTAAATGTGACATGAGGAATCGATTGAGATAGTTATTTATGCAGTGAAAGCAAGTTTGATACAAGAAAAGTCCAAAAATTCAGTGTTGTGTACTCTGGAAATTGCCCATATAGTCCATTTATACATACATGACCAATTACATACCTCATAAGAGTGACTAACCACTTTGTCTTAATAGGCTGGTAGGAATGGACAGTCCCCATACACCCTTTTTTTTTGTACCCCTTAGGGTGTCTAGTTAATGATTTTTTTGTTTTTGTTCCCAAGTAAAAATCGTGTCCCATCGGGTCATTGGCGGCCATCTTGGATTCTCAAGGAAAATCATTAATTTCTAGAACTTTTGAACTACACAACATACAGTTCAACCTCGATTATCCGGCCTCCTTTTATCCGGAAATCTCTATTATCAGGACGCGTTCACGCAGTGAAGGACTTTTTTTTTCATCCAAAAATTGAGAAAAAACAGTGACTTTCATGGATCTATTTCACAAATTTCATAAGATGTGCATGATAGCTTTCTCAATATCTAATGAGGTAAAACATGTATGATTTTCACATAAAGATATACTTTACTTTTGTGAAGAAGGGACTACAATTTTGCGCAGGCTACCATAGATTACTCCACCGTTGCGGTTTACGCTACCTGCCTAGCTGCCAGTGCACTGGGACGGCAGCTTGGATGGCAGCTATATACATTAACATTGTGTCTCCCATATCCGGCCAATTCGCTTATCCAGATGAACGCCGGTCCCAACATGGCCAGATAATTGAGATCGAACTGTGTACAGTTACAAATAAAACATTTCTTCAGGGTAGATATGGCATGACGAATCGATTGAGATGGTTATCTACATGATTAAAGCAAGTTTGATGAGAGAGAAGACCAAAAATATGAAAAATTTAGTGTCGTTTACACTGTACACTATGTCCCAAAAAAAAATTGCAATCAAATTTTCGCATTGATGACACCCAAAATGATTAAACTCTCTAAGTGCTACTTCAAGGTCTTAAAATATAACATCTTAGCTCTATTTTGCAGAAAACCCCATTCAATTTGGTTGAGCGGTCACAGAGAAATATGGATTGTTGTAAAGCACTCATGAGTCTGATTCTTCCAAGTTTAGCACTTCAGTGCTTTTGTGTGTGAATAAAATAGAACTTGGAGGGAACAGATTCTTGACATCCTCTACAAAATTTTTTATTTCTCTTTGACCACTGAAGCAAATCGAATGGGGTTTTCTGTAAGATGTGGGCAATGAGTTAATATTTCATACCCTGAATTTGTATTTGGATTGTTTCACTATCTTTAAAGATATCATTGTGGAGGGTCCTGTTGTAATTTTTTTGGGACATACGGTAGAGTACCCAAATAATCCGTATACATACATGACAAACTACCTCACAAAAGTGACTTAACACTTTGTCTTTAGATCATAGCTCAAATATGGTGTTTGTATAAAAAAAACATTCAACAGAAACGGAAGAAAAAATGACTCCAAGCATTTTGACGCCTCACTTGTTGAAATCAAATGGAAGAATGTAAGCACTATGGCAATCTTATGCAAATACCCCTAAAATAACAGGTCAAAAGAGGTCAAACATACCAATTTTGATCACATCATGTGAAAGCGACTAATCGACAAAAGTAAAACCTAGAATGAAACTTAATACTTTTTGTGTGTTTAATTTTGTATTTAAAGAGTTTAAGTTGGGGTATTTTCATGAAAACAATCACTGTGCCAAAATATTCAGTCAATTTCAACAATTTAGGTGCAAAAATGTTTTCATTAAAACTTATTTAAGATTAGGTTAAAAGTGGTTCATTCAAATGTATTTGTTTAAAGCCTTCCTGTCTGAAAATAAACATGAACTTCACTTGACAACCAGAAATCCATTCTGTGAATAGAGACTGCTATATCAATGTGGATTACGGCAACTGATTTTGGAATATTTGCATATGAATTGCTATTGTGCTTACATTCTGTATTCAATTTCAACAAAAGAAAGTTCAAATTGTTTGGACATAACTTTTCTTTCAAATTCTGTTAATAGTTGTCTGATACAAGACACAATATTTAAGCTATGATCAAAAGACAAAGTGGTTAATTACATTTTGTGACTTGTGTATATGATTTCCATGAATATGGAATTAACGTATATCAAGAAAAGTAACACAATATGACTTCACTTTATTCTGAGATCTCATCCTGTGCAATAATCTCTGTATGTGCCATATTCGCGCACCCAACTCAGTCGACGGGGTGCCAACTTCGCATATTCTGCTCAAATGCACAAACCCGCCCAAACTGATTGATAAATCGCCAAATGCCACAGTATAAAGAAAGCATTTCTCGCGATTCTGGTCATTTGAAAGAAAAAAATCATAGTTTTGTCATACAATTTACGTCAAAGCAAAGCTTAGCATTCAGAGCTTAGCATTTCTCTACATCTTCACTCACTACATGTCCAACTAAACAGAAAATCTACTTTAGTTATATAGATTTGAAAAATAGAATGTTTTCCCAAAGCATGACTATGTTAGTGTCTCAGAATAATGTGGCACACAGGGGTTGCCACCATGGCAAATAAAGAGTTATATAAACCAAAGAAGCGGTAAACCATGTGTCAGCTTTTCGTTTCACACTTCTCTAATTTCCAGTCATCATCATAACGATCATCGTAATCAATGTCTGGCTCCTCCTCCTCTTCATCCTCCTCCATCTACGCAGTAAATTTCTGAAACCAGTCAATGAGGGAAGTGGGAAGGATAGGGCCACTTGACCACACCGGATCAATGATACCGAAGGCTGTCTTCTGTTACCCTTGTCCAGGATCAAAGGGGTTAGCTCACCAGAAGATTGGCTTCACATGGCCAATTTGCTTGAAGATGGCAAGGTAGTGGTTCACACGTTGAAAGTGTGGGATAAGGTTGTCTCTGCAAGGTGGGAGCATGAATGAATCCACCTTGTATTTGGTCATCAGTTGCTCGCCCTCTCCCATTATCTGCTTCAGCATGATGCTGCGGACGACATTAATAGACTTCTTAAGGCATGTGAATGCCTCAATGTCATCTGTCACCTCTGGCTCCACAGACCACACATCACCAAGATTTCTGAGGAAAAAACCAACATTGGCACATTATAGTGTCATGTTTTAAAGGCCCTGTCCCACTGGCCGATGGACACAAAATGTATGCAGAAAGGACATAGCGGACGAGCAAAATTTTGGGGATGGCTCCATCCGCTTTCATCCGCTCCAGAAATTGACAAAATTGGCGAAAACAGAACGGAAAAAGAACGGACGTGAGTAGTATGTAGCGGGGATGTTAAACGGATGTTCATCGGAAGCCTAGCAGATGAAAGCGGATGGAAGGGGATGACAGCTCCGAAGGGGTTACCGGAGATAATTGCGAAACGGACGCATAGCGGAAAGAGCGGATGCAGAGCGGATGAAGCAGATGCATCACGTACGCCTAACAGAAACAAACGCTTTGTCCGTTCTAAATACTTTATATACGAGATGCATACTCTTACATCCTTTCTATTTCTGTGCTATTAACGATGTATAGACGTTCCATGTACCATATCTTTCCTCCCTCTTTCCATTTTCAGCTGCAGCGGATATGAGTTGTGAGGATGCCCAGAGGATGCAGAGAGGATACAGCGGACGTTTAAGGGATGATAACGGACATACAAGGTTTGTTGCTCGTATGTCGCGGATTTACATCGTACACAGCGGAAAGTTCATCCGTTCTAAAAGTTTTAAGCAGCTTAAAACTTTTTGCGCGGATGAAATCACAGTGGACGGATGCTCGATGGATAGAGCGTATGAAACACGTATGCAATGAGTACACAGCAGATGCGTAGCGTTTTCCAATGGATGGCAAGATTTTTTTACGTTTTACATCCTCTTTGCATCCGTAAGTGCAGTGGGACCGGGCCTTTAGATTTCAGTAGTGTTTATTATGATATAATATTGAGCAATTTACTACATGCATAATATATGACCATGAGGCCTGGGAGAAGTCTATTAGCCGCATCATCATCCTGATTGAGGCAGATGGTGGGAGAGGGCGAACAACTGACAACCAACTCCAAAGTGGTTTTCTCCATGTTCCCATGTTGCAGAGACAACTTTATCACACATTCAATGTGTGACCCATCGCCTTGCCATCTTAAAGAGAGCTGACCAGCCAATCTTCTGGTGCTCTGTATATAACCCTGTGATCCTGGACAAGGATGGCAGAAGACAGCCTTTGGTATCATGGAGCCAGTGTGGTCAAGTGGCCCTATCCTTCCTACTTCCCTCATTGACTTGCTTCAGAAAATTACTGAGGAGATGAAGGAGGAGGGAGAGGAGGAGGAGCCAGACATTGATTACGATGATGGTTTTGCTTATGACTAGAAATTACAGAAGTGTGAAATGAAAAGCTGACATATCACTTACCACTTCTGTGGTATATACAGTTACACAGGATGAGAATTCAGAATACTTTTGACAAAATAAAGTCATACTGTGTTACTTTATTTTCTCAATATACGTTAACTCTTTATGTGCCACGTTCACACCTCCAACTCAGTCGACGGCGTGCCAACTTCGAATATTCTGCTCAAAAGCACAAAGCCGCCCAAATGGACCGATAAATCGCCAAATGCCACAGTACAATAAAAGCGTTTCTCGTGATTCCATTCCTGCCACAGGTAGCTTGATTTTATGTGGTGGTTGGCTATCAAGTGGTGTTCCTTACTGGACTTGCCAGTAAATTCTAAGTTTCTGGCACTGTTTTGCGTGCAAAAGTAAGGCCTCTACAATAATATGGCTACTGGTCATTTGAAAGAAAAACGATTGTAGATTTGTCATACAATTTACATCTAAGCAAAGTTTGCCATTTTCTCGACAACTTTGCTCATTACATTTCCAGGGTAACAAAAATCTACTTTAAAGACGCCCGGTCGGCGTGAGAAAAAGCTCGCAATGGTAATTCTGAATCGTGCGCACGCCGCGCATTCCGTGCAAACTTCCCATTCACCTGTGTGTTATTGAGAGATCGAGTATCACATACGAACTAGACCGGTTCCGAATACACGACAGCGGCCGAAGTTACTCTCTCCTAAGCCGAACACACGTAATGACGCCATTCTCAATCGTTCGGCTTACGGTTTTGGAGCATTCGGGATCTTTCTCTTGCTCATTATCTCAGCGAACGAGTACACGCGCGCCTGTTGCGTACGCTGGCCTGGTAACACTGATGGATTGCATGCCTAATGTTTATGCGAGAGTACGAGTAGCGAGCAATTATGTATGTTGACTGTATGTAGGCCCTACTACATACATACACTTCGTAACACCACAGTAATTCGCGATCTAAATATTCTAGGTCTAGTGACTGGTAAAACAATCATGAATCAATAAGTTTAGACCATAGCCTATACTACAGCCTAGGCCTACTTACTGAAGTTGACACAGCTGGTTGACCTATTGGTACAGGGTCGGCTACTCGCCGTTAAGTAATTATTACCACAGCTTGCAACAAAGATCGTGCACTCCATACGATCTTTGCTTGCAGTGCAGCACTGCTTCGCTGTGCAGCTCTGCCCCACTCTTGCAAGGACAGCAATTTCGCCCCGTCTTATACCAGCACGAACCAGAGCATTTGCAGCCTGTGGGATCTACCACTTCAGTGTCAGCAATAGACAAATCTGCGAATGATATGTCCTCTAGATCCATCTGAGGCCGTAGCCGTAGGCCCTTAGGCGTGATATTCTTCTTCATCGCAAAAAAAAATTAAAAACGTAACACAAATACAAATTGTCAAATTATTACGAGGATCGAGTCGCTACGCAGACGGTTACTACTGTGCATATCGGCGCTGATCTTAGCGACTTGACGGCACTAGCTCGCGAAATGTATACGAGTCAATGAGCAGCACACGCAAAACCAAACAATCACATCCGAGCTTGTGCCAAAGACTTGTCTCCTCGGCCTCTGTGAAGGAACATTTCGCTGATCCTCAAAATACTTTCGACAAGACATAGTTTTGTACTCGCGCGAACTGTGTTGCGGCATCAGCAAACAGAAATTTTTCCCCATTGAAATCGACGACCGAGCGTCTTTAACTTAGAGAGATTTGAAAAGCTGATTGTTTATCCACAGCATGGCTACTGGTGTCTCAGAAAAGTGTGGCACACAGGGGATTACACCATGGCACATAAAGAGTTAATTCCATACTTCATGGAAACATATACACATGTCACAGATGTAACAAACCACTCTGTCTTTTGATAATAGCTTAAATATTGTGTCTTGTATCAGACGTCTTTTAACAGAATTTGAAAGAAAAGTTATGTCCAAACAATTTGAACTTTCTTTTGTTGAAATTGAATACAGAATGTAAGCACAAAAGCGATTCATATGCAAATATCCCTAAATAAAAGTAGCAGCAATCCACATTGATATAACAGTCCAGCTGTCAAGTGAAATTTATCTCTTTGTTTTCGGACGATAACATTTAAACAAATACATGTGAATGAAATGCTTTTAACCTAATCTTAAAGAAGTTTTAATGAAAACATTTCGGCACCTACATTTTTTAAATCGACTGAACATTTTGGCGCAGTGATTGTTTTCATGAAAATACCCCAACTCAAACTCTTTTTAAATACAAAATGAAACAAAAATGAACATCCACGAAGAGTGTTAAATTTCATTTAAAGTTTTATGTTTGGCCATTGGTCACTTTCACATGTTGTGATCAACATTATTATCATGTGGGACCTCTTCACTATTTATTTTAGGGGTATTTGCATATGGATTGCTATAGTGCTTACATTCTTCATTTGATTTCACCAAGTGAGGGGTCACAATGCTTGGAATTAATTTTCTCTTCAGATTCTATTGAATGTTTTTGATACAACACAAAATAGGCCTATTTTGGCTATGATCTAAAGACAAAGTGGTTAATCACTCTTGTGAGGTATGTAATTTGTCATTGACTATTTTGGCATTTTCCAGAGTAAACGACAATGAGTTTTTCATATCTTTGGCTCTTGTATCAAACTTGCTTTCATCATGTAAATAACCATCTCAATTGATTCCTCATGCTGCATTTCCTCTGAAAAACTGTTTCATTTGTCCCTTTATGTTGTGTAGTTCAAAATTTAAACTATTTGGGTACTTTATGGTGTAATCGACACTTAATTTTTCATATTTTTGGACCTTTTTTTTTTTGTATCAAATTTAAATAACCATCTCAATCGATTCCTCACGGCACATTTACCCTGAAGAAATGCTTTATTTGTAATTGTATCCTGTCTAGTTCAAAAGTTATGGAAATTAATGATTTCCCTGAAAATCCAAGATGGCTGCCAAGATGGCCGCCAATAACCCCCATGGGACGCGATTTTTACTTGGGAACAAAAAAAGAATCATTAACTAGACACCTTAAGGGTTACCAAAAAGGAGGGTTCATGGGGACCCCCAGTTCCTACCAGACTATTAAGCCAAAGTGGTTAGTCACTCTTATGAGGTAATGTAATTGGTCATGTATGTATGTGGACTATTTGGCAATTTCCAGAGTAAATGACACTGATTTTTTCACATTTTTTTTACTTTTCTTGTATCAAACTTGCTTTCATCATGTAAATATCTATCTCAAACGATTCCCCATGTCATATTTACTCTGAGGAAATGTTTTATTTTTCCCTGTATGTTGTGTAATTCAAAAGTTAGACTATTTGGGTATTTTTCGGTGAAAACGACACTGAATTTTTCATATTTTAGGGCTTTTCTTGTTTCAAACTTGCTTTAATCATGTAAATAACCATCTCAATCGATTCCTCATGTCACATTTACCCTGAAGAAATACTTTATTTGTTTTTGTATGCTGTGTAGTTCAAAAGTTATGGAAATTAATGATTTTCCCTGAAAAACCAAGATGGCTGCCAATAACCCTCATGGGACACAATTTTTTTCTTGGGAACAAAAAATTAACTAGACACCCTGAGGGTTACAAAAAAGTAAGTTAAAAAAATGTGTTCGGAGGGTGCATGGTGACCCCCCATTCCTACCAGACTACTGGGGGGAAGACCAGTTTCGCAGAGGCCCCGCCATCCTTTTTAAACCTACCGACTATGAGCGATATTTCGCCCCGAGAAGTTAGCCCCCGCGGTACTTGCACTAGGCGACCATATTGCTGGGGATAACCCCCTCCACAGGCACCTCTTCACCGATGACGACCGCTGCTGGGCACAGGTGGTGCAACTCACGCGCTCTACGATGCACCTCACCACCTATGCGGGAACACTAGCAAATCTGTCAGCCCAGACAGACTCCTTAGTGGTCACACAAGAGAACTGCATGCTTCTGTCCTCCCTCCTGGCATTGACTGAACCAATGTGGCAGCAATTCACTTGAGTGGCCCTCTTTACCACCCGGCGCCGCCGCGACTTGACCTTCCGGGCGCTCGGCTTTTCGGAGCGACACAGTGCCTAGCTTACCCGTGGGGTACCGTGCCTTCCAGGGACCCTAGCTCCTCTGGGCAATTGGCTCCTCGACTCAGAGAGGAGATAGCCGAACACCAACAAGCTAGGAAGCTTAACTCGCAGCTGCAGGGCTTCCCCCTCTGAGGCCGCAGCGCCCCCAACCCCCCCCCCCCCATGCCCAGCCCCGCCTGTCCACCCTCCCCTCGCTGGTGGCTGACGCCCCGGCTCCCAGGGCAGACCCGCCAGGTGGGCATCAGTGCCGCGCCCCATGGGGCAGGGGCCGCGGGCATAGCTCGTCTCACTCCAGCACCCGTCAAATCGCAGGGCAGCTTTTGAAAGCCAGGCCCGAGCGCTTGGGTTTGCGGAACGCATGGGTGGCCGCCTACTCGCCTACACCCCCACATTGCGTGCCATAACAGACTACCTCTTCATGTTATAAGTGGTCCGAAGGGGTTACTCTGTGGACCTGAGCCACGCACTAACCGACGGGGCCGTCCGTTTATCCTGCCGAGCTTCAGACCCAGGCCTTGGAGACTGCCTCATGCATGCACAAATATGCATGTTCGCCCGTCCATACATACAATATCGCCGGTCGTCCCTCGCTGCTCTGTATTTGCTAGGTATAATGCAAAGCCGAACTTGCGCGCTGCGATATGCATGGGCCAGGCCGTATGCTATGTATGGCATAACACTTTTACAGCACTACACTTTTCAGTTTTGTCACATATTGCCAGCCGGCCATGCATAGCATCGGTATTATGTAAAGTACACCTATCGCCTAGTGTATGACCTGCGAGTTCACACAGTTGAAAACATGGCAAGAAGCCTGCAACATCGAATTGCTAAATTACTCTTTTTGCCCAGAACCGCCTCTCTACATAAAACCTCCGTGCACAGTTGCATGGACCTTCACTGCAAACTCGGTGCTACTTTACGTATGACCTAAAACTTAGTCCTTGCAGGGCCGCCATAAAATTGTCACAGAAGTGAGACAATACTACTTAACAATATCAGGTCACCAGCCAAAGAGACTTTATTTTTCTTCTTCTCAAAACACATGCACCTGACTTGACCTCTGACCTGAGGGCGCACTTCACAATCAAAGGAGCTTGTGAAAACACAAAGTTTAATTCTTTCTCGACACCACTCTAAAGATAAATGCCATCTTCACACAGAATCTGGAGATACCATAGTGAAAAGGATTGTAGAAGAGGGTCTGTGTGCTGTAGAAGCTGTTATTTTCACAAACAGATATTTCCTTGAATTAGGAAGTCACAAACATTTTCATAAAATGCTTTTGTGATTTGACATAAAGGCTAGCATAAGTGCACTGGCAATATTTTCATAAGTTGTTAAATTTGTGGCCCAACAGTGATTTGCAAAATTCACAAAAATCAAGCCCTCACGAAAGTATCAGCTTTTACAGTAAACAGTGTAATGAGACCCTGCGTGTCTACTTGACATTTTTGCCAAGCAAATTTATACAAGAGAGACCCCTGATGTATTTTAGGGCTCGGTCACACAGCCCAAAGTCGTGTAAACGCATGAGATTTGGTTGTGTGTGCTTGTCCGTGAAGAATTTTCGCTGATTTACGCGATGAAAATCACCTATGAATTGCGCAAGAACTACGGAAAGATCCGCAAAAATCACTAACAAACCACACACTTTCAGTGCATAGGCACGCCCCAAATAGGGCGAATATGTGGTTGTGCGCGACGACTGAGGTCCATGGAAAACCAAGAATAATCTGCTCGTTATCACGATTGAACTATCACTGCGTATGAATCGCGCATGATTCACGCATGAACGCGATAGCAACAACATTTTCGTGAATGATCACTAATATTCAACGTATATTTCACGCGTTGTCCGTGTAAGAACTACGCAAACTATGCAAAAATTACGTAAAACAGCACAATATTGCGTAAACTCTTACGCGAAGCCAAGTTTTGAGCTGCTCAAAACCTGGAATCGCGTAAAGCGCTGATTTGGCGCACATCGGCAGACAACTACGAAGGTTCCACGTCTGACAAAGTCATGAAATGCACAAATCATGCGTGTATCGCGTAAGGCTCTAATTCCTTGCATGATTCATGCGTTTACGCGACTTTTGGGCTGTGTTACCGGGCCTTTATGTATCATGTTGTTCAGTTCACATGCCCATGATAAAGTTTGTATAAGCGTTGCAATTCTGCTGCAATTCATAAGCTACACACTCCCATTCTCGCAGTGGTATTAGCTTGCTAGTGTGTTTCTCAAATCAATGGTTTGTTCATACATTTTTTGGGAGTCTGGAGGTTGGCCTCTCATCCATAGATGCACTGTGCTGTGCTTTCTCACACAAAAGTTCGTTGGGTTTTTTAATGTGGATACACCATAGTCTTTAATGGAAGAAGAAGAAAAAACTGTGTTTTGTTATTTTTTGCAGGCTTGGAAATCGATTGTTGTGGCCATTATGCTGCTGGGAGTAGTGCCTCTTCTTCTTGGACTCCTCTTTGAACTTGTTGTTGTCATACCACAACGGGTGCAGCTGAATCAGACCCCAGTCTTCTTCCTCAGACAAGTAAGACTATAGTATTATCCATATATGCTATCAAAATATTGTGATTTAGAGTGTTCCATGGGCATTATTCTTTATGAACTACAGCAGGTTGGCTCTTACTTCAAAAATTTCAAAGCTGATAATCTTTTCCATGATGAGATTGAATATAATGATGATAGAAGTAATGATAGCATTGATATTAATGAGAGAACTCATGTTGTATTGTAATGATGAAGATAAAGGAGAGTATGCGTGGAGATGTTGGTAATTAAACAATGTATGCCACTCCTATGATATTCTTCAGTGACTCTCAACACTTGCTAGAACAGTTGAATCTGCAAATAACAATCACCTGTATGTAAAGATCTCCTGCTGATTAAATGAATGAACCAGTGACTACTTTCCTGTCATCCAGAGCATTATACTTGTATGTGAACCCGTCTACCAAGCCCACTTGCCCTTTAAGACCACTTTTTGTGTCCCTCTTGAGTGGTCTTTGCAGGTTTCAGTGTATTTCTTCCACATACCTTGCCATTGATATATCTAAATTTTATATAGGACTGGGCTCTAGGAGTACTGCAGGCCAAAATTCTGTGTGCACTCACCATGATGGGACCCAGCTGGTGGCTAAAGGATGTACTAGAGCAGGTCTACCAGGATGGCCTACGCCAGCTCAACTTGACATTCATCACTCGACGTTTGGCATTCCCCGTCACCATTTGCCTTCTGATTGCTCTCTCTGCACCCTATGCCTTTGCAGTTGGCATCTTCCCGCTGTTTGGTGAGAAGGAATGTGAACCATATTTTTGTTATGCCTCCACCATGAAGTGTCACAGGAGACATTATGTTATTTGGGTTGTCTCTCCGTCTGTCCAGAATCAATTTTGTACACAAAGTAACCATTTGAGGTATCAAAATGAAACTTGGCAAATGTATGTAGGCCTATGAGTAGACAAAGTTGTGCATATCAACTTCTAAGCGCTCAAAGTAAAGTTCATGGTAGGTTTGAGGCCACGGGATCAAAGGCATGGGGTCAAAGGTTATGTGAAAAAATGCTAAAATTTCACTATTTTTTCTGTATATTGAAAAAAAAGCTCAAAGTATTGTAATGAAAATTGATGTATATATCGTGAGATAGTGATTATTTGCCAATCATGTGAAACTGTAGTCTCATATTCACAAAATTTGCTGTAAACCTGATTGAACAATAATGCGATATACATTGCAGCGGAGGCATACCAGTCACCAGAGCAACATTTCTAGTTTTTATCTCACCTGTGTGGTAGAGGCGAGACATCCATGTCACTTTTTTGTCGTTGTCGCCATCATTTGTAGTTTTAGTGTTGTGAATAATTTGGTGTTCTCTCAGTAGCTTTCTACAGCTTTGAGCTATGACCACCAAACTCTCACCACAGGTACATTATCTAAAAATGCTGTTCCAGCTCACTTATGAGTGAAGTCTCACAAGGTTATAGATTCAGTGAACACTCCCAGATAAGTACTATACTCACACTATTGTGGTGTACTCATAATAACTTTCCACAGCTTTGAGCTATGACCACCAAACTCATACCAAAAACATATAACTCTAAAATGCTGGTCAAGATTGAATATGATCAAGTCCAACAAGGTCAAAGTTCAATGAACTTTTCCTTATTAGCACTGTACGCATAATATTGTGGTATACTCTTAATAAATTTCCACACTTTTGAGCTGCATTTATGACCACCAAATTCACACCACTGGTGCATCAGCTGTAGGCTGAGGGCCTTTTTATGTTCAAGTTCATTGTGTACATTTGTGGGTCAAAGTGTAGGTGACAATGAAATAAGATGAAAATATGTATACCATGAAAAGGGTTGTTCCCATTGTCAAACCTTATTACATTATTGAAGAAAAAGGAACATACATGTAATCGTCAATTTGCCAAAGAGCAGTGAGTGTGAACGAGGTATGTATCCTTCCTTACTGAACTGCGTGTAATACCAGAGCTGCCAGGACGAGGAAATCTGTTTACTGATCATTCTTCTAATGTACAGGCATGAGATTTCTCTGCGGATCCGCGGATTTTGAAATTCTGGGGGCAAAATACACAGTCGGGAAACTTTCCGTGATTTTCCTCTTTTTCTTTTTCTTTTTTTTTTTTTTGCAGCCACCATATCTCGCCGTACTATGATGAGTACTGTATAAAGCAACGGATGCTGCGTGTGTGATACCGTAATAGCTGTGCTGTATCGGCATTGCATTGTGTGAATGGTGATTAGTGCATTTTTGTCAGCGGGCGGCTGTGTGATGTTGCATGCATGATAATGCGTGAAATGGACTGTACATACTGCTAAGCAAAGATTATAGAGCGCATGTGCGCTTCTATACTCTTTGCTGCTAAGTACAAGTAAGTGGCGTGGATGTGAAACGTGCGTGTCGATCTACTTCTAGCTTGCAGTGTGGTGTGATGCTCACGTGTGAGGTTTGCGGCTGTAGCTGCTATTGATGCATGCTGCGCTGCCGCAGCGTTCAGCGCGATGCGCTGGTATTGTATCCCTCCCGCTGATTACGATGGACTGATGGTTTGCGTGACTGCATTTGTCATCGTGATTTTGTGGACCGGTGAGAGTATTTTTTCTTCAACGAGAAAATGAATACCCTCGATAAGTTCAAGTGGCAGTGGTTGGACTATGAAGTTGATCTCCCAGCACCAGTTTCGTCTTCTAGGCCAGCTAGTCAATCGACTTCCTCGGGACCTGGAACTTGTGAAAGGTCAGGTTTTAATGAAAAAAAAAAAAATCTATTTTGTACCTGTAAATGCACTCTTTCTTCATACCTTGAAAATTACTCAATGCATAAACTTATAACAGGGTCGGTCAGAAGTCAAGTAAAAATCCTCAATTCCCCAAATATATGTACCTGCACTCTTAGACGATTATAGCAAACCCTGTTTGAGGAAAGTGAACATTCAAGACATTTCTGACAAACCTGTCATATCAATATTTTGCCAGTTACAAATGTCACTCAAAACAAACTCACTCTTCACAAGAGATCGTGGTGAACGCTGCCTGCACTATCTAGAACTGAAGTTAGCCGTCTAATACTGTGCAATCGGGAAATCTACGCGGGAGCTCAAGAATGGTTGTAAATTGTTGATGTATTTGAACATAAAGATAACGGATTAATAAATATGAAAATCATTTACTTTTAATATTTTCAGTTGTTTAAATATAGAGGATCGGTATGGGCTAAATAAGGTGAATGTATACAAATTCGGATCGCTTTTTTCTGCAAATGAAATAATAAATCAATTTTGAATTTATTATAGTTGCCCCATACAATATTACAATAATTGATAAGCAGTAAAATGAAAGAATTGTACAAAATTAAAAGAATGTTCTTTGTCAAAATTGGTTTCAACCTATAAAGTATACCAATCGCTTTTGAAATCAAAGTACATATTTTTTTAATATGTTCATTCCAAGTCAAAGTTGAATCCAGAATAACACCTAAGAACTTGGTGGATTTCTTTTCACTAATAAGTACACTATCAATAAAAGTACCTATTTTGTGATTGGTACAGGATTGAGGGCTCTTAAAGTGTATAAAACAGGTCTTATCAACGTTCAATGACAACTTGATGCAATATTTGGTACCCTGGGGTACCAAATGAAAATTCGCCATTTTGTTGAATTAATTATTTTTTTTTCAGCACTGTACCCTGGCTTACCAAAAAATGTGTCAAAATATTTTTATGCCTCCGCCACGAAGTGGTGCCGGAGGCATTATGTTTTCGGGTTGTCCGTCCGTCCGTCCGTCCGTCCGTCCGTCCGTCCTTCCGTCCGTCCGTCCTTCCGTCCGTCCGTAATGAATTTTGTGGACAAGGTAACTATCGAAACCTGTTGAGGTATCCTAATGAAACTTGGCATGTATGTGTATTAGGGGGTGAAGTTGTGCCTATCAACTTTTGGGTGCACATGCTCAAGGTCAAAGGTCAAAAGGTCGAGGTCAAATACATAAAATTTCACTATTTCCACCATATCTATTGAATGCCTGAAGATATTTTCTTGAAACTTAGTGTATACATGTATTACCCAATTAAGATTCTCTGGTGAAAGTTTGGGTCATTAGGTCAAAGGTCAAAGGTCAAAAGGTCAGGGTCAAATACATAAAATTTCACTATTTCCACCATATCTATTGAATGCCTGAAGATATTTTCTTGGAACTTAGTGTACACATGTATTACCCAATTAAGATTCTCTGGTGAAAGTTTGGGTCATGAGGTCAAAGGTCAAATGTCAAAAGGTCAAGTAAAAATATTAAAACTTCTTTTTTTTTCTCCGTACCTTGGAAAATTGTTCAAGGTATCTTCATGGAACATAGTATATACATGTACTGACTGGAAGTGATTATCTAGAGAATGTAGGGTTCATGGGGTCAAAGGTCAGGGGTCAAAGGTCAAGTGCAAGACTTCAAAATTTCACTATTACCCTCATATTTATGCAATGCCAGCAGGGTTATTTTTTTACACTTGGTGTATGCATGTGTAACCTAATAGAAATTCTCTGGAAGGTTTTTTTTTTCTCTTTTTGCCTCAAAGGTCAAAAGGTCAAAGATCAAGTGAAAGTGCTGAACTAACTTTTTCCTCCATATCTCGGAAGTGGCTCAGGTTACCTTGAAACTTAGTACATATTATGCATGTTCTACCTGAAAGTAATTATCTTATGAATTTTAGGGTCAAGGGCCAGATGAAAATGGTAACAATTTACTATTCAATTCAGAAATTGCGCTTTTTCTCCACACCTGTACCTTGAAAATTACTCAATGCCTAAATGTGCGAATGGGTCAAAGTCAAGTTAAAGCCCTTAAATCCCTAGATACATGTTTTCTTATTCATCCAATTAAACCTACGTCAAGGAAGGTGAACATTCAACACATTTGTGACAAACTTGTCATTCCAGTATTTTGCCAATTTTGTGAAAATGTAATCACACAGTGTCCACATGTGGGTAATTCCATGAAGTTGGGGCAGTGTCCATGTAGCATCGTGATATTTGAAAAATACATTTCAGCATAACTCGATATTAATTATGCTATACATTTATTGTTTGTAAGCTTTACATTTGCATTGAGGCCACACATTTTCCTGGAAATTTTGTGCCATTCAGACTCAATTTTGATGAAGTTATTAAACAATATGTAACGGTGTCCTGTAGCATCGTGACGTGTCCATGTAGCATCGTGAAATTTTAACATTTGGTCCTAAGAGACAAATTATGGAAATTAGCTTGACCAAAATTTGATGCAATATGCATATTTACTAGATTAGTCAGATAGCTAAATATCTCAAATTTCCTGTGCACAGTTTTAATTTTAAAAGAAAATTACAAAATGTATCACGATGCTACGCGGTGTCCTTTTTTGTTACATTTGGTGGACACCGTGTAGCATAGTGACACATTGTGTAATTTTCTTGTAAAAGTAAAACTGTGGAAAACAGAGTTAAGATATTTAGCTATCTGACTAATCTAATAATTATGCATATTATATCAAATTTTGGTCAAGCTAATTGCATTAATTTGTCTTTTAGGACCAGATTTTAACTATCACAATGCTACATGGACACGTCACGATGCTACAGGACACCGTTACATTTTTTTTAAATAACTTCATCAAAATTGAGTCTGAATGGCACAAAATTTCCAGGAAAATGTATGGTCTCAATACAAATGTAAAGCCTATAAAGAATATATGTATAGCATAATTAGTATTGAGTTATGCTAAAATGTAACACTTTGTGCCCCAACTTCACGGAATTACCCATGTACTATCTAGACCTATTGGGAAAATCATGCATTATGGCGGAGGCATACCAGTCGCCAAAGCGACATTTCTAGTTTAGTATTATTATGCACAAAAATGTTTTCTTATTTGTGATTATGCATCAATTAATGCATGCAAGTGTACTTCGAAAAACACCTATGGTGCTAGTTCATTGCGACGACTTCGCCGTATCCGAATTCAGAATCGGCGTATCTGAATTCGGATACGCATTGTAAATAATGGGCATGAGATGGCGCTATACATCGCGGTACCCCGGGTTACAACGGTACCCTGATGTACGGCGTGCCGAATCACTTATTGCACTTGAACTACAAAGATACCTTTGGCAGTTTGGTATTCAGAGTGTTGATAAGAGTATTTGTACATTTGTTTGAATAAAATATATTTATGTCATCTGCAAATAATATGAAGTGAAGATGTGATGAATTAATAATATCCTTTATATATACAAATTTTTTAAAAAAGGAAAAAAGAATAGGTCCAAGGATTGAACCCTTGGGCACACCACAGGTAATAATGAAATAAGAGGTTTTAGACTGAAACAAAACAAACAGTGATAATGATGATGGAGATCTTGGAGATTTTGACTCTGAAGCAGAAGGCGAAAACCAAGACGCTGTTGCTGATGCTATTTGCAGCGGCTGGAGTGCCAACTCCGTACTTGCATGGACCGGGACAGCAGCCTAGACAGCCAGATGATGGTGATGATGACAATGGTAAATGGTTTGTGAGAATAAATGAAGACATGTCACGACTTGACTCTAATGACACTGGGAATTGGTATGTATTGCATCAATGTCATTGTTTCTATTTGTATTTTGTATTTCCCATGTTTTTGTTACCTTGATCAGCTGGATATCCATCTGTAACTTAGTCTAGCTCTATAATAACATCTGAAAAGGGATCCAGATCCAGCTGAAGACAAAGATTTGGCGAGTGAACTCACCCATAGACCAACAACTATAGGCTAATGTTGGCTTAATGCCTTCAGCATGATTAATTTCCCACTATCATGATCATATAACTACTTATTTTTAGGCAAGTACTAGTTTTTGTTTCTGTTTTTTGGTCATGTTATGTGTACCTTTTAAACAACTGAAACAAGAAGAACCTTGAACAGTGACATAAATTGCATGTTGATCACTGTCACATCTGTGTTTTAAAATCTCCTTTTTTTTTTTCTATATGTGTCACCATGCAATAATATGAATGATTGATATGAACACTGTGTAGAATGCTAAGATTTTGTTGTTTGAACTTAAATTTGATATGAGTATCATTATCAATAATCACATGAATTTGAAAATAAATATATATATTTCGTCCAAGCTAATACACAAAAATTCTCACCACTGGAAAAAAAAAAAACTCCTTTGGCACTGTCTGCATATTGATAACATACAGTATATATGACATGTCTTTATGGGGCGCACAAAAAATTGCATTCATATGCACTAATCAGTCTAAAGGGAGTATGGTCCACTTGTACCATGTGGATCATGTTAGTGTTTACCCTTAACACTTCCATAGTGCATGAAGACTTGAAAATTATTTGTCACAGTTGTAAATTGGAGGAAAGTCAAAGAATACATTCTTGATCTATGTTTTGAAGTGGATAGGCACCTTATCTTCAGCTCAAACAATTTGTAAAATTGCAGGAACATCAAAGAACAACAAAGGATATAAAGAAATAGAAGAAATTACTCAACGTTTTCCAATTGCAAAATTTTATTTGATTTTGCTATACTTTGATAAATATGTTTTTGATACATTTCTTGCATTTGTTGTAGGTGTCTTAGTAGTGGCCACAGCAGGGTGCTTCCCTCCTTTCAAGTTGATGACTGCATATGCTTCAAAGAAATCCCAGAGATTATGATGGAAGCAAGCAGACTAAGAAGACTTGGCGGTTGCATCACACAAGCCTCATCATTCAATGCAGTTATCCTCGACCCCATCACACTCTGTTTCCTGGCAAAATTTTACAGACAGGAAGAGGAGGCAAGCCAAGTCCTTCGGAGCAAGGAATAACAACTAAGTGTTTCCCCTTTCTGTGATAACGCACATGAAGTGAAGGGTCTCAATGACATTTGTAACAGTTTATGATAGTTGCAAAGTTTATACTTGCCTCCCACCCCCTTGAATTTTTTTTTTTTTTTTTTTTTTTTTTTTTTTTTTTTACATGTGACTTGAAAAAGCCTGAAAAGGCTTGTCTCATAAAACTCAGACTGGCATTATGGCATACATAAACACAGGCATACAGACAGATGGACACACAGACCCACACATAATTATACAAACAAACAGCAAATGCACCTTTTAAACACATTCAGAAAACACCCAAGAGAACTCAATAGTGCATACCATTTGCAGCCAGGAAAGACAAGTATAGATGTGCATGAAATTTATTCTCCATTTTCTTTCTCTCTGTTCTTAAGTAAATATCACTATATGGCCTATCGCCGGTTTGTAAGGTGGATATGGGGATTTCTTGGGAAAGATTTGCAAGTTCAACTTCTTGTTTGTTTGTGCAGGCAGACATCAAGGATGCTTACCCTGACCAAGCAGGAGTTTACAGAGGGACTGTTCTTCACAGATGGGACATTGATTAAATTGACAAATTTCAATTCCAGTAACTAGGAACTTATGAAATACATTGACATTTTCCTTGCTTTGGACTCATTCAGATAGTCATTTCCAGTACTTTGGACCTGATGAATTACATGTTCATTTTTAGTACTCTGTACCTGGAGATTAGTGTTATTAGGGTCAAGTTGTCATATGTCATCATTTCTCCTTGTGAACTGATCACCATCATCCAGTTGTCTCAGTCCCAGTTTGTGAAAGTATGCAGCTGGTACTCCAGTCCCAGCAGCTGCATCAGCAGTGATGTCTTGGTTTCGCCTTTTTGGGGGGTCAAACTCCTGCAGAATTTGATGGCTTAGTATTGTCTCTTCCTCCCTCCTTTTGGTGGTTTCCACTTTGATGAAGAATGCTGTCTCCTGTTGTTTAAATTTAGATGGACTTTTGTATTTTTGTGTTTCCTCTAGACATTATTTACAAGTATATGTAGTTGGACATTTCCACCACTGTGACATGGTTGATGAATAAATGTGGCACTGTTGTATGTACTTTTGCAACCACAGACTGTACACATATCTCTCATTTACTCTCATTCCATTGGTTGAACTTCAAAATAGTTGTTTCAACTCAATTGCAGTGATTCTGATGTTGTTGAATATCTTACAACTTATCAATCACATTGTTTTTGTGTGATACAATTTGTATGTGAGCATACCTGGTAAGTGTGTGTGTATGTGATTGTATGTACATGGCTTGAGCATGTAAGCATCCAGTGTGGGTTTGTGTGGATGTACATGTATATATGTGTGTGTGTGTGCGTTAGTATGTGTCTTTTTTGATATTGCATCAGAGATGCAAGTTAACCTTGACAAAAATTCTTGAACTTTGTCATCAAATGCACGAATTCCCTTGGTATCTACACTGTAAGTTCAAAAGCCTGACCCAGGCTGTGGGAGTGAATGAAGTATCAATTCAAGAAAATCTAAAGCTTTGTTCACTTCTTCTCAAGCATACTATGTTTTTTCATCCCTGAAAGGCTTCATTTCTTTTCAAAATTTGCTGGTTTCAGGTGTAATTTTCTGAAAACCAGCCACTCTGTATTGTGTAGAGATTGATGTATGTGTGTTCTGAGAAATATTTACTAAAGGGGGTTTTCATACATCTTCTTATAAAAGAGTGAACTCTGATATAAAGAAATAATTTGTCATAAGTTTTAGGATTTATATATAATTTGATCCTCTCTGTATCTGATCATTTCATGAGTATCACTTGACAAAACTTTGGAACCAAGACAAGTATTATTGTTTGAAAGGCACTTTTTAACACTTGGTTTCACTAAAGAATAAATGAATAAATAAATGAAAAATAAAAAAATCAGATCTGCATAGCCCTTTTTGCTATCAGTGTCTTTGATAATATGTAAAAATAAAGCCCTTACAAAGATTGCACCTCCGAAGCATTGTACCTCAAGAGCAAAATAAGCAAGTGACCAGAAATACTACACTCATTTCCCACCATAGGCTGTCTTTGTAGTGGTATAGTAAAAGTCAACAAGACTATTTACTCAATGGTTACCTTTAGTCATAGTTATCTTGATGGTAAAAGCTTACATTTCTAATGTTTTGCATTCCTAAAAGCTAGCTGTTTATCAGCCATACATATCTTGATTATACTCTTCAGCCATCACAGTGTAATGTTGGGGTTTGTTTTTTTTCTAATCGAGCGTTCACAATATAAAACAACATCTTTTCATATCTGCAACTTATAAAAATATGATCCTGATATCATTAGTATTTGGCGTAAAATTACAGATAGAAGCTCCATACCACTTGTGTTTTACTGATATTCAGCCAATTGGAGTCTCTAGTACAGTATGTATTCTTACAACCTTTTGCCTGCTCCTGTCAACCAGACACAACAAACAATCAATGAAAAAGACTAGCCTCCACATAACAAGTAGGCTGTGGTCAGTAATGCTTGAATTGAAATAACAAAAATTAACTCTTAAAGTTTCTGATGTCAGGGCATTGTTTAACAATGTTTTGACTTTGAAAATGAATCTTAGCTGCATACTTTGTAATCTTACATTGTACGTGCTATCAGTGTCTATGGTGTACAAATGACACCCTGAAACATTTTCTCCTAAACTGCACCATTAAGAGCATCACTATCATAGCTAAAATCTCTGTGATGTTATTGAGAGTACATACCATTGCAATTAAAGTAAGGTGCTTATCAGGGAATATTCAGTGACCTTTTGACCATTGACCCACATACCTGACCAGCATCTTTAGTTGATAAACCTGTGGCGTGAGTTTCATGATCATAGCCAGTACAGTGCTTATCAGGGAAAACTTGACTGGTAGTCTTAGGTTTTGAACCTTGGGCATGAGTTTGGTGGTCAAAGCTCAATGCTGTGGAAAATTCAGAGAGTACACCAAATTGTTGACAATGCCTCTGCCACTGATGACAGCAATGGAGCTGTGATGCCCGTGTCTTGCTTGATTATGTAGCAATATCCGTCCATGTTGCATGATTACATCAGTGTGTCAATCCAACCAAAATTGCATAAATTTTGCCCCTTTGTGGAGTCAGGAGGAATTTTGACATGAAAGTAGTTGTGATGTATTTTCGTGGAGTGGTGTAACAGTCATGTAGCAGGAAAAAAAAAATGCCTCGCTGTACCCTTCAACCCTTTATTTGCCAAAGCTTTTCATGAACACTCAGCAATCCATCCAAGCTTGACCAGGTTGTAAAGTTATAAAGCCCACTCATCAGGTGTAGAGATAAAAATGTGCTGCAGTCCAACAAGAAGGCCATTGTCACATAAGGATAAGGAGGATTAGGTAATGTATTCATTGACAGTTTGCCAATTGGCAAAAAAAAAAAAATGCACTACAGACTTCATAAAGCCTGAAATGGACAAGCATTTCATAGTAAGCTTATTAAATTGCATTTAGGGCAGATCTATTATACAAGAGGTACATTCATGTCAAAGGTAACTTCGCCCTGTTGTAGTGGGGTATTTGTCTGTGATATCCTCTTGCGGTTCTCACCTTTCCTCTTTCTTTGTATTCAGTTGGGTATTCTTTTCTTCTTTCTGTGAGCCACCTGCCCTATACATGTGTACAGGTGTATTTCAATAGGTCTTGTAATCACTTTGTATGCTTTAGCTGTTCCTATGTCGGGCAAGTCTTAGTCAAGCCTTGAGCAAGCTTCTTGACTGTCATGGGGGCGGTCTTTGTGACAACTGGTACAAAAATTAAGGGTCTCCCACATACTCTTTAGGGCAATTCCACGGTAACTGACGTTACGCGTAAGGATTTTCATGAAATTGTTTATGTTGTAGTTTTGTGAATGAAAGCACCTGGGGCTTGTAATTAGCACTGATGAATGAGTTCATGAGAATGAAGAAATAGGTAGAAAGTTTTTCTCTCAAACTGCATTCCTCATCACATAGCAAGTGAAAATGTGTCGGTAACTGACGTTACGGAAAAAGGACATGGGAAATTATGGTGTAGATTTAAATGGAAATATCTCATGTCCCTGACTTCTAAACTCTATGTGTTTTATATGGCAATATACCTAGGTTCTTAGGAACAGTTGTGCAAAATAATGTGCACTTTAGATATTTCCTTTTAGCACCATGCCAATTTCAGTGAAGGCATGACGGTAACTGACGTTACGTAACTGACGTTACGCTTACATTTGCCATAGGGTTTACACATGGAAAATCATGATTAGGAATAGTTTTGTGATATTTTATAATTCTGACCTTTCAGAGTGATTTGTTTGATATGGAATCATACCTTGGTTCATCAATTACAAATACCCAAATGAAATGAAACATTAGTCTATTTTCTTTGTGTTTAATGAAAACTTAAAGGGAAACATGTCAGTAACTTTTGCTATGGGGTTTACAAAGAACTAATTTATTTAACAGGTTATACTGCTGCAGTATACCAGTAACAATCCCAGGCATTTACTTAGCAACAAATTAAAACAAAATCTAAAGACACAAATGGGATGGGGTCCTTAGGGGGCAAGCTCCCCCCCCCCCCCCATGCCATAGCACAGTTGAGCAAAAATAATGTAAATGTACCAGAGGATATTTCTTGACATTTGTCTTAAGATTGAATGCTTATTCAACAGTTATGATTACACAGAGCCATTTAGATTCAGCAGTTCCAAGTATGAATATTGACATAACTATTAGGTTTGTTTTTTTTGTTGTTGTTTTTTAATGAACAGGAAAATTTCTATCTAGAGTACCCCACCCATAATGCCCTGCAGTACTACACAAAACACAGATATTTTTGTGTGTGAAAAAAAATATATCTTTCAGGTCATGGGGAAAAAACACATACAAATAAAAATATTCATAGGGCCTATATATGTATGAAATCTACTGTGATATATTCTTTCTTCTTTTCTTTATTTTACTCCTTCTCCCTCAAGGCATTGTTAGGGCCACAAATAAAAAAATGATCTCCATTATCAATAATGATTTAAATGAATAGTGTTACACTTTTAATATTTTTTCCGTGAAGAAGAATCATGCTATTTTGGTCAAAAGGGCATTATTTGTTTATTCCTTGCTTGAAGGAATGTAATTGTTTTTCTTTTCCTTTTCACTGGTATACCAAGGCTTGCAAATACATCCCAGATACCAAGAAATAGAACTTTGCAACGAAAGAATTCTAAGATCAATATAAACGAATCTTCCTGTTCATAATTATCATGTATTACAAAAATGTCCCTGCATGAATGAAATAAAGTAATCAACAAATATGAACAGTTTTTTATTTTACCCTAGAATCACCTCTCACTTTGAGCAACATCAGTGTTAAACATTGACTGGTTGAGCAACATCAGTGTTAGTTTCAAACAGTAATGACAGTACATGCCTTATGTCAGGCCTGCTTATGTACCATTTCAAGATGTGCCATATTAACTAAACCACACATTTAAGTGTAAGCAAAGAAATATATCTGTTCCTGCATTTGCCTTTAGGTAGAAACTTCACTAAGCTTCCAGAAAAAAAGGAAAATGCTAGCAAAAGTAGTCATTAGTAAAGATTATAAAACTGTTGGTATACAGCTCTACACAAGCTTTTTAATAGAAAAAGGTGGTTACCATGCAACCACATCATTGATTAGGCCTACAAATTTGGTAGCTTTATCATCCCATAGGACTGTGAATGTACTGTATAGTAATTTGAGTGCATTATATATTGCATGTGGTAAACCTAAACTTCCAGATGATTTAACCTTAAACTTGTGTTGAACAAAAAATCAAAAGCTCAACCCCCCCCCCACCAAAAAAAAAAAAAAAACATAAATAAATAAATAAGATAAAATGAACAAAAAAACTGTATCCATGGACATACAGTGTACCATGGGGATGACATCATTCCCTATCAAAGTTCCCAGATGTATTGAAATGGCCTAAAGTAAAAACATTTGCCTAAGTTATAATTACTGACATGGTAACTGACGTTACATACTGGTATATGACGTTTCGGTAACTGACGTTACACATTTTGATGTGTTCATTTGACTCTCCAGTATGCCAAGTATCCTTATTTTCTGGTATTGAAAGGAAGGCATATGGGCATACATTAGAAATCATAAGTTACATCATACAGCTCACTTTCTTTGATGAATAAAGTTAAAAATTCCTTGTTTTTGGTAACTGACGTTACATCCATCATTGTCAAACTAATAATAAGTTTTTATAAAATTCTTTACAGCAACCAGCTTTTTCTTTCTATCATGTGGTAAAAGACTTGTCTGGTAACTGCATACATATAAAAGATTGTTGTTTAGAGTACTAGTAAAGTGGATATACAGAGGGTAAATTATGTGACAATACACTCTTTCTTACCATTGAGTTATAGGCATATTTTGGCAGCCATTTTGAAAATCAAAATGGCCGCTTTTATTGAAAAACATAATGATTCTTAAAACTTCAACTCAAGTATTGTCTGAAAATGTATGGTGTTTGAAACAAATATCATTTTGAATTTTCGGCATCTGTGTCCTACATACCGTGGAATTGCCCTTTAACAGTTTTACATTTTCATAATGTGCTTGCAGAGAACAAAAGTACATTGTATCACCTGTAACGGCTGACATCCACTAGAGCCCTGACAAGACTAGGTTGGGTTGCGGAAGGTCGTTACAGTATTCCATTTCGGCGTTCTTTCCGTATCAGATGCGAACAAAGTGTATGAATAAGCTTGTCCCAGGACATTACTAGTAATCTCTGTGGACTGACTGCAGACATACCTAGGAGTGTCCTAGGAATCACATTTGAAGGGCAATAAAATGCCATGACGCAAATCTCTCGTTTGAAGAGGCTACACCCCCGTAAATAATGCCAGTGTATATCTTGGCAATCAATGACTTAAAAACCAAAGATATAAAACACCTGTTTCTCGACCCTGGCCTAATCTAAGCATCAGTCATCGCCACAGCGCCACGGGGGGGGGGCACCGCGAGAGGAGGAGATTGTTATGGTTTTGGCATGGGCTATGTAGCTCCATGGTGCGTGTGTGTGTGTGTGAGTGTAAGACATTCAGCGTATGCAGACAGAGCATGCCTGTACTGCAGCCCACCTCCCCAACTCATCCACGGCTTGTACTTTATCCCCAACAGTGAGCAGCACCGGCAAACTGGCAATGCCCTCCTTCTTATTCCTGTATTTTCGTTATTTACGGGTCAATTTTTTTCGTTCGAAATGTAAAATGGATGACCATAGAATTTCTCAATAGAATATAAAATTGAAAACTTTAGAAAGGATAGATGAAAATTGAGTTCACTTTGAATGGTGTGCCACAGGCAGATATCCTTATCATGCTCTTACGTCATACGACAGCTGCTGTAGTCATTAAACCCTGGCTTGGCCTCCAGGTTTGTCACGCCTGAGCAGAAAGTTAATTTGCAATGGACAAATACTTCGACTCCCAACTCTGAAACGAAGGATCGTTAGGGGGGTATAGCACCCCAATTAGCTTCGTTAAAGTGGGGTCTTGCCTCAAACGAGGGATTGACGGCATGCTGCAGAAAATAGCAGGACAGCAGGGACATAGCTAGGATCACACCAGGAATGATAAAATCATTGACTAGGACAATCGGGATGAATTTCTGACAACCATTTGGATATGCAGACAATATGAGGAAGTAATGCAAAGTTATAAATTCCATGCCAATGTTACACTTTCTTTCCTCTCTTTCTCTCTCATATGCCTACCAGCAGTTGTGTCCTGTTTACAGTTTATCCTCTTCCTCCTCCTCCTCCTCCTCCTCCAAATCCTTTCAGAGCTGCTAATAGCCTCCAACGATCCACCGAGCCACCTCGTTTGGAGTAAATATTGCTGGCTACTGTGTCTCGGTAGTGACTGTAGATGTATAGATTAACTGATTAATTTGTGACCTTGCATCACAAAACCACAAATTAGTCACCAGACTTAGATTTTTATTAGCTCACCTGAGCCGAAAGCTCAAGTGAGCTATCGCGATCTCTCTTCGTCTGGCGTGCGTCATCCGTCGTGCATAAACTTTTACATTTTCATCTCCTTCTTGAGAACCCCTTGACCGATTTTCACCAAACTTGGCAGGTAGCATCCCTAGGGGATAGGATCTCAATTTGTTCAAGTGGGCACCAGAGGGGCCCAAACCCCCCCAAAATTATGGAATCTTAAAAAATCTTCTCCTCTAGAACCAGAAGTGATAGAGCTAAGTTAATACTATGGATTAGTACATTGATGACTGTAGGTTCAAGTTTGTTCATGGCGGAATCAGGGGTGCCCCCCTTGGGACCCAGGGGAGGGGGGTGGGGAGGGGTCCTAATGAGGCCCAAATTGTACATTTTCATCTTTTTCTTGAAAATGCCATTATAGATTTCCACCAAAGTTGGCAGGTAGCATCCCTAGGGGGAAAGAATCTCATTCCCATCAAATGGGCACCATGCCCCACCTGGGGGGGCCCCAGGGGGCCTAAATTTGGACCAAAATTGTAAATTTTCATCTTTTTCTTGAAAACCCTATCACTAATTTTCACCAAACTTGGCAGGTAGCATCCCTAGGGGGATAGAATCTCAATTCCATCAATTGGGCACCATGCCCCACCTGGGGGCCCCAGGGGTCCCCCCCCCCCTCCTGTAAGGAATCTTTACAGAATTTTTCTAGAACTGGAAGTCATTGAGCTAAGTTAATACAATGAGTCAGTATATTGATGACTGTTGTTTCAAGTTTGTTCATGGGAGAATCAGGGGTGCCCTCCCTACCCCCACCCCCCTTGGGACCCAAGGAAGCGGGATGGGATTGGGGGGGGGGTCCAAATGCGGGCCTAAATGTTCATCTTTTTGCTGAAAACAACATAATGGATTTTCAACAAACTTGTCAAGTAGGATTCCCATAGGGATAAGATCTCAAAGTGTTTGAATGGGCACCATGCTTTCCTTGGGGGCCCCAGGGGGTCCAAACCTCCTAAATTAATGAATATTAAATAATACTTTTCTCTAGTTCTAATCAAAAGTGATAGGGCTTTAAGTCTTTTTTCCCAAGCTGCATAATCCAACATTCTATAAAGTACAGTGTATTTGGCAGGTATTTTTACCAGTGTGATGGAATATGTAAATGGACACCATGCCCCCATTCTCAAAGCTACCCCCACCATAAGTTTCCAATGTTCTCAGGTAAGAGTCTGCAAGAATGCGTGGAAGGTGAATTTGCGATACTCAGGTGAGCGCGTGACCCGCGGGTCTCTTGTTTCAGGGCATATTCTGAAAGAACAGACTTTAAGCTTTAAAATGATGTAATACTCGGTACAAGTGGATTTTCCTAACCTATCTAAATTATGGAAAGAAAATACACATTGCTAAATAAGTTCATAAGGATGGTTGATGAATGTACATAAAGAGGTTTCTAAACACATCCAATAGTTGTATTTACCTGTGACAGTTTTGACAATGGGCTGTCATCTTTCTCAAACGATGGCTGATCACCAACTGATGATTTGGCGGCAATTAGCAATCACCCAGGTGTGACATCTGGTTGATAGCGCCATCATAAATGTTAGTTGGTATCCCCCCTCCCCATCCTTCCTGGTCATGTTGTGGGGGGGGGGGGGGGTCTTTATGCAGATGGCCTCTCTGATAGGTCTATTCAGGTCATGGCTCTTTCTCACTACAATTACATCCCCTCCCAGTTGATGATATGATTTTCTTTTCCAGCATGGCCTGTTATGGCAGACTTGTTGCATGTATGGCGTAATGATGCCTCTGTGCTCACGTATGGTATATATGATTGTCCATCCAATTTTTGACAATCTTTCTTGCGTTCGTCACTTTGGGTACTCAGTTTTCGACTGGTTTTACTTCTATAGGCGAGCACAGAGGGCATCAGGAAGCCAAACATACAACCACAACAGCCGTAACAGACCATGGAATTATTAAAGGCAGTGAACGGAATCTTTCAAGAACAAGCGGGGAGGTTGCCGAATAAATGCTGATTTGCAAATTTTGCTTTCTGCATCTTGTCCATGCCCTAGTGAACGGCAGGTTAGAAAAGAATATCCAATATAAGGTCACTCAGATTAAACAATGCATTACATTCCTCTCGATTATTTTCTCCTTCCCAAAACCAGGGAGGTGGAAGGTCAACCTCCCTGCCTAGACAATGTAATTCACATTGATAATATGAGTGGAATATACAGTGTACACTGCAATGAAACTCAATTTCAAATGAATTATGAGCTGTACAATCCATTTAAATAAAAGTTAAAGCCCAAACATATCTCACGGTTTCATTTTTTTTTTTTTTAGCTCACCTGAGCCAAAGGCTCAAGTGAGCTACTGCGTTCACTCTTTATCCGGCGTGCGTCGTGCATTGTGCATAAACTTTTTACATTTTCATCTTCTTGAAAACCCCATGACCCATTTCCACCAAACTTTGCAGGTAGCATGCCTGGGGGATAGGATCTCGGTTTATTCAAATGGGTACCCATACTTGCCAACTCTACCGCATTTGGCGGTAGACTACCGCTTTTGAAAGATTTTATTAGCATTCAAGCTAGCGCTGCTCGCATAGGCATCCTGGATTCTACTGCTTTCTCAAATGAAAATGTTGGCAAGTATGGGTACCATGCCCCAAACTCCTCAGAAGTAAGGAAACTTTGAAAATCTTTTTCTCTAGAACCAAAAGTGATAGAGCTAAGTTAATACTATGAGGTAGTACATTGATGACTGTAGTTTCAAATTTGTTCATGATGGAATCAGGAGTGCCCCCCTTGGCACCCAGGGAGGGGATGGGAGGGGTCAAAATTGGGGCCTAAATTGTACATTTTCATCATCTTCTTGAAAACCCCATGCTGAATTTTCACAAAACTTGGCAGGTAGCATCCTTAGGGGGGTAGGATCTCAATTCGTTCAAATGGGCACCATGCCCCGCCTAGGCCCTCCTCCTCCCCTCCCTTAAGAAGTCTTTAAAAATCTTCTTAGAACCAGAAGTGCTAGCTAGGTGTTAATGATACTATGAGTTAGTACATTGATGACTGTTGCGACATAAATTGTCGCCCCATCAAAAATTGTCACCCCCTGAAACAATTTAAGCCGCCAACTCCGTCAAAAATTGTCGCCCCATCACAACTTGTCGTCTGGCGACATAAATTGTCGCCCTGTCAAAAATTGTCGCCCCGAGCCGAGGGCGACAATTTTTGACAGGGCGACAATTTATGTCGCAACAGATGACTGTTGTTTCGAGTTTGTTCATTTGAAATCGAGGGTCCCCCCTCCCAGCACCAGAGGGGGAAGGGAGGGGTCCAAATTGGGACTTAAATTGTACATTTTCACTTACAAATCTTCTTCTCTAGAGCCAGAAGTGATAAAGCAAAGTTAATACTATGAGTTAGTCATTGATGACAGTAGTTTCAAGTTTGTTTGTTGCAGATCCAGGGGTGACCCCCTCCCCCTTGGAGCCTGAGGGGGTGGGAGGGGGAGGGATCCAAATGCAGGCCTTAATTGTACTTTTTCATCTTCTTGAAAACAACACGATGGATTGAAAGAAAGATTGGAAGAAAGGCCGCCTTAGACTACTTAACATAACAATGTCATAATTTCAAAGCTTGGGTATTTGTTCCATGTTCATCGTGTCACTGCCGGCAACCATGGACAGTCTGGTGGTAGTGTCGCTGCCCGGAAAGCAGTACATGACAGTTTCAAGTCCTACTGGTTCCTTTTTTTCCGACATGTTTGTTAATTTACAGATCAGCAGTTACGATCTTAACCAAAATTTAATTTGTAGAGGGAGACAAAGTGAAGAAACTCGCACCTGAACATTCACCCCTCTGAATAATATCTTTCTTTCATTTATTATACCTTGTCCGCCTTGGACTACTTAACATAACAATGTTGGAATTTCGGAGATTAGGTATTTGTTCCATGTTCATGGTGTCACTGCCGGCAACCAGGGACAGCCTGGTGGTAGTGTCACTGCCCGGAAAGCAGTAGATGACAGGTTTGAGTCCCACTGGTTCCTTTCTTCCGACATGTTTGTTAATTTACAAGTCAGTAGTTGCAATCTTAACAAATTTAATTTGTAGAGGGAGACAAAGTGAAGAAACTCGCACCTGAACATGATGGATTTTCACAAAACTTTGCAGGTAGCATTCCAAGGAAAATAGGATCTAAATTTGTTTGAATGGGCACCATGCTTCCCTTGGGGACCCAAGGGGGCCCCAAACCTCCCAAATTTAGGAATATTCAAAAATATTCTTCTCCATAGTAAGAAGTGATAGAGCTTTAAGTCTTTTTTTTTCTAAACTGCATAGTCAAACTTTCTAATAACAGTGTAGTAGGCAGGTATTTTTACCAGTGTGATGGAATATGCAAATGGACGCCATACCCCCAGCTCTCAAAGCTGCCCCCACCTCCAAAGTTTGCAATATTCTGGGGTAAGAGTCTGCAAGAATGCGTTAAAGGTGAACTTGTGATAGTCAGGTGAGCACGAGACCCCCCAGGTCTCTTGTTTATTTCAGCCATTTTCAACTCATTTGATCAGATAAAGTGTGTTTTCCTGCTAGAGTTATTAATCTTTTCAAGTTTTATATTTTGTCTCTCATGTCTCATAAGACAATATTTTTGTGAAGCGCCTTTAACTGTCTCATCCCTGTGAAGAGCAATTTAGATACATGTGTCATACGTATAGTGTTGGGAATAAGAAAATTCAAAGGACTTCGAACATCTTTTTCTGTTTTATGCGAAGGACTTGATGCAGAGACCAACCATCAGATGAGTCGGCGGATCTACCCTCTAATTGTATCTGTCATCATCGGTGTCTCTCTAGTTGTGTTCCAGGCAAAGCAGTTCAAGAAGTTGTACGAACATATAAAAAATGACAAGTAAGTCAATGTAAAACAAATTCATGAAAGATTGTAAGGATTACAGGAGGCAATTTGAAAGGGGTGTTGTTATTTTATCTTTCTTGTCATTTGCTGGTAGAAATGCCTAGTTCTTTCTCTTTTGTTTCCAGTCTGTAATTTTCCTGTTTCAAATTACCAAGCTGATTTCTGTGGATAGGTGACATAATGAAGCGCAATGTTGTTACAGAGGATTTTACATTGCAAATCTGAAGTAATATTATAGGTTTTGCTTGTTGGTGATAGCTAAGGATAAGTCAACTGTAAATTATGTTTTAACATAGAATTAGAAGTTGACCAGTCACCTTAATATCCTCTTTTATTGGTTCTGTAGCTGAGATGATGTTCATCAATTTATTTCATTGCAATACAATGTCTTTGTGCTACTCTGATTTATTCATATATATATATTTTTTCTATCATAGATACCTTGTTGGCCAACAGCTTGTGAACTATGAACCCAAATTATTGCGAGACAGTGCCACCCAGACAGCAGAACATTGAAGTCATGAGGGATGAATGGAAAGTGGGATGTCACACTATAATCACTGCTCATTTCTTTCCAGTTGAAGTGTCTTCTGATATTTAATCAGAGCAGAAGTTGATCAAGTTTGTGTTTGGAGTACAAGTCCATAGACCAATTTTTGTTCTCTTAGTCCATCTCCATTTGAAACTGGTGTATCACAAACTATTTGTGATCTGAATCAAAACACAAGCCTCAACTGATCTAGAATTGTCAGAACTTGTGATGTTTTTGCACTCTTTTTTTTTCTCAAAATTAATTTGTCGTGATATCTTGGCTGTATTTGATGAAATGAGTGCAACGAGATGACCTATTGGAAATGCTAGAGATATTTCAGTTCATAGTCTCACTTTGGCAGAATCATGAAGGGATTATCTGTTCCTTGCTACATACAGATGTCTACATATATTATATGCGCACCCTTATCATTTGCATTTCCACGCTGCATTTATAACTGTGACTGTTACGTGTGACTATATTTTGCCCATCGGCACAATGGAGTAAACTTACTAAATACAAATTTTAACTGGTTGATGGTGCCTGAGGCCACAATGTGTCAGTGTGAATGATTGACATCATGAAAGCTGCCTCTAGGAAATGTTTTTACCTTTGATAGTGCACCCTTAATAATGCCCATTTGATTTTATTAGTCATATATTTTGTAATCACTGCAAGATTATGTTGCAATGGAGATGTATATTGATTGTAATGAATTGTAAATCTATTCATTCCATTTGAAGTTCTGAGATTATTTGAGGAGCATACACAGTGTACATGCACATTCATGATTTTGTCAAAGCCAAAGTATGTTTGGCTAATGATGAGGTGTTTTATTATTCTGGCTACTTCATCTTCTAGTGTCAGAGATAGCATTTTTCTTCCTTCCATTTTGTTTTGTGTTAGAATAAATCATCACACTTTAGATGTCTGTGCTGCCTCTAGTTTTGCTTACCTGGGCCCTGTTGCTTAAAGCCTTAACCAGAGTTTTTTTCATGATTAAATCCAGAAACTCTGGTTAAGAATTTTTAACCAGAGTTTTTCTACTGCATAAAGCTTAACCATAGTTTTTTTCTCAGGTTAATGTTCAAGAAACTCCGGTTATTTAACCTTAGCTCTCTGACAAAAGGTTAAAGGTAAATTTCTCTGGTTAGCCCCACGTAGAGCTACCAAAGGCTGCCATTCTGGAAACAATTCAGCTTGAAGCCCTCAAACTGGGGCGTCTTTTTGGAGATCGAACACACCAAATTGACACTTGGACTAGGAGAACTGCTACGCACTGTTTGTTCATTCATTTCTGTGAAGATTTCGGAAACGCTGTAGAACAGTAGACTCTACTACACTAAGTCTAGGCCTAGATCTAGTTCTCTAACTTATCTAAGTTCTATAGACAATGTAGATCGATCTAGACCCAGGTTCTTACTTCTAGACACTAGACGTATACTAGAACTAGACTCTAACTTGTTAGTTCTAAATTCTAGAAGGCCTAGAGCCCTAGGTACGTGAATGAAGGTAGCATCAAAGAGGTAGATTCAACAGTATTAGGGTTAGGCCTACTGCAAATAGCTGTAGACTAGGTGGATGTAGGTAGCATGATGTAGCCTAAATGTGACCAGCCCGAACGAAGCTAATGTTACAGTATAACTGTGTGAAGGAGCGTCCTGGCCCGGGGTTAGATGTAGCCCTAGATGTAGATCTACATTACATACTTACTGTGCCTGTAGATGTGTAGGGCGTTAATGCACTTTCGTATCCATGTCGATATCTCAGCTTCCACAATCTTGTATTGCACCAGAATCACAGATAAATTCCTATACTTCATAACTTATTTCCAAAAACTCACATATATTAGAACCAAATTGGCTATCGGGAAGCTTGGCAGCTATGATATTGACGTCGACTTGCATGTCGTCACTGTAGATTCTAGAAGATTTAGTCCTCTACGCGAGATTCGCGATCACAGTGCCGCCGCCAGTGTTCGCTTGCTACTAAATGCAGTCTGAGAGTGAAGTTAGCCATCTAATTTTACACTAGTATGCAGGTGGTGTATTACTATAATATGACTGTGGCTTTTAAAGTACCGGTACTTGGTAAAAGGTAGATACCGGTATTGTATCTGAAAATCTCTGCACATGATTATGGTAAGCCAAGTGCATCGTAAAGGTGATAAAATCAATGTTTTGAGACAAAAAAAAAAAATGATACATTTCTTTTATGGGTCTCTGTGCTCTCTAGGAACAGATTTCTCGGGTGATTTGTTTCAACTTGTCATAATACTAGTAGTTGATGTAGGTCGCTGTACACATACCCATAGTCACCTACTTGTGTAAAATTGTATGGCTAACTTCAGTTTCAAATCGCGTTACTCCGCGAAGCTCGCAATAAGAGTGAGTTTTTTGAGCAATGACAGTGCGAATTGACTTCGATCAGCGCTTCCTGATATCTACTTTAAGTGAAATTTACGTGAGTGATTTGAAATAGGTTATCAAGTATATCCTGTGATTTTGGTGCAATTGGGTATCACAGAATCTGTGATATCTATATGATCTATGGATACGAAAGTACATTTAGTGCCGCCTGCAGCAGACTCGCTAGTGGACATACCGCGGTATATTGTACCGTACCAGTACTTGTACTACAGTACATTCAACTAGACAGCGGTGATCGCTAGATGCGCGCGGACTGAGCGTTAAACTGAGAAAATCACTAGCACTTCCACATTTTATCCTTGTCCAAGTTTATTTGAATAAAAGAAAGCCGATATACCGTAACCTTAGTTTTTTTTTTTAACCAGAGAGCTTGACTAACCATAAAACTCGGGTACATGTAGGCACCCGCCTCTAACCCGAGTTTTTCTCAGGTTCTTTATGCAACAGGGCCCTGGTGTGTTTGCTTTCTGTAATTTGTAAAATTCTTCTCTACCAGTGAGGACAGCACCAATTTTTTTTTTTTTTTTATGTAAATTTTAAAAAGATTATCTCATTTTCCTGAAACTTCACTGCTGTGTTCTATTAATATTGCCACTTTCTCCCAGTGCTTAGATATACACTGTATATTTGGGTTTCATGTGGGGTTTAGTATTTTAAGTATGATACTGCATTCTGACAATTGGAAACAAAGGTCCTCACAATGGGTAATTTATTTATTCACCACTTATTGCCTAGAGTGATATCGATGTGAAATCCTTGTAAATTAATTAATGCCTTATGAAATCCAAAAATATTGTTTTGTTCCTTGATTTGTTCATAATTTCATTTGATGATAATAATAACTAGTTTTTATGTAGAACATTTCACCCTGGTTTTGTTAAGTACCTCAATGCACTTTACAGACTATTTTTACCCTGGTCACTGGATATATCATTTCCAGTCAGCACTGACAGTGCTCACTCTCCTCTCCCTTGGGAGCATTCCAACCAGTCGCAGCCATTTTACAGGCGCGCACATGCTGATCAACCAAGATAAACTTTCTCATCCTAACTGGTACCCATTTATACTCCTGGGTGGAGAGCAGCAATGTGGACAAAGTGCCTTGCTGTAGGGCAAACGTGTTGGGCTTGGTATGGACGTGAACCCACGAACCATACCATACTCATGTCATTCATTTAATGCAAGATATTAACAATTGTCATTTATGAACCTGTGAATGTCTAATTTTTGTGTTTTTAAATGCAATCCAAAGACAAAGTAAATTGATGAAGTGTGAAACTAAATTTAGGCCCCTTGCCAAGAAGTGAGAGAAGTGACCTGTGTAATTTGCCTTCAATAAGAATTAATGGAAAAAGTTGGACATATAAGTGTATTATTACAATTCTGGATAGATTTTTCCACTGAAGATTTAATATGTCACATTTCCTTTGTTTAAAATGCAGTTGTGTGTTGTTTTTCACCAAAAAAAAAAAATGTTTCACATATGTGGAACACATAGCAAAACAAAAAAAAATGGGTAAAAAATGCAGGTATTTCTGTTGCTATGGTACATTATACAATACAAATGGCCTCTCTTTTTTTTCTCTGTTTTTCTTTTTTTGGGTTTCTATTTAGACACAACATGTTTAGCATGCATTTGTCAGTTTCCCCATGAGCACAGCATGTCTTACTCATTAGTGTTCAACCTATATTTTTGTAGCAAATGCTACACCATGAGGTTGGGATCAAGGCCTTACAGATTAGATAGAGAATTTAAAGTGTATCAATACCCTGAAATTAAACTTCATGACATGGAAGAGCATTGTTCTAATATTTTTTGAAAGAAACAAAGCACAATTAACAGAAACGGAATGCATGTTGAAGGAATTGTTCAAAACTTAAAGGCATAATTTACCATTTGCAGATGAAACAAAAACCCAGCATTAGTGCTTTAAAGTAGGTCTACAATGTGAGTTAGGGATACAAACAACCACTGTAAAAATTTGAATCCATATAAGCGATGTTAAGTATTGTTAAATACACAAAATGTGAACAATAGTTACGATAAAAATGTTTTCAGACTAAACCGTCTACAGTTATGGTTTCTTGAGAAAAATACTGATATATCCTTATATTTTAGGCTTTATTGCAAAAATTTCATATGGTAGGATGTTTTGTGATACAACAGAGCTACACATATGCATCAAATGTGATATCTGGAACATTTCTTTAAATCACTGCTCCCAAAGGTAAACAGGACCTTTAAGGATAGGTCATCCCTTTTGCATGCAAATTTTTGAAAATTTGATGAGAACACTAGGGTATTGAAGAAAACGCTATTTGGAAACCTGTAAATTTTGAACTCAAGAGGGTCTTTATTTGTTGAGTTAAATTGACTGTTAAGATTTGAATAATTACTTCGTACTACGAAACTACTAGTCTAGTTTTACAGATCTGTGTGATGCACTTAATATGTAGTTCATGTAAGTGGTGTGTTGTTATTTGCCATAGATAACAAAGTAAAAGAAGCTAGTGAATTCTTCTTTTCTGACAGCTTTAACATGCATATCTTTTGTTTGAAGTATACGTATCATATTACAACCACTGGAGGATTGGTATATGCAGCTGTGCCTTGTACACAGAATACGTAAAGGTGAGCATTTGGTGCATTATTTGAATAAGCCAGTTCGTAATTAGCTCATGGGCACGTTGGTACAAATGACCTTTCTTTTTTCTCAGTTGGTTAGGCACTTCGATCGTTTTCAAAGAGACATTATGGGTACCGGTAAGCTTGCCCGACGTATAATTCATGGAATTCGTGTTCAAACAATGAACGAACTTGCATAGACCAGGTGAACAGAATGGTCCGTCAATCAACCGCCGGGGAAGCATCCATTTCATTGTTTTGCATTGAATGCATTAAAAAACTGTTTTATTCTTATTGCCAAATACCAGGTTTGCTGCCAGGTGGATGTACTGGCAAGCAACATTTACAAGGATTGCATGAATAATCATTGTATGACAGATGCTTATCTCAGTGAATTTAAAAACCAGCTTGCCTCTTGGTACAAATGACCTTTTTCTGCTCATGCGCAAAGTGGAACTACGAACTGGCTTATTTTGACAGCAAACAACCTTCAAATATCACAGAAATGTTATAGCTTTACAATAGTCTTGTCATTCTGGTGGAATATATCATGTTCTGTGCTATTTGGGAAGGAATGCAAAAGGGATGTCCCATCTTTAAAGGACAAGTTCACCTTCATGTATACTTCATGTATGTGTTCATTGAGTGAATGCAGGAACATAATTTAGTAGAACACATTGTTGAAAGTTTTAGGAAAATCATACAATGCGTTCAAAAGTTATGAATTTTTAGAATTTTGATGGCCCCCATTGCTGGATGCAAAGACTACTATAGACCCCGTTTACAGTGCGAGGCTCGGCCGCGGCTCGGCCGCGGCCGAGCCCAGCCCCGCTTCAGTGTAAACGCGCAAAAGGCCAAATGCGAGGCCAAAATTGGCCTCGCATTTGGCCTCGCTCTGGAGGTGGTCTCGGCCGCGGCCGAGCCGCGGCCGAGCCCGGCCTCTTCTTGGTGTAAACGCAAACTGGGCCAAATGCGCGGCCAATTGCGCGGCCAATTTTAGTCTGGCTTCCAAACCCTCTGCCTGTATCTTTCGCTATTCAGGATATCAACCCCCTCAACGTCGAAAACTAGTATAGTTTAAGGTGGTTTTGTCCTGCAAAGGATTTTTTTCCTTCGGCAAAGGCCTTTGCCCGAACGGCGACTTCGTCGCCACGGAATTCATTTGGCAAAGGGTCTGAAAACCAGACAATACCAAATTGCGTTTGTTTACAAGCAGAGCGCCACTACGACAAAATGTTGAAAGGTTTGAATCAAAAGCGCGGCCGAGCCCAGCAGTGTAAACGGACAAAATTGCGAGGCTCGGCCGCGCAATTGAGGTCGGGCTCGGCCGCGGCCGAGCCGCGGCCGAGTCCGGCCCCGCACTGTAAACGGGGTCATAGTTTGTGATGTCACATGTAGAACAGTGTAGAGAAAATATTAAGAAATTCAACATATTTTTTCTTTTCTAGCATAGGCAGAAGGCAGATGAATAGTAGTACCCTTAACATACTTCTGCAACATGTCAAGAGAATGTGTACTTTTCAACAACAACAAAAAGAAATTTTGTGGAATTCTCTTAATATTTTCTTTATATCACTCTGTGCATGTGACATTACAAACTGTAATAGTCTTCACATCCAGCAGTGATGGCAATGAAACTTTACAAATTCATAACTTTTTAATTTTCCTCAAATTTTCACCAATGTGTTGTACTATCATTGCTGCATTTACCCAATCCACTTATGTATAAAGGTGAACTTGTCCTGTAATATGTCTAAAAGACCTAGAAAATGTCTGTAGTGTAATTATATGCAATAGGATTTCTTTTTGTATTTGATGGTCATACAAGTGCAGTCCAGTGTACAGTTATGCAGAAATGACCTTGTATGAGTATGTTTAGCTTTAAATGTTACCACTGAGGTGAAATTCACTTGCTTTGAGTTTTCATCACTGTAAGAGGAGTAAAAAGTCTCAACTGCTGCTATGCAGGTCATATATTTCTTCAGTGTGTATCAGCAGAGGTATTTACTAGTCATGTAACTCCACTGTCCACTCTTAATGTGCAAAAAATATTTGCCTCTTGAATTGAACTCTGAACATAGAGTTTTCAGGGAATGGACATGCATTTAGTGGGTATTATAGAAACTAGATTGTTGGGAATAGGGACTCAATTGTCCATTTACCTCTCTAGCATATTCTGACTTTCATGCTTTAGTCAGCATTTCATAATGTTTAAAGCAGTTCAAATAGCAATTACTCAAGAATGTGAAGTTCATTCTGTAAGAGACATTTTTGTTCAAAATTTATGTGTTAGAGATAAACAGTATATTAATAAATTTCACACATCAAGTAACAAAAGAAGTCAATACATTTGATAAAGAAAGCTTTGATTATTCAGTATTGCGCTCCAACAACAGACTATCTTCTGAGCTTATCGCAATTTGTTGCCATTGTTACTGAACTTTGGTGTCATTCTTGCCAATCCTACATCTGTATCTCTTTTGTACAGTTGTATTACTTAATTATTTAAAGCAAGATACATGATTTAGCTTGGGGGGGGGGGTGGGAAAGACCAATTCCCTGTGTATGGTAAGTTACGTTCAAACATTACAAGAGTGACTTTGTGTTGAAGATGTACAATATGCATTACATGATGCACAGAGACAGGATAAGCACTGTTCAAATAAGATGGCTATTTTGAAATGCTTCCTGGCTATACTGATATCTGTTATTTAGCTCACCCGAGTCATGTGGCTCAAGTGAGCTATTTTGATCATTTACCATTGGGCATCCGCTGTGTGTCGTGCTTTGTGTGTTGTGCAGTGTGCATTGTGTGTCATATGTAAACTTTTTCACATCCCCCCCCCCACCACCCTCCCCATATGGGGGGGGGGGGAGTTGACGGCCAACCCTGCTGTGGGGCCAATTGCCCCAAATTAGCTAATTTTCATACTTTTGTTTTCATCTTCTGTAGTAATGATTGCTGGGTTTTGCCTGAACTTGGCAAAAATCAGCCGTATCCAGGCACTTACCCCCTGGGCAACTACCCTCCGGGCAACTACCCTCCGGAAAACTCCCACCTGCATAATTACCCCCCAGGGCTATTCCCCCCGAGGGCAACTATCCCCCAGATAACTACCCTCCTAAAGCAATCACCCTCCAGGGCAATTACCCCCTAGGACAACTACCCCATTCTTCGCTAAGTGCATATTTCTGTGTCCCTCTAGTTTAAAGGTAATATGTACAAAAATAAAAGGTAATTTCATTACTTTCTTTTCTGTTTATGATGACTTACATTCATTTAATTAGGATAACTTACAAAAAGGGGGATGAATTATTTGTCCTGACCTATTATTTTAATTTTCCCACATCCGTACCACTGAAAACACCATGTCCCACGGACACTACGAATAGATATCTTAATGTCGCATTTTAAGATGGAAGCTTGTTGAAACATTTTTAAATGCATTTTGAATTCATTTCAGAGCGTACTATTAAATTATTAGCATAAGATATACCAATATCAAACGATCGAAGAAAAAAAATGATATTAATAATTCAAAATCGTGTGTCCCGCAATTTTGCGTCATCTCCGTCACAAACATTTAGGGCACCATTAATGAAAAATGTCGGGTACCCTAGGTTTGAGTTTTAGTGCTATGTGACAGTTACATGTTGAAGTTTAAGAACTCACCTGGTTTTCCCCCTATTTTAATCAAGAAAATTATAATTAGGTGATACGCTATCAGCGTATCACCTATTGTGATTGTCAAAATCTCTCTTTATTTTTTTTTATTCTTCTTTCTTTCTGGACAATTTCGTGTCGTCAATATCTCAAGAATGACATTACGAAATAACATGACATTTTCAGTCAACATGTCTCATGACAAAATCTAGCCACAATAAGGTTTTCATGACAGTAACATATCTATGACGTCATCTAGGCGCCATTTTGTGATTTTCGGACCTTGTCACATGATCGATCATAGCTTCATAACTAGATGTCGTTTCTGTATCATTTTCGGTGGACGTGAAGTTCAGGTCACGCTCTATCTTACTTCTTAACGCTAGTTACACAGGTCATCATTACGCGCGCGTAAGCGCGCGTCAAAATTTTAAAAGGCTCAAAACGACTTCCCAATGGGAAATCTCGAAGTTTCAGACAATTTTAAGCGTTTCAAACATTTTCTCGCGTGCGCGTCCGTCCGCGCAATTTCGCGCGCAGAGCCCGTAAGCAACATGAAAATGCGATTTTTTGGACTGATTTGGATTCCTTATACTTTGAGTAACAATATCCATTGATTTCCGATCGATTTCGACCTATAACAAAGGAATGCACTGGCGTCAAAGTTGAAATTCCGCGTGCGCGTCTTTCTGCAAATATAGTGAAAAAACATGTCTTTGTTCATTTCGCCATGGCTCTTTAAATTGTCCGTTGACCCTATATTTCTATTGCATATTACAAAAGTATATGAATTGTAAATAACATTCCAAGTATCAATATTGCCAGGAAAACGCGATGACGTCATCATATCGTCATTTTAAATAAAAAAGTGGAATTGATTTTTTTGAGGTACTGTTTCAGACATTCATTTGCTCGTATCTCTGTTGTTTAAGCTCAATATCATCCCAAATTCAGATATGTTGTACTTTGAACATTTGCCTCTCAAGTCCATGTGATGGTTTTGAAATATGATGACGTCATCATACTAGAAATTGTGATTAAAGGTAAAGACTCAAAATCAGACGAGATATGAAACTCGTCAGACTGACGAGTTAGGTGATACGCTTGGGGTCATCAGATGTTGGTCACCTGTGATCGACAGAGAAAAGAATGTGATATAGGCACATTGAAGTTATATTGAGCGTGCATGCAAAACCGTTTCTCTAACCTCTCGGCCACGGGACATCCACGGAAATGGTAAGGCAAAAAAGAAATGTAGATATTACAGGGAGAAAAGTCAATGCCCAGTCAACCAACGTGGCCGCGTGAACATGTATTGCATTGCTAGACGGAAATGCGGCCTTGTAACTACTGATGTCGCTATGCCATTTCTGGCAACTTGGGAAAAATACGTGCCGTAAACATAAAACCTATAATCGACTGGTTTTGATACCTTGCCTTTAATCACAATTTTCAGTGTGATGACGTCATCAAAGTACAAAACAATGACATGGTCTTGAAAGACAATTGTTCAATCTTTATACCATTTACAACATGAAAAAGTTCATTACTACTACTAAACAGTGATGCCTTCCATTCATGTGCAGGCCCGTAGCCAAGGGGGGTGCGTCGGGTGCGTACGCACCCCCCCCCCCCCCCCCCCAAATTCTGAAAGGTCCACTTTTTCATAATAACTGTTTTTAGCAATTCTCAAGATAACAATCCAAATAAATATAAAGACACATTATATGCTACGTAAATGTGGAAGAGTACGTTTAACAATGTTAAAAATAATTGTACGAAACCCTTTTGTTGTATGAACCATCGGATCGTCCCCATGCACACAAACACAAATGTTATGTATCAATTTGTGCGAGCTATTATTATATTGGCACTGCATGCCATGGCCCTTGGCGCGTGTGACCGGTGTTTTTTTTTTTTCCACTGGCCGCCCGAGTACGTGCGATTCGTGGATGACATTGAGGTTGACACTTGCATTTTTTTCACAGGAACAGAGGTAAGTGGATGAAAATCTAATAGCCTCAAGTTTACATATATGATAAGAATTAAAGAAATTTCCTCGAAATTACTATAATCGAAAACCTGAGACATTTTATATCTACGTCTCACAAAGATATAGTACATGTATATATAAGTACATGTTGGCATGATAATGCTTGGGGGTAGATTATTATGTCAACTATTTTCCATTATGAATGCATGCTCCAATCAAATTGTGAAAAGGTGGTCATGAATTAGCATTTCTTACGAACGATCAGGCGAGACAAAACAAAATGAAAGACCTGTCTTACTCCAGTTCTCTTGTAACACTCATTGGGCCATTATGCATGCCTAACGAATTATAATAGCTGCTTTTTCTAGCCCTTTTGCTAGTACCAATATTCGAGAAAAGATCATCTATCAAGTAACTGTACGATCTCCGTGCATAATCTAATGCTTTTAAACACACTTGCCTACTCGCCTTCAGCTGGCATTTGCTTACGGTTCCAACAAATTATTAGTTATACATTTTCTCATGTTGTGACAGTTCGATTGGTTCTCATTTTGAAGTGAGCCAAAACCTAAGAACATTCTCACTTATAATTTCCAAAGAGTATTATGCAGGCACGCAAACTCAATTTAGTTGTATTTCATTTAAATGTAATGGGTAAGAGGGTATGAGAGAGAATGCTGAGCTATGAAGTAAAATGGTAAAGTAAAAAGTTTGTCAGATAGTATTACAAAAGCCTGAATATTGCAAGAGCTCCGGAGTAAAAACAGTCAGGGAAAAACCCTACGTATGATAACATTGTGAGAGCGTTAGACTGCATTGTGACGCGTCGTTGTTTAATTTACATTCTTTATTCATATTTTTCATAAAAAACACAGGTAATGAGCCGGATTGGGTTAAAATTCTCACTTACAGCTTTGTAGAAGTCTGAGTCAACAGTACCACACAGTACTTCAAGACGTATTAGTACAAACGATTTCTTGAGCCTGCACCGTTTCAGGCTCTGTTCTGGATACGGCGGTAGAAACTCATTCTTTTTTGTTGTTTATTTCATCATTATATTCACTAATCTCTTTTCTAACTTACAGGTAGCGGATTTCTTTGCAGGCCAAATTCGGAAATGTACTGTTGATTATTACTTATACATTTTCTCATGTTGTGACAGTTCTATTGGTTCTCATTTTAAAGTGAGCCAAAACCTAAGAACATTCTCACTTATAATTTCCAAAGAGTATTATGCAGGCACGCAAACTCATTTTAGTTGTACAGTTGAACCTCTATTATCCGGCCTCCCTTTATCCGGATCTCTCTATTATCCGGACGCAATCTCGCCGTGATTTTTTTTTGTAATAATTACGGGAAGAAAGGGGGATTCCCAACTCCTTGAGAGCTCCTACCCAAACACACATGAATTACATATTATTTCCAATATGATTAACATACATTGCATCAAATTTCCTTCCAAATTGCTTACCTTCAGACATTTCAACATCCCGAAACATCCCTAAATATAACAATGAAAAGGTTGCAGCATACACATTACTACATGTGGTACTACAATGGGCTACATCAGTACATGTGTATGTATATGTACATGTATATAAAAGCATTGAGTCTCCCGTATCCGGCCAAATCCCTTATCCGGATGATGAGCCCCGGTCCCGACTTGTCCGGATACGAGAGGTTCAACTGTATTTCATTTAAATGTAATGGGTAAGAGGGTATGAGAGAGAATGGAAAGTGCTGAGCTATGAAGTAAAATGGTAAAGTAAAAAGTTTGTCAGATAGTTACAAAAGCCTGAATATTGCAAGAGCTCCGGAGTAAAAACAGTCAGGGAAAAACCCTATGTATCAATGATAGCATTGTGAGAGCGTTAGACTGCATTGTGACGCATCGTTATTTAATTTACATTCTTTATTGATATATTTTCATAAATATCTCAGGTAATGAGTCGGATTGGATTACAATTCTCACTTACAGCTTTGTAGAAGTCTGAGTCAACAGTATCACACAGTACTTCAAGACGTATTATTGTACAAACGATTTCTTGAGCCTGCACCGTTTCAGGCTCTGTTCTGGATACGGCGGTAGAAACTCATTCTTTTTTGTTGTTTATTTCATCATTATATTCACTAATCTCTTTTCTAACTTACAGGTAGCGGATTTCTTTGCAGGCCAAATTCGGAAATGTACTGTTGATTATTACTTATACATTTTCTCATGTTGTGACAGTTCTATTGGTTCTCATTTTAAAGTGAGCCAAAACCTAAGAACATTCTCACTTATAATTTCCAAAGAGTATTATGCAGGCACGCAAACTCATTTTAGTTGTATTTCATTTAAATGTAATGGGTAAGAGGGTATGAGAGAGAATGGAAAGTGCTGAGCTATGAAGTAAAATGATAAAGTAAAAAGTTTGTCAGATAGTATTACAAAAGAAACTCATTCTTTTTTGTTTGTTTATTTTATCATTATTTACTTATCTCTCTTCTAACTTAAAGGTAGTGGATCTCTTTGCAGCCCAAATTCGAAAATGCCTAGAGACAGCTAGTAACCAAATATGCTAGTATAATTTAATAAATAAGAAATAACCATTCCAGTATGTATCTTAGTGTGCACAGTAAGACAGATCAAATTAAATAGGAAAACATCTGAGCACTAAGCCTGAGGTCTGAATTTGCACTCAACTTCTTCCAATGGCTAACGGATGTTTAATTTTTGAATTTCACTGACCTCCAAATTTCACAAAGAAAACCTTCTTAGCATGATGGTTAATATGACATTTGACTGATATTGGAGATGTTTGCGAATCGCATCTACTACCTTTAATATTATTAAATCTAAAATGATTATTTGAAAGTTCGGAAATGCTGGAAATATCCTACCACAAGGAGGCAAAATATAAATGGTTCACATTTACAATTCATTTTGTTTTAAAAATTTTCTTATTTATTTTCGTTTTTGACAAACTCGCATACCAGGCTTCAGGCCTGCTAACGCGGGTATACAATAGAAAAAAATAAAGGTTAAAACAACACCAGGAAAATCACTATTCTCAATTTTGCGGCGCGCTACGCGCGCAGAGTCTCGAACACAATTAAACTTTGCAACTTCCTGGCAAAATGAGTTGTTACTATTTCCTAGATGAAATACCGTAACGCGATTGCATGCAACAGACAAAAATACAAATTTCCTCGAGACTTTAAAACGTCATTAAAACAGTCAAAATTCACAATTTGCGGCGCGCTTCGCGCGCAAATTCTTATACAACTTTTGTAGTTCGGTCGTCCAAAGAATATATATATATATATATATATATATATATATATAATTGTGTGTGTGTGTGTGTCATCATTGGTATTGGTACCGAAGGTCCGTTTTTTTAGTGACCGCACCCCCCCCCTTGAAAAATCCTGGCTACGGGCCTGATGTGGCACAAGATACCTCTATAGCAACATAAAACCTGTCTACAACTCCGTTATTGGGTCAAACAATAACAACCTGGAATTTCAAAGAGATGAGCGAGACGCCATACACCTGGCCTAGAGTTAATCAATTCAGCTCCCATTCCTGCAAGTTATTTAAACGTACATGTTCCTACCTATCCTGTTCCAGTATAACAATAACCAATGAAGAGAAAAGGAAAGAGCAAACGAAAGATGGCAAGCGGGACACTGTAACAAGGGGCAATTTACAACATTAAGTGTGACAAAATTAATGAAGCAAACCCAATCTCCAAACTCCAATACAAAACAAGGGAAATAGAGCAGCCGTGTTCACGGGTTAGGTACACTTGATAAAATAATATGATAAATGACATCGGAGTAAAGCTGAACTGCCAAAAAAAAAAAAAAAAAAAGGAGAGAAAAAGAAAACGGAAAAAAAGGTCCTGCGGGAGTCGAACTTCTCACATTCTGGTAAGGCGGTATGAACATCCAGCGCGCTAAGCGATTATGCCACACGGCTGTCCTGAAGATTGAGTGCGAAACTTAAATCTAAATACCACTGTGAATGTGTTAAAATGTGATGGCGCTATTCAACTTCTCACAAGTGGCAGCGTGGATTCGATCAATATACAGTTGCAAAGAAAAATTGGGAATCGTTCTGTACAGATTGCATTCTCATTTTCAGTTTTAAACTACACGAGATATGAAACTCGTCAGACTGACGAGTTAGGTGATACGCTTTGGGTCATCAGATGTCGGTCATCTGTGATCGACAAAGAAAAGAATGTGATATAGGCACATTGAAGTTATATTGAGCGTGCATGCAAAACCGTTTCTCTAACCTCTCGGCCACGGGACATCCACGGAAATGGTAAGGCAAAAAGGAAATGTATATCACACAGGGAGAAAAGTCAATGCCCACTCAACCAACGTGGCCGCGTGAACATGTATTGCATTGCTAGACGGAAATGCGGCCTTGTAACTACTGATGTCGCTATGCCATTTCTGGCAACTTGGGAAAAATACGTGCCGTAAACATAAAACCTATAATCGGCTGGTTTTGATACCTTGCCTTTAATAATAATTTTCAGTGTGATGACGTCATCAAAGTACAAAACAATGACATGGTCTTGAAAGACAATTGTTCAAAGTACAACACCTCCGTCGTCGTCATTACATACTATGATCGGTTTGACAAAGTCAGCCTGCAAAATTTTGCAGCAGTCGAAGCAATATGGTCTCCAACACAAAGAGGGATATGGTGTGTGTGTGTGTGTGTGTGTGTGTGTATAGGTGCGTTTATATACGAATGTGATTTCGACATGGACGAATATGTAATACAAAATTGAAGAAAAAAAAGTAAAATAGCTAAGTATTTTGTTTCGTGATCTTGTGGGGTTCGGACCCGCACGTGTGCAACCCCACGTCTCTGAGACGTCGCCTTTAACCACTCGGCCATACGTCTCGACGAGAAAATATGAGGAACGTAAACTTATGTATGTGAAAGATGGATCAGGAATCGTTTTGTCCACATTTCATTCTCATTTTCAGTTTTAAACTGCAAAATTGTCAAACTGATGAGGAGATTTCAAAGAATAAAATGCATGATTACTGCAGCTTATTGTCTCAGTTACCACATACTTAAGTTACAGAGGAAATGGAGCAAAATCAGCTGAGATAAAGGTGCTTAAACGTTGTCAAGTCAAAGCACATTAACAAAAAAAATCACCTCCCATAGACATAACACGTCAACTTGTCTGATTTTGAGTCTTTACCTTTAATAACAATTTGAAGTATGATGGTAAGTCTTCTCGAACCAAGAGTGTGGAACGTAAGCTTCTACGTGAAAGATGAATTATGACGATCACCCGTGACCGACACATCTTCAAAGGGATCAGTTATTAGAAGTGGAAGCCCCCGTGCCAAGCATATTGTCTCAGCAATTCCAAAGCAATGATACCCTTACATTTAGGCATACCATAATTTCCCTCTGAAATCAATGGTAGGTATTATTCATGTACAATTGCTTGCCTTGTCCATAAACTTTGCTTTACAAACTTTCAGTGAAACGTGTCATAACATAATTCTGTAACTCCATTAGCAGGGATTAACTACATAAAGAAAGATATATCAAATTGAACGCTTAGCGCGTATAACTAAGGGGGATTTTAGCCTGATGCTCTGTTCTTCACTGCTCAGATACCAACAACACTCATTACCTACGGCTACGTATAGAGAAACAGCCATGACGAAAATAAGTTTTTCCTTTTCTTTGGCAGATAGACACACAACCCCTTTAAACCACACTATAATTGACATGGAGGGACATGAAAAAGTTCATTACTACTACTAAACAGCGATGCCTTCTACTCATGTGGCACAAGATACCTCTATAGCAACATAAAACCTGTCTACAACTCCGTTATTGCGTCAAACAATAACATCCTGGAATTTCAAAGAGATGAGCGAGACGCCATACACCTGGCCTAGAGTTAATTCATTTAGTTGCCATTCCTGCTCCAGTTGAGTTATGTGAATTATTTTCCGACCTGTCTTGTGACAGTGTAACAGGAACAAACGTAGAGAAAAGGAAAGAGAAAAGGAAAGGTGGCAAGCGGGGCACTGTACCAAGGGCAATTTAAACAATACGTATGATAAATGAAGCAAATCCAACCTCCAGCCTCCGACAAAAAAAAAAAGGAACTTGAGTGACTGTGTGTCGTAGGGTAGTATAATTGATAAGATAATACGATAAATGACATCGATCGGAATAAAGCTGAACTGCCAAAAGAAAAACAAAGAAAGAGAGAGAGAAAAAAAAAATGATAGCGTCCTGCGGGTCTCGAACATCTCGTTCTAAGGTAGTGCATAATGACCATGCAGCGCGATAAGCGACTATAAAGCCACGCGGCTGTACCGAAGATTTGATGTGAAATGTATCTTTAATATATATATATATATTTATCTTAAATCTTTATACCATTTACAACATGAAAAAGTTCATTACTACTACTAAACAGTGATGCCTTCCATTCATGTGGCACAAGATACCTCTATAGCAACATAAAACCTGTCTACAACTCCGTTATTGGGTCAAACAATAACAACCTGGAATTTCAAAGAGATGAGCGAGACGCCATACACCTGGCCTAGAGTTAATCAATTCAGCTCCCATTCCTGCAAGTTATTTAAACGTACATGTTCCTACCTATCCTGTTACAGTATAACAATAACCAATGAAGGGAAAAGGAAAGAGCAAACGAAAGGTGGCAAGCGGGACACTGTAACAAGGGGCAATTTACAACTTAAGTGTGACAAAATTAATGAAGCAAACCCAATCTCCAAACTCCAATACAAAACAAGGGAAATAGAGCAGCCGTGTTCACGGGTTAAGTACACTTGATAAAATAATATGATAAATGACATCGGAGTAAAGCTGAACTGCCGAAAAAAAAAAGGAGAGAAAAAGAAAGAACGGAAAAAAGTCCTGTGGGAGTCGAACTTCTCACATTCCGGTAAGGCGTTATGAACACCCAGCGCGCTAAGCGATTATGCCACACGGCTGTCTTGAAGATTGAGTGCGAAACTTAAATCTAAATACTATTGTGAATGTGTTGACTTGTGATGGCGCTATTCAACTTCTCACAAGTGGCAGCGTGGATTCGATCAATATACAGTTGCAAAGAAAAATTGGGAATCGTTCTGTACAGATTGCATTCTCATTTTCAGTTTTAAACTACAAAATTATCAACCTGATGAGGAGATTTGAAAACATAAAATGCATGATTACTAAAGCTTATTGTCTCAGCTACAAAATACGTATGTTTCAGAGGAAATGGAGCAAAATCAGATGAGGTAAATGTGCTTAAACGTTGTCAAGTCAATGCATGGTTTAAAAAAAAAAAATCACCTCCCATAGACATAACACGTAAACTTGTCTGATTTTGAGTCTTTACCTTTAATCACAATTTCTAGTATGATGACGTCATCATATTTCAAAACCATCACATGGACTTGAGAGGCAAATGTTCAAAGTACAACATATCTGAATTTTGGATAATATTGAGCTTAAACAACAGAGATACGAGCAAATGAATGTCAGAAACAGTACCTCAAAAAAATCAATTCCACTTTTTTAATTTAAAATGACGATATGATGACGTCATCGCGTTTTCCTGGCAATATTGATACTTGGAATGTTATTTACAATTCATATACTTTTGTAATATGCAATAGAAATATAGGGTCAACTGACGATTTAAAGAGCTATGGCGAAATAAACAAAGACATGTTTTTTCAATATATTTGCAGAAAGACGCGCACGCGGAATTTCAACTTTGACGCCAGTGCATTCCTTTGTTATAGGTCGAAATCGATCGGAAATCAATGGATATTGTTACTCAAAGTATAAGGAATCCAAATCAGTCAAAAAAATTGCATTTTCATGTTGCTTACGGACTCTGCGCGCGAAATTGCGCGGACGGACGCGCACGCGAGAAAATGTTTGAAACGCTTAAAATTGTCTGAAACTTCGAGATTTCCCATTGGGAAGTCGTTTTGAGCCTTTTAAAAATTTGACGCGCGCTTACGCGCGCGTAATGATGACCTGTGTAACGAGCGTTAAGAAGTAAGATAGAGCGTGACTTGAACTTCATGTCCACAGAAAATGATACAGAAATGACGTCTAGTTATGAAGCTATGATCGATCATGTGACAAGGTCCGAAAATCACAAAATGGCGCCTAGATGACGTCATAGATATGTTACTGTCATGAAAACCTTATTGTGGCTAGATTTTGTCATGAGACATGTTGACTGAAAATGTCATGTTATTTCGTAATGTCATTCTTGAGATATTGACGACACAAAATTGTCCAGAAAGAAAGAAGAATAAAAAAAAACGAGATATGAAACTCGTCACACTGAAGACGAGTTAGGTGATACGCTTGGGGTCATCAGATGTCGGTCATCCGTGATCGACAAAGAAAAGAATGTAATATAGCACCTTGAAGTTATAATGAGATACTTAGTTGAACTTTTTTGGGGGCCTACATTTATTATTCAGATCACATTTGTTTTTCTGTCACACAAACTATGTGGAAATTCTGTGCGTGTACGACTAAGTCGATTTACGGACTTTTTGAGCCTCAATTGCGCGGCCGAGCCCCGCAATTTAGTCCATTTACACTGCCGGGCTCGGCCGCGCTTTTGATTCAAACCTTTCAATATTTTCTCGTAGTGGCGCTCTACTTGTAAACAAACGCAATTTGGTATTGTCTGGTTTTCAGATCCTTTGGCAACTGAATTCCGTGGCGACGAAGTCGCCGTTCGGGCAAAGGCCTTTGCCGAAGGAGAAAATCCTTTGCAGGACAAAACCACCTTAAACTATACTAGTTTTCGACGTTGAAGTGGTTAATATCCTGAATAGCGAAATAGTACAGGCGAGTGTTTGGAAGCCACAATAAAATTGGCCGCGCATTTAGCCCAGTTTGCGTTTACACTAAGAAAAAGGCCGGGCGCGACCGCGGCTCAGCCGCGGCCGAGACCACATTAGCGTGGCCTAATGCGAGGCCATTTTGGCCCCGCATTTGGCCTTTTGCGCGTTTACACCGAAATGAAGGCGGTCTCGGCGCGGCCGAGCCGCGGCCGAACCTCGCACTGTAAACGGGATCCAAGTGATCCTCGGCACGTACAAATAAAACATGACAATTAAGTGTTTATAACCATCCTGGCTTTAACAGTGGCCTTTTAAAATATGACCTTTGACCATTATTTACATAACCAATATGACTCCCTCTCATCTTGCTATCATAGTGATCAGTTCAAAGAGCTCTTACAGCTATATACAAGCCTGTGAGATTTACAAGCAGTAAATCCAATGAAGCCTCCGATACAAAACAAGGGATATAGAGCAAGTGAGTCTGTGTACATGAGAATGTGATTTATACCTGGACGAAAGTGATATCTCAATTAAAGAGAAAAGGGCAAAAGAAAAACGGGCCAAACGTACGGCTCCAGCGAAAGAGACATCGCCTTTAACCATGTAACTATAGGTCTCCTCCAACTAAGAGTACACTTCGAACGTAAGCTTATACGTGAATGATAATTTATGACGATCTCACATGATCGACACACATTCATAGGGGACAGTTAGAAGTGGAAGGTGTTTCATTAATTCCTAATCAATGACAATCCTACTATAGGCATGTCATAATTTCTCATCTAAAATCAATGGCCTATAGGACTCATGCACCATTACTTGTATCGTGCATATACTTTGTTTTTTAAGCTTTGAGTGAAACGTGTCATAACATAATTCTGTAATTCCATCAGCAGTGATTGACATAATAAAGAAGAAAGATATATCACCGTATTGAACGCTTAGAACCTAACCGGGGGAGGGGGGTATTATAGCATAATACTCGGTTCTTTACTGGCCAGATGCCAACAACACCCATCACCCACGGCTACGCATAGAGAAACCGCCATGGCGAAAATAAAAACTTTGCTTTCTCATAGGCACAATGACACAAAACCCCATCAAACACACTTTTATTGGCAGGGATGGACATGAAAAAGTTCATTACTAATACTAAACAGCGTATGCATTCCATTCATGTGGAGCGAGATACCTCTATAGCAACATAAAGCCTGTCTTCAACTCCGTTGATCGAACAATGACAACCTGAAATTTCAAAGAGATGAGCGAGACGCTATATACACCTGGCCTAGAGTTAATTTATTCAGTTCTCATTCCTACTTCAAGTTGGGTTATGTCATTGTAATCATTCCCATCTGCAGTATAACAAATCCAAAATGAGGGAAAAGGGGAGAGAAAAACGAGAGGTGGCAAAAGAAAAAATGCATGCACAACTGCAATCCACATCATTGCGTGTGACAAGTGAAGCAAATGTATTAGTTGTTATAGCAGTGTTTTATGAGCATAAACAGGCAAATTGCTTTATAGACAGACAATGTCAAATTTAAAAACAATCAATTTAATGTCAGAGAAGATGGTAAACAAGATGCATTGAAACTGTAACTAAATCGCTGCTCTTTTACTCGGTCACGGAACGTCCAACTTTATATCCAACAAAAAAAAAATGTTAGGGGAAAGAAACAAATTTAGATATAACATTCTTAAATTAAAAACAAGGAAAAGAAAATGTCCACGTCAGGATTAAAAAAAAAAACTCCGCACGAACATGCATTATATTCTAGATGGGAATACGGTCTTGATGCAAAGGTCCAATGATTGTCTCATTACTTTAAAAGCAATCTATGGTTCCCTTACCATCACCAGTACCACACCACAACGACGTCTCTAAAATCAATGGTAGCACATTTATCATTGCATCGTGCATTAACTCCCTTTTCCTAAACTACCAATGGAACGTGTCATATTATTGTGTATTTCGATCAGTAGTGACTGACTTTGAAGAAGAAAGATAATGCAAAAAATTGAACGCTTACCACATTACTTATAGGGCTATTCCAGTTTGGTACTGATCTGTTCTATTCTCCCAAATGCCAACAACATATGTCACCTATGGCTAAACTAGTGAAACAGCCATGACGAAAATAAACGACAGAGAACCCCGTCATAATCACTACGCTTGGAAAGGTGTTGCCCAAAATTCCTCATTATGAAGCAATATCAAGTCACTTCCTTCCCTGCCTGTCTTTAACTCCGTTATTTGGTCAAACAATAACAACCTGGAATTCCAAAGAGATCAGCGAGACGCCATGCACCTGGACTAGAGTTAATTAATTCAGTTCCCATTCCTGTTAGTTATGTAATTGTACACGTTCCTAAATATCCTGCTACAGTATAACAAGAACAAATGAAGAGAAAAGGAAAGAGAAAACGAATGGTGGCAAGCGGGGCACTGTTTCAAGGGGCAATTTACAACATTACGTGTGACAAAATTAATGAAGCAAACCCAACCTCCAAACTCCAATACAAAACAAGGGAAATAGAGTAGCTGTGTTCATGACATCAGTGTGAAGCTGAACTGCTGAAAAAAAAGAAAAAAGAAATAAAAGGAAAAAGTCTTGCGGGACTCGATTAACTTCTCTCCTTCCGGTCGGGCATTATAAACACGCAGCGTGCTAAGCGATTCTGCCACACGGAAGATCCGAAGATCCTGTGCGAAACTTAAATCTATGTATGTATGCTATACACAACACAAATTTACATTGATATTCAGTTTTTTGGCGATATACGTAAAGTGACTGATAGCGCTATTCAACTTCCCACGAGTGGCCGCGAGGATTCGATCAATATACAGTTGCAAAGATAAATCGGGAATCGTTTCGACCAGATTCCATTCTCATTTTCAGTGATCGACAGCGAAAATAATGTTAAGTTGCGACTTGAAGTAATATTGAGAAATATTCGTGAAGTCCAATTCTTTATACAGTCCTACATAATTCAGATGAAATTGTTTCTGTCATGCAACCAATTGAAAATTTCGTGTGGTGTCACCGTGTCCAAGTAAGTTGATTGGAAATGATATGTGAATGAATATTTACCAATAGGTCTTCATATTGTTAAAAAAAATCAAGCATGGCCATGCTGTCTTTTAAGAGTCATCTTCACTTTGTAATTTCAAGTCCAAGTTGCCAGTCAAAGCAATGTGGTCTCCAACACAAAACAAAGGGATATTGTGTGTGTGTGTGTGTGTGTGTGTGTGCCTGTGTGTGTGTACGTTTACATGAAAACGTGCTTTCTACATGGACGAAGGTGAATACTCCATAAAAAAAAAGATATACGTATTTTGTTTCGTGCTCTTATGGGGTTCGAACCCGTACGTGTGCAACCTCACGTCTCTTGTGACGTCGCCTTTATCCTCTCGGCCATGTACGTCTTGACGAGAAAATATGAGGAACGTAAGCTTATATGTGAAAGATGATTCAGGAATCGTTTGGTCCACATTCCATTCTCATTTTCAGTTTTTAGCTGCAAAATTATCAACCTGACGATTAGATTTGAAAAAAATAAAATGCATGATCACTGCAGCTTATTGTCTCAGCTACCACATACATAAGTTTCAGAGGAAATGGAGCAAAATCAGCTGAGATAAAGGTGCTTAAACGTTGTCAAGTCAATGCATGGTAAAAAAAAAATCACCTCCCATAGACATAACACGTCAACTTGTCTGATTTTGAGTCTTTACCTTTAATCACAATTTGAAGTATGATGGTAAGTCTTCTCGAACGAAGAGTGTGGAACGGAAGCTTCTACGTGAAAGATGAATCATGACGATCACCCGTGACCGACACATCTTCAAAGGGATCAGTTATTAGAAGTGGAAGCCCTCGTGCCAAGATATTGTCTCAGCAATTCCAAAGCAATGATACTCTTACATTTATGTATACCATAATTTCCCTCTGAAATCAATGGTATTATTCATGTACAATTGCTTGCCTTGTCCATAAACTTTGCTTTACAAACTTTCAGTGCAATGTGTCATAACATAATTCTGTAACTTCATTAGCAGTGATTGACTACATAAATAAAGATAATATCAAATTGAACGCTTAGCGCGTATAACTAAGGGGGATTTTAGCCTGATGCTCTGTTGTTCACTGCTCAGATACCAACAACACTCCTCACCTACGGCTACGTATAGAGAAACAGCCATGACGAAAATAAGTTTTTCCTTTTCTTTAGCAGATAGAGACACAACCCCTTTAAACACACTATAATTGACATGGAGGGACAAGAAAAGGTTCATTACTACTACTAAACAGTGATGCCTTCTACTCATGTGGCACAAGATACCTCTATAGCAACATAAAACCTGTCTACAATTCCGTTCTTGGGTCAAACAATAACAACCTGGAATTTCAAAGAGATGAGCGAGACGCCATACACCTGGCCTAGAGTTAATCTATTCAGTTGCCATTCGTGCTCCAGTTGAGTTAGAGAGAGAAAAAAAATAATAGCGTCCTGCGGGTCTCGAAGGTAGTGCACAATGACCATGGAGCGCGCTAAGCGACTATAAAGCCACACGGCTGTCCCGAAGATTGGATGTGAAATTCATATCTTTATATCATTTACAACATGAAAAGGTTCATTATTACTACTAAACAGTGATGCCTTCCATTTATGACAACCTGAAATTTCAAAGAGATGAGCGAGACGCCATACACCTGGACTAGAGTTAATCAATTCAGCTCCCATTCCTGCCAGTTATCTAGACGTACATGTTCCTACCTATCCTGTTACAATATAACAAGAGCCAATGAAGAGAAAAGGAAAGAGCAAACGAAAGGTGGCAAGCGGGACACTGTAACAAGGGGCAATTTACAACATTAAGTGTGACAAAATTAATGAAGCAAACCCAATGTCCAAACTCCAATACAAAACAAGGGAAATAGAGCAGCCGTGTTCACGGGTTACGTACACTTAATAAAATAATATGATAAATGACATCGGAGTAAAGCTGAATTGCCGAAAAAAAA